>NW_020838002.1:1748121-2018218 GCF_003676395.1 Aethalodelphis obliquidens | reverse complement strand
GTTCTTTTCATTCTTTTTTCTTTATTCTGCTCTGCAGTAGTTATTTCCACTATTTTATCTTCCAGGTCACTTATCCGTTCTTCTGTCTCAGTTATTCTGCTATTGATCCCATCTAGAGTACTTTTAATTTCATTTATTGTGTTGTTCATCATTGCTTGTTTCATCTTTAGTTCTTCTAGGTCCTTGTTAACTGTTTCTTGCATTTTGTCCATTCTATTTCCAAGATTTTGGATCATCCTTACTACCATTATTCTGAATTCTTTTTCAGGTAGACTGCCTATTTCCTCTTCATTTGTTAGGTCTGGTGCATTTTTATCTTGCTCCTTTATCTGCTGTGTGTTTTTCTGTCTTCTCATTTTGCTTATCTTACTGTGTTTGGGGTCTCCTTTTTGCAGGCTGCAGGTTTGTAGTTCCCGCTGTTTTTGATGTCTGTCCCCAGTGGTTAAGGTTGGTTCAGTGGGTTGTGTAGGCTTCCTGGTGGAGGGGACTAGTGCCTGTGTTGTGGTGGATGAGGCTGGATCTTGTCTCTCTAGTGGGCAGGTTCACGTCTGGTGGTGTGTTTTGGGGTGTCTGTGGCCTTATTATGATTTTAGGCAGCCTCTCTGCTAATGGGTGGGGTTGTGTTCCTGTTTTGCTAGTTGTTTGGCATAGGTTGTCCAGCACTGTGGCTTGCTGGTCGTTGAGTGATGCTGGGTGCTGGTGTTAAGATGGAGGTCTCTGGGAGATTTTCGCTGTTTGATATTATGTGGAGCTGGGAGGTCTCTTGTTGACCAGTGTCCTGAAGTTGGCTCTCCTACCTCAGAGGCAGAGCCCTGACTCCTGGCTGGAGCACCAAGAGCCTTTCTTCCACACGGCTCAGAATAAAAGGGAGAAAAAGTAGAGAGAATTAGTAGAAGTATGAAGAAAGAAAGAAGGAAAGGAGGGAAGGAAGGAAGGAAGGATGGAAGGAAGGAAGGAAGGAAGAAAGAAAGAAGTAAAGAAGGCAAGAAGGAAAGAAAGGAGGGAGGGAGGGAGGGAGGAAGGAAGGAGGGAAAGAAGGAAAAAAAACAGAAAGAAAGAAGATACAGTAAAATAAAATAAAGTATAATAAAGTTATTGAATTAAAAAATATTTAGAAAATAAAAAAGGGATGGATAGAACCTTAGGACAAATGTTGGAAGCAAAGCTATACAGACAAAATCTTACACAGAAGCATACACATACACCGTCACAAAAAGAGGTAAAGGGGAAAAAATCATAAATCTTGCTGTCAGAGACCACCTCCTCAATTTGGGGTGATTCATTGTCTAAAGGAGGGAAGGAAGGAAGGAAGGAACAAAGGAAGGAAAGAAAGAAAAAGGAAGAAAGAAAGAAAGAAAGAAAGAAAGAAAGAAAGAAAGAAAGAAAGTAAAGTATAATAAAGTTATTAAAATTAATTATTAAGAAAAAAATTTAAAAAAAAAACATGGACGGATAGAACATTAGGACAAATGGTGGAAGCAAGACTATACAGATAAGATCTCACACAGAAGCATACACATACACATTCACAAAGAGAGGAAAAGGGGAAAAAAATCATAGATCTTGCTCCTAAAGTCCACCTCCTCAAATTGGGATCATTCCTTGTCTATTCAGGTATTCCACAGATGCAGGGTACATCAAGTTGATTGTGGAACTTTAATCCGCTGCTTCTGAGGCTGCTGGGAGAGATTTCCCTTTCTCTTCTTTGTTCTCACAGCTCACAGGGGCTCAGCTTTGGATTTGGCCCTGCCTCTGCGTGTAGGTCACTGAAGGGCGTCTGTTTTTTGCTCAGACAGGATGGGGTTAAAGGAGTCGCTGATTCGGGGGCTCTGGCGCACTCAGGCCTGGGGGGAGGGGGGGCACTGTGTGTGGGGTGGGCCTGTGGCGGCAGAGGCCGGCGTGACGTTGCACCAGCCTGAGGCCCACCGTTCGTTCTCCCGCGGAATTTGTCCCTGGATCCCGGGAACCTGACAGTGGCGGGCTGCACAGGCTCCGCGGCAGATGGGTGTGGAGAGTGACCTGTGCTCGCACACAGGCCCCTTGGTGGCGGCAGCAGCAGCCTTAGCATCTCCCGCCCATCTCTGGGGTCCGTGCTTCTAGCCGCGGCTCGCGCCCGTCTCTGGAGTTCCTTTAAGCAGCGCTCTTAAACCCCTCTCCTCGTGCACAAGGAAACAAAGAGGGAAGAAAAAGTCTCTTGCCTCTTCCGCAGGTGCAGACTTTTCCCCGGACTCCCTCCCGGCTAGCCGTGGTTCACTAACCCCTTCAGGCTATGTTCAAGCTGCCAACCCTAGTCCTCTCCCTGCGCTCCTTCTGAAACCGAAACCCGAGCCTCAGCTCGCAGCTCCGCCCGCTCCGGCGGGTGAGCAGACAAGCCTCTCGGTCTGGCGAGTGTCGGTCGGCACCGATCCTCTGTGCGGGAATCTCCCCGCTTTGCCCTCTGCACCCGTTGCTGTGCACTCCTCCGTGGCTCCGAAGCTCCCCCGTCCGCCTCCCGCAGTCTCCGCCCACGAGGGGCTTCCTAGTGTGTGGAAACTTTTCCTCCTTCACAGCTCCCTCCCACTGGTGCAGGTGCCGTCCCTATTCTTTTGTCTCTGTTTTTTCTTTTTTTCTTTTGCCCTACCCAGGTACGTGGGGAGTTTCTTGCCTTTTGGGAGGTCTGAGGTCTTCTGCCAGCCTTCAGTAGGTGTTCTGTAGGAGTTGTTCCACGTGTAGATGTATTTCTGGTGTATCTGTGGGGAGGAGGGTGATCTCCGCGTCTTACTCTTCCGCCATCTTCAAGGTCCCCCCCTCAGGTGGATTTCTAACCAAATGGACCAACCTGCTGAAAAGTAACTTAGAATATCAATGGTCATTGAGGAGAACTTTTGTAATTTCCAGACTTAATTTTCTTAAACTAAATTGGACAACTACATAGGTCTAAAATTTCCAGAATTGAATGGAATGCCTATTTCAATTGGTATTTTGAGACTTGCAAATATTCTCAGAAGCCTAAAATTACCTCTCTAAAAAGATACAATTTTAAGATTGACTGAGGTAAACTAACAATTAAAGAAAGAAAGAGTGGTTTCCAAACCACTCTTTGGTTTCATGCCCCTCTTCCTTGGCTCCTTTGTCTCAGGCCTTGCCTCCAATGCCATCTACCTCCTCCCTTCTACATCCTCAGTTCTCTCATACTAATTCACTGAACTTCCCCCTTTCTCTGAAATTCTTCCCACTCCCTTTTCCTCTGAACTTATCAAAACTTGTCCCTTTAAAATTAAGCATTCTGAAGATTCAGAGGCTAAGCCTTAATTTCTTATATTCCCTGGACTAAAGCTAAACCATGAGCCATAGTGAAAGATTTTCCGAAAACAGCAGAAGATTCTCACCAATTTGCTGAGGGATTAAGTGTAGTCATTCAAGCATATCAACCTGATTTCTGTGACTTATATCAGCTGTTCATATGCTTGTCAGTGAATGCCAGACCCAGCATTGGATGCAAATCACTAATTGGAAAAATCCTGAAACGTCTCTAGAATTACAGCCAGGAGACCAGCCTGGTAATTTATTATATAATTAGGCTTGAGCAATCATTAAGCACATTTATTTAGCAATTCCTAGGACTTTTTCAAAGCCTGTTGACTGGAACAAAACTCAGGCCTACACACAAAAATCTGATGAATCTGTTTATGATTATGACAATCATTCTCAGATTATTGTTAAAGAAAATTATGCTCTTCCTTCAGACGTTGATGCCACCTGGTAGCTTTTAAATCTATTTTTATTAATGGACTATTTTTATTACCAGGACTTTTCCTTTATAGTAAAAATGGCCAGGATGGAATGGAAAACTATGTCCACTCCATTTTTAGTTAATCTGGCAAACTAGCTCTCTCACACTCTAGATAATTCATCTAAAAGGAAGACCGCTCAAATTCTTAATCTTCAGCTCTAGCAAATGAAGGCCCCTAAATGAAACCAAAATCCTCCGTGTTTCTTTAATTATTACAGACAGCCAAGACATTAGAAACAAGATTATTACAAATTTAAGAGCTTCAGTCACCTTCAGCTCTTTAACTAGTCTTTCCAATGTCCTGGCAATTCTCAATAAATGGGCTCTGAGGAACTATTGGGGCTCTTCCAAATCCTGCCTGTTAATCAGCTTGGGCAGACATTTTTCCAGACTGGTGATGGATCTTTTCCAGTCCTAATTGAAACTGGAGCCACACTCTTGGAGCTCAACTCTTCTACTATAAAACAGTCCTTGTTTTGAAGTACCAAAATAGTTCAAATACTGGGGAATCTCTAATAAACCTCAAGAGGTTCCTGTCTCTGAACGTATTCTCTTTTCTTTAAGCCCTTTGAGATATACACATGCTTTCTTCCTCAGCTCCTCTGCCCCTATCCATTTATTAGGCCAAGAATTCTTAGGGAAGTATCAAGCCAAAATTTATTTCTCTCAAAATGTGGAAATTATTCTAGGGTTTGACAGTAGTCATCAAAGTAACTAACCAGGTGAATTAAATTAACCTTTATTTATTTATTTATTTATTTTATGTTCTTCATGTCTGATGATACTAGAGCTGATTCTGGAAATAATGATCATTTGACCCTACAGAATGAGCTACCACCCTTCTTATGGGGGGAAAAAAAACCTTCAACTGATAGTGGCAAAATTCACAGTGCATCTCTTATCAAGATTCAAATATATCTCTCAAAGCCTTCCCATAATCCATCAATATCCTATAAGAAAACCTGGAAGGCATAATGTCCATAACTAGTAGTTGAGCCAAGCCAATTTACAGATTTTTATTGTAGCCCAGCCCCCGCACCGGCTGTGTCAGCTAAGTGTTCTTCTCCCCCAGTGAAATGGCCAGATGTAATCATTTATGGGTTTCAGTTTATTAAACTCAAAAAGATTGGCTAAATTATGCTCTTATATTTAAAAAAGTAACAAAGTTTAACCCCCTCTTATGTTATATTCAAGTAGAGGGAGAACTGGATTATTTGCTGTAAAAAGAGCATTTAGATGTGGAAACAATTTAGGAGTTGGGAGACCAGGAAATAGAGAACCACAGGGGTCAATATTAAGGCCAATTTTTTTCTACTTTATATGTTAATGATCTGGAAGAATGAACACGCCACAAAGTAGCAAGAATTGCTGAGAGGGTGAAACAGAGGTGAGAAATGTCAAGGATGGAGAGCAAATAATATATAGGGAGGTAATATAGTATGGAATGAGCTAGACACAGAGTCCCTGCTTTAGCAGTGTAACATAAAGGACTGTGAGGTAATGAGGTCAGAGATCAAAACAAGGGAAGTTAATAAAAAGTTTAATAGCGGCATGATACATTACACCAGTGGGTGGGAACAAGGAGAGGGCTGACCTAGGAATGCTGAGTAAATATGTATTAAAACTTAGGATTCACGATTGAAATAAAATTAACAGGCATTTGGGGGGCTTCCCTGGCGGCGCAGTGGTTGAGAGTCTGCCTGCCGATGCAGGGGACACGGGTTTGTGCCCCAGTCCAGGAAGATCCCACATGCCGCAGAGCGGCTAGGCCTGTGAGCCATGGCCGCTGAGTCTGCGCGTCTGGAGCCCGTGCTCCGCAACGGGAGAGGCCACAAGTGTGAGAGGCCCGCGTACTGCAAAAAAAAAAAAAAAAAAAATTAACAGTCATTTGAAGTGGTCTCTGGGGAGGCTCTGGATGTGCAGTTTGTAAGTGATATGGCTAATTCATCAAAGTTTAGATGCAGAGCTTCGAAGTTAGGCTGAGACAAAGGAGGCCAGATGCTTCAGGGTGAAATGAATTGAAAATGCATTGCTTATAGTAACCTCCTGTTTGGCCTTTCTTGAATCCATAGAAAAGAAGAAAAACACACCTGCCACCTGGGATGGAGAACTGATGTCTCATATATATTTTTTCCTAATTACTGAAGCTTGGGAAGCAACAGTTAAGTGTGATCACTTTCTTACATTCTGAACAGAGGGCCAAGTGATTGACCAGAGTGTTTCTCAATGTTTAACATGGATATGAATCTTCTGAGAATCTTATAAAGTGGCAGAATCTGATCACGTAAGTGAAGTTAGGTGTAGGACACTGAGATCCTATATTCCAAATGTCTCCCAGGAGACGCCAATGCTCTGAAACCATGCTTTGAATGAAAAAGTGTTTATCCCTGAAATTTTTCAAAGTCCCCAAATCTCTCTTTCCTCCGTCCACCACACTCCAGGGAAATTTGAATAGAAAATCCATATTACTACCTTGAAATAGTTTTATAGTTTTTTTCTGCTTTTCTCTCCTTTTGAGTCTAGTTTTTAAATTTAAGATTTATATATAGATATAGATATATTTCTAATATATATGGAGTAGAAACATAGAGAAATAATTGTGCGGTATTTCAGTCTTTTCTACAAATCTCCTAAATAATACAGAGGTTTCAACTTTCAGCTATCTGAAAACAATCACATCATAAGATCGTTTCTAAAATATACTGTAGTTTAATATATTTGGTACAGTTTTTATTATAAATTCACTATCTCTTTGCATTGCTATAACATTTGTTTAAAGAAAATCCAAATAACAGTATTTTAATATGTAAAAAAATTAGAATGTTATTGTTCATTCGGAGATTAAAGTAATTGTAAGTAATCAAAAGGAAATTGATATATCTCTAAGGATGTAGGGAACTAAATTTTATTCTCTATAGCAATTGCTAAGAAAATAATATGTGCTGCATAGTATATATAAAATGTTCAACATTACTAGCCATCAAGGAAAGGCAAATTAAAACCACAATAAACTGTCACTGAATAGTTATTAAAATGGCTAAAATGATAAAGAAGAAAATACCAAAATTTGACAAGGGTGTGGAGCAACTAAAACTCTCACAAACATATGGCAGGAATGTAAATTGGTACAATCACCTTGGAAAATGGTTTGTTAGTTTCTTAAAAAGTTAAACATATATCTACCATATAACCTACAGTTATCTGAGAAAAATGAGCATATAAGTTTTGATAAAGACTTATACAAAAATGTCATGACAACCTTATTTGTAATAACCCCAAACTGAAAACAACACAAATGTCCATTAATAAGTAAATGGATCCAGAAAATATGGCATACATACTACTCAGCAATAAAACAAATTAACTAAAAACACATGTAATAACATGAATGCATATCAAAACTATTATGTGGAATGAAAGAAGCCAGACACAAAGGAGTACATGCTGGTTTTTTCCATTTATATACATTTCTGAAAAGTACAAACCAAATTATCATGAATGAAAGGAGACTAGTTTCAGTCTAGGGCTGGAAGTAGGATACAGATATGCAGCAAAAGAACAAGAGTAAGTATTTGTGGGTGATGGAAATGTTTAGTATCTTGATTGTGGTGGTGCTTCATGAGTTTGTTAAAATTCATCAAGTTTCACACTTTAAATAGGTATTGTTTGTTGTAGGTAAAGTATACACTAATAAATTTAATTTTGTCCTGAGCTATGATAATAACAAAAGAGAATAAAGATTAAAACCACAGGGAAGTGGAGAAAAACTGAAAGGAGGACTAGAGAGTAACTCATGGGTAGTAGTAGGCAGAGAATTAATATCAGGTTTTCTTCCAGTGAATTGAACCTATTGTTCTTATTTCAGTTAATAAACATTGGGCTACACAGAGTCATCTAAAAAGAGCACATAAATCAAACTTAGAGTTGCAGCACTGCATCTTTTTATTTTGGACTGTAACATTTTATCCCTAGTGTTGCCTTTCAAATGACACTGAAATATTTTAGCAAGATGATTTGTGAACAGAATAGCTAGGGTGGAATAGTGTTTATAAGATGCTAAATTCAGTGCACTAAGGGCAAACTTCTCAACAGATTCAGTACTAACATATTTCTTTGAAGGCCAACCACACTCCAAAGTGTTCTTTTATTTAATTCTCACCATAACACACAAAGGGTTTTACTGATGAAGGTTTTCACAGAAGTGACTTGTCTACACTTACATCCCTAATAATTGCTAAATGCATAATTTAAATTTAGGTAGTACGAGCCACTATATTGTAATAATGAAATAAAAGCCCAGTGAAGACAACTTCCTGCTGAACTTACAGTATTATTTGGTGGAACAGAGAGAATTAACACTAGGTTTAACTCACTCCAAAATACATTCTTTATAAAGAATGTCCTAATAAATGCATGTTTAAACATGTATCTCAAAGTGCTTTCATTTGCCATAATCTTAGAATCAGGTTTGAAAAATTGCTCACAACTCTATGACCAAAGACTATTTATCCAAGTGGACAAATAGGTTCCTTCCCCAACACCAAGATATTACCTAAGTCAAACTTTATATCAGTAGCAGAACCAGGAAATTTGGATCAGAAATTCAGTATTTGTCTTCAAAATGTCTTTAAGTATAACAAATACGAGAATATTTTTTCTACCAGCATAAAAATTACAAATAGTCATATTTCTCAAAATGGTTTACCAATTCAGTTCTTCCTCCAGAAATCAGAGTCTTACCACTTCTACCAATGCTTTCTATGTCTCTTATGAACAGAGGGGGATCAATTGCTTTAGATTTCAGGTTAAGATTTTCAAATTTTAGATACATGGATTTTGGTTGAATTTAGATCTTTGCCAGCTTTGATATATTGTAGTAGGAACTGTTAGAGCTCAATAAATATTCATGTGATCCTTCACATTGTGGTTCATTTTGGTCAGATGACTAGGTTCTGGTTTCGGTAGAAGAAATGTAAGCTTTTTCTAGGCTTGGCCTTTTGAATCATTCTATGCAATTGTCCAGCCCTTTCTTCTGAAGCAGTTATATTAAGTGTCATGGTTAAAAATACTAAAGATATAAGATGGAGGTGAGCTACATGCACCTATTATACATTGTGTGATAAGAAACAAATTTGTATGAAAACAAGCATAGTCTGAACTATCTAGATTAATATATATATATATATATATATATACACACATATACATATATACCTTCATATAACCTCTGTTATCCTTAAACTCTGTTAATCTAATATCAACATAGAAGACATTCTTTGATAAAATAAGAGTGCTATAAATTACTAAAGGGAAAAGATGAAATCTCTATTAAATTTTCTTAAAAATTTCAGGATTGGTTCAAGATGGCAGAGTAGAAGGACATGCACTCACCTCCTCCTGTGAGAGCACCAAAATCACAACTAACTGCTGAGTAACCATCGACAGGAAGATGCTGGAACCCACCAGAAAAGATACCCCGCATCCAAAGACAAAAGAGAAGCTGCAATGAGACAGTAGGAGGGGCACAGCCATGATAAAATCAAATCCCATAACTGCCAGGTGGGTGACCCACAAACTGGAGAACAATTATACCACAGAAGTTTTCCCACTGTTGTGAAGGTTCTGAGCCCCACATCAGGCTTCCCAGCCTGGATGTCTGGCAACAGGACTAGGAATCCCCAGGGAATCTGACTTTGAAGGTCAGCGGGATTTGATTGCAGGACTTCCACAGGTATGGGGAAAACAGAGACTCCACTCTTGGAGGGCACACACAAAATTTTGTGTGCACTAGAACCAAGGGGAAAAGGACAGTGACCCCATAGGATGTTGAACCAAACCAACCTGCTAGTGTTGTAAGGTCTCTGGCAGAGGTGAGGGTCGGCTGAGGCTCACTGTAAGGACAAGGGCACTGGCAGCAGCAGTTCTGAGAAGTACCCATTTTTATGAGCCCTCCTGGGGGCTGCCATTATCCCCACCATACACCCTGTAGGCTCCAGTGCTGGGTCACCTCAGGGCAAAGAACTAACAGGGAGGCAACACAACCCCACCCATCAGCAAACAAGCAGATTAAAGTTTTACTGGTCACAGCCCTGCTCACTAGAGCAAGACCCAGTTTTACCTACCACCAGTCCCTCCCATCAGGAAGCTTGCACAAGCCTCTTAGATAGCCTCATCCACCAGGGGGCAGACAGCAGAAGCAGGAAGAACGGCAGTACTGCAGCCTGCAGAACAAAAACCACAATCACAGAAAATTAGACAAAAAAAGCCAGAGAATTATGTCCCAGGTGAAGGAACAAGGTAAAAATCCAGGAAGAAAAACTAAATGAAGTGGAGATAGGCAACCTTCCAGAAAAAGAATTTAGATGCCTCAGAAAAAGAATTTAAAATAATGATAGTGAAGATGATCCAGGATCTTGGAAAAAGAATAGAGGCAAAGATTGAGAAGATGAAAGAAATGTTTAACAAAGAACTAGAAGAACTAAAGAACAGAGACAAACAATACAATAACTGAAATGAAAAATACATGAGAAGGAATCAATAACAGAATAACTGAGGTAGAAGAATGGATAAGTGACCTAGAAGACAAAAGGGTGGAAATCACTGCAGTGGAACAGAGTAAAGAAAAAATAATGAAAAGAAATGAAGACAGACTAAAGACCACTTAGACAATATTAAAAATACCTACATTCAAAATATAGGGGTCCCAGAAGGAGAAGAGAGAGAGAGAAAGGACCTGAGCAAACATTTGAAAAGATAATAGCTGAAAACTTTGCTAACATGGGAAAGGAAACAGTCACCCAAGTCCAAGAAGTACAGAGAGTCCCAGGCAGAATAAACCCAAGGAGAAACATGCTGAGACACATAAAAATCAAATTGAAAAAAATTAAAGACAGAGAAAAAATATTAAAAGCAACAAGGGAAAAATGACAAATAACATACAAGGGAACTCCATAACCATAATGTTATCAACTGATTTCTCAGCAGAAACCCTGCAGGCCAAAAAGGAGTAGCATGATATCTTTAAAGTGATGAAAGGGAAGAACCTACAACCAAGAATACTCTACCCAGCAGAGTGCTCATTCAGATTTGATGAAGAAATAAAAAGCTTACAGACAAGAAAAAGCTAAGAGAATTCAGCACCGCTGACCAGTTTTGCAACAAATGCTAAAGGAACTCCTTTAGGTGGGAAAGAGACCAGCAATTTAAAACAACCTTATACATATACAGACTGCTATATCAAAACCTCATGGGAACAGAAAACCCAAAAACTACAATAGATACACACACAAAAAGAAAAAGCAACCCCCAAAAAACACTAAAGCTGGTCATCAAAGCACAAGAGAAGAGAACAAAAGAAGGGAAGAAAAAAATACCTACAGAAACAAACCCAAAACAATTAAGAAAATGGTAATAGGAACATGAATATCAATAATTACCTTAAATGTAAATGGATTAAGTACTCCAGCCAAAAGACATAGACTGGCTGAATGGATTCAAAAACAAGACCTGTATATATGCTGTCTATAAGAGACCCACTTCAGACCTAGGGACACATACAGATTGAAAGTGAGGGGATGGCATAAAGTGTTCAACGCAAATGGAAATCAAAAGAAAGCTGGAGTAACAATACTCAGACAAAATAGACTTTAAAATAAAGACTGATATAGGAGAAAAAGAAGGACTCTATGTAATGATCAATGGATCAATGAGAGAAGACGATATAACGATTCTAAATATGCACCCAACATAGGAGCACCTCAATATATAAGGAAAATACTAACAGCCATAAAGGGAGAAATCAACAGTGACACAATAATAGTGGAGGATTTAACACCCTGCTTTTATCAATGGACAGATCATCCAGACAGAAAATCAGTAAGGAAACACAGGCCTTAAATTACACTTTAGACAGATGGACTTAATTGATATTTATAGAACATTTTATCCAAAAGCAGCAGAATACACATTCTTCTCAAGTGGACATGGAACATTCCCCAGGATTCGTCACATGCTGGCCCACAAAGTGAGACTTTGTAAATTAAAAAATTTGAAATCATATCAACCATGTTTTCTGACTAAAATGCTATGACATTAGAAATAAACCACAAGAAAAGAAAAACTGTAAAAAACACAAACACGTGGAGGTAAACAATATGCTACTGAGCAACAAGTGGATCACTGAAGAAATCAAAGAGGAAATCAAAAAATACCTAGAGACAATTGAAAATGAAAGCACACTGATCCAAAACCTATGGGATGCACCAAAAGCAGTCCTAAAAGAGAAGTAAATAGCAATAAAATCTTACCTCAGGAAATAAGAAAATCTCAATATACAACCAAAAGCAACTATAGAAAGAAGAACAAGCAAAACCTAAAGTTAGTAGAAGGAAAGAAATCATAAAAATCAGAGCAGAATGAAATGAAATAGAGACAGAGAAAACAAAAGCAAAAATTAGAAAATGAAAATTAGAAATGAAAAAGGAGAAGTTACAAATGACATCACAGAAAGGCAAAGGATCATAAGAGAATACTACAAACAACTGTATGCCAATAAAATGGACAGCCTGGAAGAAATAGACAAATCCTTAGAAAGGTACAATCCCCTAGACTGAATGAGGAAGAAATAGAAAATATGAACAGACCAATCAGAAGCACTGAAATTGAAAATGTGATTTAAAAAACCCCAATAAACAAAAGTCCAGGGCCTGATGGCTTCACAGACAAAGTCTATCAAACATTTAGAGAAGAGTTAAAACATATCCTTCTGAATCAGTTCCAAAACACTGCAAAGGAAGGACACTCCCAAACTCATTCAGCGAGGCCACCATCACCCTGATACAAAAAAACAAAGATATCACACACACAAAAAAAAATACAGGCCAATATCACTGATGAACGTAGATGCAGAAATCCTCAACAAAACACTAGTAATCTGAATCCAATAATACATGAAAGGATGATATACCATGATCAAGTGGGATTTTTCCCAGGGGTGAAAGGATTTTTCAATAACCACAAATCAATCAGGGTGATATACCATATTAAAAAATTTAAGAATAAAAACCATATTATCATCTCCATAGATGTAGAAAAAGGTTATGACAAAAACAATCACAACAATATCTTTTTCAATCTGTCTCCCAGAATAATGGAAATAAAGACAAAAGTAAACAAATTGGTTATGTTTTCCTTTGCTATGCAAAAGCTTTTAAATTTCATTGGGTCTCATTTTTTTTATTTTTGGTTTTATTTCCATTTCTCTAGGAGGTGGGTTAAAAAGGATCTTGCTGTGACTTATGTCATAGAATGTCCTGCCTAAGTTTTCCTCTAAGAGTTTTGTAGTGTCTGGCCTTACATTTAGGTATTTAATCCATTTTGAGTTTATTTTTGTGTATGGTGTTAGGGAGTGTTCTAATTTCACTCTTTTTCATGTAGCTGTCCAGTTTTCCCAGCACCACTTATTGAAGAGGCTGTCCTTTCTCCATTGTATATTCTTGCCTCCTTTATCTAAAATAAGGTGACCATATGTGCATGGGTTTATCTCTGGGCTTTCTATCCTGTTCCATTGATCTCTATTTCTGTTTTTTTTTTTTTTTTTGCCAGTACCATACTGTCTTGATTAGTGTAGCTTTGTAGTATAGTCTGAAGTCCAGGAACTTGATTCCTCCAGCTCTGTTTTTCTTTCTCATGATTGCTTTGGATATTCAGGGTAAAATACAATTCTCAGAATGGGAGAATATATTTGCAAATGAAGCAACTGACAAAGGATTAGTCTACAAAATTTACAAGCAACACATGCAGCTCAATATCAAGAAAACAAAGAACACAATCCAAAAATAGTCAGAAGACCTAAATAGACATTACACCAAAGAAGATATACAGATTGACAACAAACACATGAAAGGATGCTCAACAGCACTGATTATTAGAGAAATGCAAATCAAAACCACAATGAGTTATCACCTCACACCAGTCAGAATGGCCATCATCAAAAAATCTACAAACAATAAATGCTGGAGAGAGTGTGGAGAAAAGGGAACGCTCTTGTACTGTTGGTGGAAATGTACATTGATACAGCCACTAGGGAAAACAGTATGGAGGTTCCTTAAAAACTACCATACGACCCAGCAATAGAACTACTGGGCATATACCCTGAGAAAGCCATAATTCAAAAAGTGTCATGTACCACAATGTTCACTGCAGCACTATTTACAATAGCCAGGACATGGAAGCAACCTAATTGTCCATCAACAGATGAATGGATAAGAAGATGTGGCACATATATACAATGGAATATTACTCAGCCATAAAAAGAAATGAAATTGAGTTATCTGTAATGAGGTGGATGGACCTAGAGACTGTCATACAGAGTGAAGTAAGTCAGAAAGAGAAAAACAAATACTGTATGCTAACACATATATATGGAATCTTAAAAAAAAAATGTTCTGAGGAACCTAGGGGCAGGACAGGAATAAAGACACAGATGTAGAGAATGGACTTGAGGACACGGGGAGGGGGAAGGGTAAGCTGTGACCAAGTGAGAGAGTGGCATGGACATATATACACTACCAAATGTAAAATAGATAGCTAGTGGGAAGCAACAGCATAGCACAGGGAGATCAGCTCTGTGTTTGTGACCACCTAGAGGAGTGGGATAGGGAGGATGGGAGGGAGATGCAAGAGGGAGGAGATATGGGGATATATGTATATGTATAGCTGATTCACTTTGTTATAAAGCAGAAACTGACACACCATTGTAAAGCAATTACACTCCAATAAAGATGTTTAAGAAATAAATAAATAAACAAATTGGATCTCATTAAACTCGAAAGCTGTTGTTCAGCAAAGGAAACCATAAACAAAATGAAAAGAGAACCCACAGATTGGGAGAAAATATTTGCAAATGATGTGACTGACAAGGGATTAGTCTCCAAAATTTACAAACAGCTCATGAAGCTTAATATCATCATAACAAACAACCCAGTCAAAAAATGGTCAGAAACTCAAATAGACATTTCTCCACAGAACACATACAGATGGCCAAGAGGCACATGGAAAGATGTTCAACATTGCTAATTATTAGAGAAATGCAAATCAAAACTACAATGAGATATCACCTCACACCAGTCAAAATGACTTATCATTGAATATTCACAAGCAATAAATGTTGGAGAGGATTTGGAGTGAAGGGAGCCCTCCTACACTTTTGCTGGGAATGTAAATTGGTGCAGCCACTATGGAGAAAATTATGGAGGTTCCTTAAAAATCTAAAAGTAGAACTACAATATGACACTGCAAACTCACCCCTGAGCATATATCTGGAGAAAAACATGTTCCAAAAGGATACATGCACCCCAGTGTTCATTGCAGCACTGTTTACAATAGCCAAGACATGGAAGCAATGTAAATGACCATCAACAGAGGAATGGATAAAGAAGATGTTGTACATATATACAATGGAATATTTCTCAGCCATTAAAAAGAATAAAATAATGTCATTTGCAGCAACATGGATGAACTTAGAGATTATCATACTGAGTGAAGTAAGTCAGACATAGAAATATCATATCATATCCCTTATATGCAGAATCTAAAAAGGAATGATACAAATGAACATATTTCTAAAACAGAAACAAGCTCACAGACTTAGAGAACAAACTTATGGTTACTGGGTGGAAGTATGGAGGGAAAGGATAGTTAGGGAATATGGGATTGACATGTACACACTGCTATATTTAAAATGTATAACCAACAAGGATCTACTATATATCACAGGGAATTCTGCTCAATGTTACTTGGCATCCTGAATAGGAGGGGAGTTTGTGGAGAATGGATACATGTATATGTATGGCTGAGTCCCTTTGCTGTGTACCTGAAACTATCACAACATTATTCATCAGCTATATTCCAATATAAAAGAGTTAAAAAAAAAAGATTTTGACTCACAGAAGGCTCAGGTGATTGTTAGCATTTTTTAACAATATTTTTTAATTAAAAAATGGTACAAATGAACTTATCTACAAAATAGAAGTAGAGTTACAGATGTAGAAAACAAACTTATGGTAATCAGGGGTAAGGGGAGTAGGGGCAAATTGGGAGATTGGGATTGACATATATACACTACTAAATATAAAATAGATAACTAATAAGGACCTACTGTAAGGCACAGAGAAATCTACTCAATACTCTGTAATGGCCTTATGGGAAAAGAATCTAAATAGGACTGGATAAATGTATAACTGATTCACTTTGCTGTATACCTGAAACTTATACAACATTGTAAATCAATGATACTCCAATAACATTTTTTAAAAATACAAAAAATTTAAATATTATTGTGAAAATAATAAATAAAATACATTTCACCCTAAAATATGTCAAATTAATTTAGTAGATATTTATCAAATACCTATTAGCAAACCATCCTGAATAATGGCTAATAATAATAGATAATAAAACCTTGTATTTATTAAGGGTTTCCTGCATACCGAGTATTCGTGTAAGCATGTTATATATTTAACTCATTGACACTTTGAATGATTTAAGTTTCACCACACATTGATATCAGACAGCAACAGTATAGAGAAAACATTTCAGAGTCAGACGAACATGTGTTTGTATCTCAGTTCAACCACATAGTAATTGTGTGAGATTTTTACAGTAATGACTCCCAATGAATGATGCCTCTTTGTATCCTTGGCCTTGCATATTCCCCTCCTACAATGACTCTGGGCTTGGTCTTGTGACTTGCTTTGACCAAATGGACATTAGCAAAATTTACCTAAGGAGCTTCTTGAAAAGTGTTTGTGCATTGGGGCTTGCCTTCTCTCTTGCTGCTTTTACAGCTTTTGTTATGTAAAAAACTTGGCTAGCCAGTGAGAAACACATGGTTCAGCCTATAATTATCACCAACTTCTAGACATCTGAGTAAGGTCATCTCAGACCTCTTAACCCCAGTTGGGCTAACAGATGACTGCAGCTACACGATTGACCAAGAGGAGATCAGGTGAAGAACCAAGACCAAAGTGATGGTCCACACAATCCCAATGGGTAAATGGTTGTAATTTTAAGCTACTAAAGTTTATGATGGATAGTTATGCCAGTGATAGGTAAAATCACTTCAACTTTATTAGTTTTAGCTTCTCCATCTTTACAATACACATGGTAATATTTATATTAAAGAGTTGTGACAATTATTATATACAGCAATATATGTAAATGTGTCCATCACAATGCCTTGGACAAGCAAATAATAACTAAACTTAACTTCCCACATTCTATCCTTTCCCATTGCCAGCTTTAGCAGAAGAGTTTCTTTTTGGCCATATATATTAAAAAATGAACAGAAGCGTAATTTCCATGAAAATTTCTCTGTTGGCTAGTGTGAGAGAAGCTACAGCATAGGAAAATAGTTATAATTACCCTAGGCAACTAAGGGATTGTTTGCTTCAAGATTTAGAGCATATCCAGTGTTCTAAATAAGTGAACTAAAGCAAACTGGTGGCTTTCTCTTATTCACTTTTTTTTTCTATTCTAGGCAGAAAGAAGCCTTTCACAAAAGGTGCTATTCTACGAATTTACAAGTCTGCATCAGTCTGAAACTTTTTAAAAATTTCTATAACTTCTTTGGAGGAGGGAGAAAATTGCAGTTCTCTTTTTTTCCAAACACTGCCTCCCATTCTTCATCGCCCTTCATTCTTCCAGCTTCCACTTCCCACTCTGTTATCTATAACACTTCTTCCATAACACTTCTTCTTCCAGGATCCTCTCTTAAATTAGGTTTTTCTATCCTCAGTTCCATCCAAGAACATCTAATATGGATCTCTAAATCTAACTCAAATACTAGAATTTGTTAGAAATAAATCTTTTATTCTTTATTTTATTCATGACCTTGGAATTGTTAAATAATAACAACTTGTATTTGGTGAATGCTACTTGCTTGAAAAATAAGCTTTAGATGGTCCTAACCTCTAGTTTAAATTTTATTTATTGGCATGTGCAGAACGAGCCTCATTATGCTCCCTCAGTATCTCCATAACAGCTGGATACTGCTCTAGAAGTCCAAGGCCAAGTTCCATAAAGTTAGTCTGATTATCAACTTTGTGTTGCCTTTTCTCCAAGCTTTTAGGCTCTGATAATCCCAACCTCTTCCCTTTATTTTCCCCAACATGGTGAAAGCAGGCAGTGGGGGAGAATATAGTTGCCTACTGCAGTTATTATTTACCATAGTGTTTCCTTTCACTTTTTCAATTTTCCAATCTCTTGCACTAAATTATTTCTGTTGAAATACCTAATGTACAGAAACATTCATAGACAAAATGTAAAAGAATGGGCATGACTGGGTTCCAATAAAACTTTACTATAACAGGTGGAAAGCTGGATTTGTTCCATAGATCATAGTTTGCTGACCATTGATCTAAACTACTATGCTGTATTAATCAACAGAAATTTAACAAAGATTATTACTATTTATTACACTATTAATCCTTTCATTTAAAGTTATGTTCTCTTTGATGTTTTTCCCTAACATTATTTTATATTTTCTATGAATAAAAATTATTTTATTACTCTACAAATATCCAGGATATTCCAGATACACTTTGGATGTTGCTTCCAACATATGCCTTTAATAAACATATATATATTTTTAAAACATCCACACTGGATATTTCCACAGGTAGCACATCCAGACTAGGTATTTCCACAGGTAATTTATCTATCTAATTGTGTTATAGCTTTGTAGCAGTTACATACAGAAATGTATTGGCTATCTATAAATCTATGATCTTGTGCATATGTTCCATGTTATGTTTTAATGTTACATACATAAAATTGTTTTAGTCCCAAGCCAATGGATCAGGAGGCATTTTACTGTGCTATCCATCCATATTTGGGGTATTCTTTACACTGTCACCCTCAATAATGCCAGTGTAGTCCTCCCCAGACTCTAAAGGGAGGAGACATTAGTATTATCTTTGTAAATAATGACAATTTTTTCTTTCCTCTATTTTATCTATATTTTTTTTCCATTGAACTTTAAGAACTTCACTTTTTTTTCTTTTGTTTCCATATATAAATTTTAAATTATGCTCTGTAGCAGCAGCTAAACTATTGTCTTATTTTTTTCCTAAAATAAATCCACTGCACATTTAATCTTCAAAACTGTGTATCTGTAATTTTCTCTCCATCTATAGTTCTCGGTTATGTGACTGAAGGGAAGTTGCAAGTGATACAGTTTAGAATAATCTGCTTTTATTCATTACTGAATAATAGATGGCAGTTGGAGATTTCATATTGTCAACTCTAATTTTGCATCCTAATCATGCTAGACACCTGGTCTTCAAAACCTGAAATAAATCCCATTACCACAATATTCCCTTCTGGATTACATAAGAATGTTGACATCTTTGGTAATAAATTTACTCAGACAGCTGCTAAGAATTTTACCAATCTTGAGAGCACATTCTAAAAGCAAAAGAGAAAATAGAGACCCTGGTTGATTACTTACCCAAAACATTTATCTTTTGGGGAAGCAGAGAAAATAATACATCTAAGTGCCTGTAAAAGAAGGCATTAAGATATTATTTGTCTGTCATTTTGTGGTCTGTCTTGTAAGGTTTGTTTAGTGACATCTCATTTTTCATAAGAAGAAGGATAAATGACTTGAAAAGCATGGGTTGAATTTGGAATGAAAAGTCAGTCCCTGCCATTTCTCTTTGAGTAAAAATAAAAGTTTTCCCATGGAGATAGACAAAGCTGAAGCAACCCCTTTGGCCATTATGTTTACAGTCAATCTGGCCAGTGTAATGCCATCAGCAGAAGTGAAATTCTAAACAGCGTTCTAAACAGATTGGCTCTTACAGTTACTTAGACAGATGTGAATCCGGCTCACTTGTTGTCTTAATGCTTGCCTGTTGCTAATGATGTTCCAAAGTTATCAAGGAACGGAAATAAATGGCTGGACTGGTAGCTGCCTGGAGCTGCCTTAAGTGCTGGGCCTGCTGGGTATCAATTGTTTGGTGACTTTCATGTTAGAATGATACATTGATTTGTTTAAATGCTTCAGTGCATTAATGCTTCTTGTCTCTTCCCAAGCATTCAGTCTCATCTCATTCAGAAGAAGAAAACTTTATTACAGAGAGAAAATGTGCTATTCAGTGACTTGAAATATGATTGGCTGAACTGTTTGGATCTTTACCAAGCTATGTCTCAGAAGCACTTTTGAACTGAGACTGTGGAACACTCACTATTATGGAAGATGATGAGAAGAAAGGATTTGGTAAGAAAAAACAGAGTATTTAGACAGGGCTTATTAGCCAATTTTCTGATTCTCTCAGGAATAACTTTCACAAATTAGCAGCCTTAGGAAATTGCTGCTTTTTCTCCTCCCTCTCTCCCTTCTTCCTTCACTTCCTCCTTTATTCCCTCTCTCTCTTTTTAGCCCCCTTTCCTCTCCATCCTTCTCATCCATTTTTTCCTTAATGATATCTCTTCAGCTAATCTGATACCCAATCCCACAAAACACATAACTTACACATGATGAAGTACTCTAGAACGACAAATGTGCATCAAGGAACTCAAGGGACAGGTAGTAGTAATTAATGCAAGTTATCATGAAATAGAAACATATCAGACATTTCATCTGGGGGAACTCTGCCTTCTGAAAAAGTCTTAAATAGGAATTTATCTGTATGTTCCCTTTAAGGCAAGTATCTTTGGGAGGAGAAAATGCTTTCTTCCCCCACGTTTATTTCATCTTCTCCTCTTTGGTGGCTTTTATAAGACTTCTTCCCTACATTTCAGCACAGATCTTTCTCTCTTTCACTCTGTCAGATTTATTTTTTATTTCTCTTAAAACAAAAAACTAGGAAGACAGTAGAAAAGTCAAATGCAGTGGTTATAGTTTTCATCAGCCTCAAATCCAAGTGTAAAATTTTAATTTATTTTATATATTTATAAATATAGAAAAGTCAAACTTTATTTCTAAATTGAGTCTCCATTTTCTATGGTAGGAGCACAATCTTGTCATTACCTGATATACAGTTCAATGTGATGGTTTATCTATCAATTTGGATTTAAACTCAACAAATTTATGGTTTTCTTTTCTTTTTTTCCTGTTCTGTTGATATACTCTCTCGGTTTATAGAAGAAGGCTTCTATAAAATCATGGTACCCAATCTTCAATTTTCTGGTATTGACATCTGGTCTTTGATAATCTGCTTCTGTCTCCACAGGTACCTGCACAGATGGCCAGAAATTCCCTGTGATTATGTTCTCTGAGCCAGGATCAACTGCATCTAGCCTCTAGCTCACAAGGTACCACACTGACATCTATAGCTTGGCATCCCATCAGGACTTCAAGACTCTTTAGGGCTCTAATTCCTCCTAGAAAGCTTGCTTCTCTCTCTAAGGCATGAGAAAATTCTGCTGTTCTCTAAGTATGAGACAGGGTGGTTAGGACTTTACAAAGATTGGTAATGTAGCTGATACTACCCTCCTCATGGGGTACCATGTTGAGCATAGGTTTCATCTGGTCTTTGGGGCCAAAAACCTTGAGAAGAAAAACTTTCTAGTAGATATTCTTCTATGTCTATTGTTTATGCCCAGACCTCAGCTGACAAAAGCTCCCAAAAGCCTTACCTTATTCTCAAAATTATTATATTGATGTTTGAAACTCAAAATCTCATTATTTCTTTTACTTTTTAATTAGGACAATCTTACTCCTCCCTGATGCATGATTAGATGGGAAAAGTCCCCTTGAATTTAAGGGAGAACCATCACTAATTTCCCGAAATTTCACTATACAACTTCTCCCACTCTCCCATACTGGTTGCTGACTTTACTCCATACAGCTAGACAGAAAGTCCATCCTTAAAGGGGGATCAGGATGGCCTATTTCTGTGTCTACTACAGAGGAATTGATGGAAAAACAATGTAGCAGAGAAAATATTTTAAACTACAATCTAAATCCCCATTGTCCAAAGAGATAGCACTAAAAATAATTAAGGAATAAGGTGATTCTTATGAGGACACATGAACTTTTACCTTAGGATGAAATGCAAAAATATGTGTCATTGAAATAATTGATGAAATTAACTGAGTGAGAGATTTGTTCCAGTAAAAAAGGAAAGGAGTGGGAAGTTATTTAAAGACTAGTCAGTTCAAATAAGTTCCCAATATTTGAAGGGTTTTTTTCTTATCCTTGGTCTTCATTTTCTTTCACTGGCATTCTGAAAATAGTTCAATAAAGAGTTTACTTTCTCATCAGATGTGATTTAGACAAAACCACCTACTTAATTGAGCCATGGAGACCTGCATTCAAATACATCTCTGCCCTGACATATTCTGACCGCATGGGCTTGGATGATTTATTTAACTTTTCACAATTTGATTTCTCATTTCTATAGTGAGCACAATTGTATGTATCTCATGGTTCTGTTATGAGGATCAAGTGTGATATTATAAAGGCCTGAGAAGCAACCTCAGTACAGGTAAATACTGAGGTCCATGTGCTATGCTCAACTCTCCCTTATCTAGAGAGTAAGATTTAGTTGTTTGCAGTGAGATCTTGAATCCTATTGTTTTACCTTTTATGAATTATATGTGTATACCATTCTGAGTTGAACAGCCAAGATATGTGGTAAAAATAACCTCATCCACAAGTACTTAAGAAGACCCAGCTCTGTGTAGGGACATGTTGCCTATCAAAACTGTGTTTCTTCATGTACCTGCAAGAGTGGATCATTGACCCATAGTCCTGAATCTTTTCCCATAGGTTATAAACAAGAATTCTAACAGATCCAAATGCTTTCTGCATTCCCTAAATCAGGATGTGCTATGCCGGTGCTCTGGCCAGGGCTTCTCATTATGGTGAGGTTGAAAGAAGCACTGTAGCCCTGATTGAAGGTGATAATTGCAATATCAAATCAGAAATAAAACTATGATTAGGTATACAATGTTTGTCAATATTCCATTATAACCTTTATTTCTTGAGACTAAAGGACAAGGCTTTTATATTTCCTTTTTTTAATGTGCTATAGACTTTAAGTTATGCAAGAGGTAAAGTTACCAATGCTTGTTGATTAGCTGAATAGTTTTGTAAAGCATCACATATAATTTTTTGCCTCCATTTATCAAAATAGGATGCAAAAGAAGGATTTGTAATGAGTTTTTTTGTTGTTGCTTTCTGTTATTTTTCTCTTCTTTGCAGAATACAGAACAACTAGGCTCACATAGAGTATCTTTTAACTAAGCCCTGTGGCTGTCCCCAAACCCAGTGTATATATGTTCTCCTTCTGCAGGGAATGGATATGAGGCTGATTGGGGAATGTCTCATAATTGATTTCCAATAGAGATACAGAACTCCTAAGGACAGGCTTCAGTCTTGAGACAATATGTAATAAAGACATTTACTTAATTATTCTGCCAGTGTAAACAAGTGGAATCTGAAATAAAGAATGTTGTTAAAGACAGGATATCTTATTAGTTCCTTGTACATAGAGTTCAAATTAATGACTAACACAGGGTTATCAAGAAAGGTACAGAAAAGAATAATAAATGGATAAGGAGACTTTGCAATACCACATTCGTAGACTCAATTTATGGATTATTGATAAAATTCTTAGACAGAGTTTATTTCCTTAAAGTAAAATTTCTACAACATAGTTTAGTATATACAATTGGACTTTGAGTTAAAATGCTAAAGATTCAAATCCTGGTAAGATCACAGATTAATAGGATACTCTGAAAAAGTTTTCCTGAGCTTATTTTTCTCATTTGTGTCTACCCTATCCCCTGACACAGTATGTATTCAGTATTTTCGAAATTGCCCTTTTTATATGGCTTATTTACCTCCATACATACCTGGTTCTGTGCTATGTTCTCTGAAGGAGTACCCTAAAGGAGCTTACAAATACATTTAAGAAATAATACTTAAATTCACAAAATAAACAAATGATTTACAAGTGCAGTAATTGTAATTAAACATTTATTAAAAGTAGTTGCTGGGCTTCCCTGGTGGCGCAGTGGTTGAGAGTCTGCCTGCCGATGCAGGGGACACGGGTTGGTGCCCCGGTCCGGGAAGATCCCACATGCCGTGGAGTGGCTGCACCCATGAGCCATGGCTGCTGAGCCTATGCATCCAGAGCCTGTGCTCCACAACGGGAGAGACCACAACAGTGAGAGGCCTGCGTACCGCAAAAAAAAAAAAAAAAAAAAAAAGAATATGAAAGAGACACAGAGAGGAAAGAGAGATGAGAAATCAGAGTTTTCTGGAGATAACGAAAGAATAAATTCAGTTTCTGCCATATTTCTAGTCTCTGCTCAAGTCAGTCTTTTTAAATTTTTACCTTTGGTTACTTTTTTATACCATTGCATCCTTACATTACCTTTTTCCCCCTCCTGGGTTATTTATTTTACTTAGAATAGGGTTCTTTATTTAGAACCAAAAATCTCTGCTTGAGATAGAAGTGCTAGTATTGAGCAGATTGGATGAAAATAGGGATGGACAAGGAAAAGTAAAATCAACTAGACAATATTTGGGAGGGAGGAAATAGGTAATTAGGAAGTTACTTGGTATAGAAAGTAAGGGATCGATGCAAGAAATATTATAAAGGAATGCTCAACAAGAATAAGTGGATGATCATTTATGAAACTTTGTAGGAAATAGCCAAAAGTCACAAATGTAAATACATAAAACCTTATTAAGTATATACTATGTACTATATCATAATGCTGAAGGATTAGAAGACTAACAGTTACAGGGGAGCCAGGATATTAGCTAAATTATTTGATTTTGGAAGAACAATAGTGAATTTTATTGAGGGTTTTATTAAAATTTAAACTAAGTTATGGTGAGGAGTATGTCTGTATTATTAATCATTGGTGCCTAGAAAAATGCCTACTGCTTTATATTTGCTCAGTAAAATTATTATGAATAATTAAGAGTATTTTGGATGATAGCAGCACACTAAGGGGTACATAATGAGCAGGAAAGAATTTATTTATTTAATTTTTATTTGCTGTATAACCATTGGTGTTAGAAAAAAACAAGATCAGTGAAATATGGTAAACCTTGATAGAGGGATCGTGCAGCCCACAAAAAAAGAATCAAAGCTAAAGGTACAGGGCTTCCCTGGTAGTGCAGTGGTTGAGAGTCCACCTGCCGATGCAGGGAACACGGGTTCGTGCCCCAGTCCGGGAAGATCCCACATGCCGCAGAGCGGCTGGGCCCATGAGCCATGGCCAGTGAGCCTGTGCGTCCAGAGACTGTGCTCCACAACGGGAGAGGCCACAACAGTGAGAGGCCCGCATACCGCCAAAAAAAAAAAAAAAAAAAAAACCTAAAGGTACAGATATGAGGTAAGATGGTATAGAAAAAGCCATTAAAATTTGAGAGTGAGAGACTTTGGCAAAGGGGTTCCAGGTTACCTTTATTAGAATTTTTGTTCAATAAATAGTTTATTACCTTACTCTCCACCAAAATTTTTATAGGTTTGAAAAAAATTGAAGTGCAGTTAGTTAAACATTTAAAACAAGAATAGCCATCAACCACACTGATATTTTGTAATCTGATATCTAATGCATAGGTTTTTGGGTATTTTTAAGAAAACAATTCTATTCTCAAAAATGTACTGGAGTCAGCTGAAATGCCTAGAACTAGATGTGGTTATTACTTTTTTGTTATTGGAGAATAATTGCTTTACACTGCTGTGTCAGTTTCTGCTGTACAGCAAAGTGAATCAGCCACACATATAACATATACCACCTCTTTTTGGATTTCCTTCTCATATAGGTCTCCACAGAGCACTCAGTAGAGTTCTCTGTGCTATACTGTAGATTATCATTAGTAATCTATTCTATACATAGTAGTGTATATATGTCAATCCCAACCTCCTAATATATCCCATCATCGCCCCCCCCTTTCCCCCTTGGTGTCCATATGTTTGTTCTCTATATCTGTGTCTCTATTTCTGCATTGCAAATAAGATCAGCTACACCATGTTCTAGATTCCACATATATGCATTAATATACCATATCCGTTTTTCTCTTTCAGACTTACTTCACTCTATATAACAGACTCTAGGTCCACCCATGTCTTTGCAAATGACACAATTTAATTCCTTTTTATGGCTGAGTACTATTCCATTGTATATATGTACCACTTCTTCTTTATCCATTACTCTGTTGATGTACACTTAGGTTGCTTCCATGTCCTGGCTATTGTAAATAGAGCTGCAGTGAACATTGTGGTACATGACTCTTTTTGAATTATGGTTTTCTCAGGGTGTATGCCCAGGAGTGGGATTACTGGGTCGTATGGTAATTCTATTTTAAGTTTTTTGATGAACCTCCATACTATTCTCCATGGTGGCTGTATCAATTTACATTCCCGCCAATAGTGCAAGAGGGTTCCCTTTCTCCACACCCTCTCCAGCATTTATTGTTTCTAGATTTTTTGATGATGGCCATTCTGACTGGTGTGAGGTGATAACTCGTACTTTTGATTTTCATTCCTCTAATTATTAGTGATGCTGAGCACCTTTTCATATGCCTCTTGGCCATCAGAATGTCTTCTTTGGAGACATGTCCATTTAGGTCTTCCACCCATTTTTTGAATGGGTTGTTCATTTTTCTTGATATTGAGCTTCATGAGCTGCTAGTATATTTTAGAGATTAATCCTTTGTCAGTTGCTTCATTTGCAAATATTTCTCCCATTCTGAGGGTTGTCTTTTCATCTTGTTTATCATTTCCTTTGCTGTGCTAAAGCTATTAAGTTTCATTAGGCCCCATTTATTTATTTTTGTTTTTATTTCCATTTTTCTAGGAGGTGGGTCAAAAAGGACCTTGCTGTGATTTATGTCATAGAGTGTTCTGCCTATGTTTTGCTCTAAGAGTTTTGTAGTGTCTTTAATTTTGGTCTTTAACCATTTGGGGTTTACTTTTGTGTATGGTGTTAGGAAGTGTTCTAATTTCCTTCTTTTACCGGTAGCTGTCAAGTTTTCCCAGCATCACTTATTGAAAAGGCTTTTCTTCATTGTATATTCTTGCCTCCTTTATCAAAGATAATGTGATCATAGATGCATGGGTTTATCTCTGGGCTTTCTATCCTGTTCCTTTGATCTATATTTCTGTTTTTGTGCCAGTACCATACTGTCTTGATTACTGTAGCTTTGTAGTATAGTCTGAAGTCAGGGAGACTGATTCCTCCAGCTCCGTTTTTCTTTCTCAAGATTGCTTTTGTTATTTGGGGTATTTTGTGTTTGCATACAAATTGTGAAATTTTTTTTTCTAGCTCTGTGAAGAATGCCATTTGTAGTTTGATAGGATTGCCTTGAATCTGTACATTGCTTTGGATAGTAGAGTCATTTTCACAATGTTGATTCTTCTAATCCAAGAACATGGTATATCTCTCCATCTGTTTGTGGCATCTTTGATTTCTTTCATCAGCATCTTATAGTTTTCTGCATACAAGTTTTTGCCTCCTTGGGTGTATTTATTTCTAGGTATTTTATTCTTTTAGTTGCAATGGTGAATGAGATTTTTTCCTTAATTTCTCATTCTGACCTTTCATTGTTAGTGTATAGGAATGCAAGATATTTATGTGTATTATTTTTTTTATCCTGAAACTTTACTAAATTCACTAATTAGCTCTAGTAGTTTTCTAGTGGCATTTTTAGGATTTTCTATGTATAGTATCATGTCATCTGCAAATAGTGACAGCTTAACTTCTTTTTTGATTTGGATTTCTTTTATTTCTTTTTCTTCTCTGATTGCTGTAGCTAGGACTTCCAAAACTATGTCGAATAATAGTGGTGAGAGTGGGCCACCATGTCTTCTTCCTGATCTTAGAGGAAATGCTTTCAGTTTTTCACCATTGAGAATGATGTTTGCTGTGTCATATATGGCCTTTATTATGTTGAGGTAGGTTCCCTCTATGCCCACTTTCTGGAGAGTTTTTATCATAAATAGGTGCTGAATTTTGTCAAAAGCTTTTTCTGCATCTATTGAGATTATCATATGATTTTTATTCTTCAACTTTTTAATATGGTGTATCATATTGTTTGATTTGTATGCATTGAAGAATTCTTACATCCCTGGGATAAATCCCACTTGATCATGGTTTATGATCCTTTTAATGTGTTGTTGGATTCAGCTTGCTAGTATTTTGTTGAGAATGTTTGTGTCTATGTGCGTCAGTGATATTGGCCTCTAATTTTCTTTTTCTGTGATATCTTTGTCTGGTTTTCATATTGGTATGATGGTGACCTCATAGTACGAGCTTGGGAGTGTTCCTCCCTCTGCAATTTTTTAGGAGAATTTGAGAAGCATAGGTGTTAACTCTCTCTAAATGTTTGATAGAATTTCCCTGTGAAGCCATCCAGTCCTAGACTTTTGATTGTTGGAAGATTTTTGATCACCTTTTCAATTTCATTATTTGTGGTTGGTCTGTTCATATTTTCTATTTCTTCCTGGTTTGGTTTGGGAAGGTTGTAATTTTCTAAGAATTTGTCTATTTCTTCCAGGTGTTCATTTGATTGGCATATAGTTGCTTGTAATCATCTCTTATGATCCTTTGTGTTCCTGTGGTGTCCACTGTAAGTTCTCCTTTTTCATTTCTAATTTTATTGATTTGAATATTTTCTCTTTTCTTCTTTATGTGTCTGGCTAAAGGTTTATCAATTTTGTTTATTTTCTCAAAGAACCAGCTTTTATTTTCTTTGTTCTTTGCTATTGTTTTCTTCATTTCTATTACATTTATTTCTGCTTTAATCTTTATGATTTCTTTCCTTCTACTAACTTTGCATTCAGTTGTCCCTCTTTGTCTAATTTCTTTAGGTGTAATATTAGGGTTTTTATTTGAGATTTTTCTAATTTACTGAGGTAAGATTGTATTGCTATAAACCTCCCTCTTAGAACTGCTTTTCCTGCATCCCATAGGTTTTGGGTCATTGTACTTTCATTCTCATTTGTTTCTAGGTATTTTTTTTTTATTTCCTCTTTGATATCTTCAGTGATCTCTTGGTTGTTTACTAGCACATTGTTTAGCCTCCATGTGTTTGTGTATTTTACATTTTTTTTCCTGTAATTGATTTCTAATCTCATAGCATTGTGTCCAGGAAAGAGGCTTGCCATGATTTCAGTTTCATTAAAGTTACCAAGGCTTGATTTGTGACCCAACATATGATCTACTGTGGAGAATGTTCCATGTATGCTTGAGAAAAAAGTGTGTATTCTGCTGCTTTGGGATGGAATGTCCTATAAATATCAATTAATTCTCTCTGTTCTAATGTGTCATTTAAGGCTTGTGTTTCCTTATCAATTATCTGTCTAGATGATCTATCTATTGGTGTAAGTGGAGTGTTAACATCCCCCACTATTACTGTGTTATTGTTGATTTCCCCTTTCATGGTTGTTAGCATTTGCCTTATGTATTGAGGTCCACTTATGTTGGGTACACAAATATTTATAATTGTTATGTCTTCCTCTTGCAAAGATCCCTTGATCATTATGTAGTGTCCTTCCTTGTCTCTTGTAATAATATTTATTTTAAAGTTTATTTTGTCTGATGTGATACTGCTACTCAAGTGTCCTTTTGATTTCTATTTGCATGAAATATCTTTTTCCATCCCCTCACTTTCAGTCTGTATGTGTTCCTAGGTCTTAAGTGGGTCTCTTGAGGACATCAGATATATGGGTCTTGTTTTTATGTCCATTCAGCCAGTCTGTATCATTTGGTTGGAACATTTAATCCATTGATATTTAAGGTAATTATTGACATGTATGTTCTTATTACCATTTTCTTAATTATTTTAGGTTTGTTTTTATAGGTCTTTTTTTTTCTCTCTTGTGTGTTCCACCTAGAGAAGTTCCTTTTTCATTTGTTGTCAAATGGATCTGGTGGTGCTGAATTCTCTTAGCTTTTGCTTGTCTGTAAAGCTTTTGATTTCTCGGTCAAATCTGAATAAGAGCCATGGCGGGTAGAATAATATTGGTCGTAGGTTTTTCCCTTTCATCACTTAAAATATATCCTGGCATTTCCTTCTGGCTTGCAGAGTTTCTGCTGAAAAATCAGATAATAATCTTATGCGGATTCCCTTGTATTTTATGTATTGCTTTTCCCTTGCTGCTTTTAATATTTTTAATTTGTATTTAATTCTTGTTAATTTGATTAATATGTGTCTCAGCATGTTTCTCCTTGGGTTTATTCTGTATGGGACTCTCTGAACTTCCTGGACTTGGGTGACTATTTCCTTTACCACATTAGGTAAGTTTTTAACTAAAATCTCTTCAAATATTTTGTTCAGACCCTTTCTCTTTCTCTTTTTTTTTCTTTTTTCTTGGAACACTATAATTCGAATGTTGGTGAATTTAATGTTGTCCCAGATGTCTCTGAGACTGTCCTCATTTCTTTTCATTCTTTTTCTTTATTCTGCTTGGTGGTGGTTGTTTCCACCATTCTATCTTGCAGTTCACTCATCCATTCTTCTGCCTCAGTCATTCCCCTATTGATTCCTTCTAGTGTATTTTTTATTTCAGTTATTGTGTTTTTCATCACTGATTGTTTTTTCTTTAGTTCTTCTAGGTCCTTGTTAAACATTCTTTGTATCTTCTCGATCCATGCCTCCATTCTTTTTCCAAGGTATGGATCATCTTCACTATCATTTTTCTGAATTTTTTTCAGGGAGATTGCCTATTTCCTCTTCATTTATTTGGTCTTGTGGGAATTTACTTTGCTCCTTTGTCTCTAACATATTTCTCTGTCATCTTATTTTGTCTAACTCACTGTGTTTATTGTATCCTTTCCACAGGCTGCAAGTTCATATTTCCTCTTGATTCTGTTGTCTTCTCCCTAGTGTGTGAGGTTGGTGCAGGGACTTGCATAGGCTTCCTGGTGGGTGGGACAGGTGCTGGTGCTCTCGTAGGTGGAGCTGAGTCTTTTCCCTCTGATGACCAAGGTTGTGTCAGTTGGTGTGTTTCTGGGTATCTGTGAGCTCAGTACAACTTTAGGCAGCCTGTCTGCTGATGGCTGGGACTGTGTTCCTGTCTTGCTGTTTTTTTGGTGTGAGGTATACAGCACTGGAGCTTGACGGCAGTTGGGTAGAGCTGAGTCTTGGTGTCGCGATGGATACCTTGGGTAGAGTGCATGCTGATTAATATTCCCTGGGCCTAGGAATTCTCTGGCAGCCCAGCGTCCTGGACTTTGTGCCCTCACCGCAGAGGCCAAGACCTGACCTCTGGCCAGGAAACAAGGAGTCTGCAAGCCATACATCACAGCCAGAGAAAAAACAAAAAAAGGAAAAGAAAACAAACAGACAAACAGAACCCAAGCCAAGTAGCAAAAACAAACAGCAACAACAACACAGAAAAAAACCCAAAAAAAACAAAGAAAAAGGAGGAAAGAAAACAAACAGAAAAACCAAACCCAAGACTAATGATAAAAACCAAACCAAACAAACAGAAACAAAGAAACAGACCAAAAAAAGACAAAAATATAAAAAACAAGAGAACAAGGAAACAAAAGAACTCAAAAGTGAGAAAAATCAATGAAGACTAAGCTAACAAAAACAAAAAATGGAAAAGAAAAGAAAGCAAAGTATCAATTAAAAAAAGCACAGAAAACATAAAACACTTGAAAGCAATCAAAAAGAAGAACCACAACAAGAAAAAAAACAAAACAAAAAAGTAAAATAAAAATAAAATTTAAATATTAAAAAATTTAAAAATAAAAACAACATCTAAAGAAAATGAAAGAAACAAAAAAAGAATAATAGTAATAAGAATATTTTCCTGATGCCTCCTCTGTCAGTGTCCTTGCTCCCACAGTGATCCACAGCCAAACCCTGCCTCCCCAGGAGGCCCTCAAATACCCCAGGTAGGTCTCTGGACCAGCTGTGGGCACCATGGGGCCAGCTCAGTCTTTGATCTGGCCCAAATCCCACATGTACTTGGCCCCAAATCCACTGCTGTTAAAGCTAGACTGGTCTCAGTTGTGGGAACACTCATTGTCTATTCAGACATTCCAGACTTGCAGGATTTATCAAGCCAATTGTGGGGATTTAATCTGCAGCTTGTGCAACTGCATGGGGAAATTTCTACTCCTCTTCCTTAATCACTTCTTAGGCTCAGCTTTGATTTTGGCCTCACCCCTGCATGTGCACCATCCTCAGGCCTCTGTTCACCACACAGGCAAGAGGGAGTGAAAGCAGCAGCTGATTGGGACACACTCACTCAGGCCAGGGGGGGATATGGTGGCCACAACTGGGGTGTGTGATGTCCCTGCATCCCCAGAAACCAACAAGCAGTTGCAATAGACTGGGGTGCACTCACTCTGGTAAGAGTCCCTCTCAGTGTCCAAAAAGGCAGGCACTGGTGTGTGGGGGCAGTAGTGGCCCCATCCATTGTGCACCAGTCAACGATGGTGTTTCATTTCCTATGCAGACTCCACTAACTTCCAGTCATGGATCCCCTCACTCACTCCTGTCTCCTCTGTTTTATCCATGCAGCCAAGTGGTCCTCTCTCTGGACCCACTCTCTTAATCCAACGCTTTAGCACTCAGCCCCTGCCAGCATCAGAAGATTCCTGTCTCAGGCAGGGGTGCCCAGTGCTGATTCCCCAGGAGGTTTGGCATGGGAGGCACTCAGGACCTCAGAGCCTACAGAGGTGGAGGAGGCCTTGGCTTGAGGGGCGGGCAAGTCTGTTCAGATGGGTGCCCTTCTTAGTGCCCACAGAGACAGAAGCCAGTGGGTGGGGAATGGGGTTGAAATGGCACCCCCACCCCTTGTGTGCCACTCAACAATGATGCCTTACTTCTATGGAGTCCTGGACTTCTTCCCCAACTTTCCCAGTTGTAGAGTTCTTTACTCCTGTCCCTTCAGGATGTATTTTCACAGCCAACAGCTGTCCCCTCCCAGGGTCCATGCTCCAAACCCCACTTTCCAACATGCATCACCCCCTACGCAGCAGGAGACACATGACTCAGGCTGGGGTGCACAGGGCTGCAACACAGACCATGCATGCAGTTATTGTTTTATCCTGCCTTCCACAGACCACCCACTGCATTCGCCTTTGATTCCCCAAAGGTCCATTTCTGTCCCAGCTGATTTCCCCACTGTGAGGGTTTTTTTCTGAGTGCAGGAACATCTCCTCACCTTCAGCTTCCCACTAAGGTTACTGGTTCCTGTTTTGATTCCCCTTTTCTTTTTTTCTTTATTTCATCCTACCCAATTAACAGGGGATTTTTCTTGTCCTTTTAGGTGTCTGAAGTCTTCTACTAATGTTCAGCAGGTGCCCTGTGAGAATTGTTTCATTTATAGTTGTATTCTTGGTATACTTGTGAGGAGAGACAAATTCTGTGTCTTCCTATACTGCCATCTTGACTCCTACCCCCAATGCATAGGTCTTTGTTGTAAGCAGCTTTCCCTTTTTGCAGTGTTTAAGATCAATACTCATTTCTCATCAATGTGCATTGGTAGAACTGACAATATCAAGTACCATTGGTAATGTTTAGAGGTCCTATGAGAGGCTTACAGAAGATCCAAAATGCCAACAAGAAGATATTGAGAGAAAAATATGGTGTGTCCTTTTCCACTGAGGATGTCATATATCATGGCAAGTGCAAGAGCTATAGTGAGGGAAAACCAGGTATCAGTGGGGAAAATCATATTAAGCAGCAAGAATAAGGGGCAAAGCAAGAAATAAAAGAGGAAAATGAGCTAGGAGAGTTCTAATTATGGTGGAATGATGATTAGAGAAGAGTGGGTTGAGAGGAGTCATTCAGATCAAAGGATTTGAATAGTGAAATCATGCTTGGATTCAGCATGAGTGTAGTATTGATAGGAATAGAGTGGGATGATTAAATAGTTAGTTTATAAATCTCACTAGGAGATTAAAGCCCGGAATTTTAAGGGAGTTTGGGAGACTGCTGTAAGCTAATGACTACTCAAGAAACGAATCCAGTAACCTAGCAACAATCTATTCTACCTTGAAGGAAAATTGGGCACATTCAAGTGCCAGGCACACTCAACCCACAAGTCCTGATAGTTAAAACGCGACAATAGATATGGGGTTGGAATCTTGTTACATGAAGTAAGGAAGTTAACAGACCTTGAAGATTAACATTTCTGCATGTAGTCAAGATAGGAATAGAGGTGAAAGGGGTAAAGAAATTAGGTGAAAGGGGACATTATACCAAAATCTGAGATGAATTACCATATTTTAGTTTCTGTTACCACCCTTTTGCTAATATACATGTGATTTAAATAGAACCATAACAGTCCCAGTAATATCATATCAGGTTAAAGGAGAGATTAACAATGTAAGCCATGATGTCTACCAAAAAATGAGGAAGAAAGCAGTCTTCTCCCCTTCGCAGTTTTTCTTTGATTATAAAAATGTAGCCTTTTTTTGTTCTCTGCTTATATCTCTCACAAGCATCCTATGCACTATTTGTCTATCACTTTGCCTCACCCTGAATTCTTTCGGTGCTGAGACAAGAGAACCCAAGCTTCAGTAAGTCTTGACATCAGGTTAAAAGTTTTAATTAAAAGACAGTGGGTTTGAGTCACCTCCTAAATCAGCGATTATGGGTTCAAGTCCCAATGTGAAGTTTGGCTGGGTTTGAGTCCCATCCAAGGAGGAATGAAGTTTCAGTAGTTGAGTAGATATAGCATAATGGAGTTTGGTGAGTAGATATAGCATAATGGAGCTCTATATGACTAAACAGGTAATGTTTATCCATAAAAATCCACCTGGTCACTCTACAGATGGATCTATATTGATGTGTTTAATAATTACTAGTCAAATACATAAAATATGCAAGTTATTGTTCTAGGAACTGTGGGAAGTTAATAATGAACCTAACAGGAACCATCTTTTCAAAGCTGAAATTAGCAAAGCTTACAAGAGAGGTACACTCAAAGTAGTTTGAAGCATCCAGAAGAAACTTCTAGGAAGATTTTATCTAAATATTCTTACCTAAAGTAAGTGTAAGGCCAACTGGCCCGAGGCAGGGGAACACAATCAGATTCACAGGTTGCATCAGACCGAAATTCTCCAGACCACCCAGTTCCAGAAACTGCCCTGGAGACATTCCGGACCACCCAGTTCCAGGAACTGACCTGGGGACTTTGAACCCAGCCCAGCCTTCCCGCCTTTCGAGGGGCGGGACCAATGGTCCCCCAGGATACCCGAAAAGACCACCAAATAAGGAATACCCTGCGCCCTCCCAGATTCACCACACACCTTTCCCTTCTTCCCGGGTGCGACTTCTCTGGCCCCTTTCTCTCGGACCAGTGAAGCTCGCCCGGGAGCGCTCCCTAATAAAGCTCATTTGAAGGTTTCCTCTGTTTCGCGGTGCCGTTTGTTAAGATCCGACCTTACAGTAAGCCCATCCCTAAAAAATGGTCTACTATCACTAAGGAAAAACACAGAAAAATGAATGAGGGCCCCAAGTTCATACCTATACACAAGAAAGAAGAAAGGAAAGAATGCACAGTAGGTCAGTAAACAATGGTATAAAATTTAAACTCCATTAAAAAATCTAAGAAAATCATGTGGGAAGCAATTACTCTTCATGTGTCCCAGGTGATTTACAGAAGACTTATGATTAGAGTTGGCCAGAGAAGACATGGCACTTGGGAAGCTGATGTGCACTCTGCCATTTCCGTTCCTGGACACAGCCTAGAGTTAGATGTAGTCCACATTGCTTCTGTTCTTACCACTGACATCCCCCAGTTCCCACAGAGTTTGCTCTTCTGTGATCACAAAGCTGAGCTGCTGGCAGGGGACAAATTGCTTTCAACAGAGGGGACCAGATGCATTTTCTTTGCTGCTGTGGCAGCAACTCAAGCAACAGTTCCATTGAAAGAAGTTCTACCCTAAATACTTAAGGCTAGGCAAGTGATTAATATGCAAGCTTAAGCCAAAGAAATTACAAGCACTCTGCTCTAGAGAAGTTTAAGTCAGTGAGAGATCCAAATAATGGGAGTCCTGAGGAACCATTCCAAAAATCAGAGGAAACTGAAAGAAAAGCTTAAAATAACATTTTTAAAAGAAAAAAAAATCAGAGAGGTTTAATAAATTTATATGACCTCTTACTGGATTGTAAACATTCAAAGTGTTAGTAAATAGAAGAGGGAATGGTGCAAAGGAGAAAATAAATTAGATGGCATATACAACACTGCAGTATTTCCCAACTAAAATCACAGTGCAGACAAGACGGGCAAACTGGCTGAATTTCTTTGAGAACTCTTCAAACTGTGAAGGAGTGGGAAAGGGGAAGGAAAAACTACCTGAGCTGCAAGGTGGAAAAAAAAGAGATAAAAATTAAATCTTTAAAAATTTGCTTTTCTAATCCCTGAAATACAATAAGCAAAACTGCAAAAGAAGATTTAAGGGAAGAAAGTATATTTAATCTGATAAAGCCCTGTAGAAAGGACAGAGGAAAAGTCTCATCTCTATATCTCTCCCAACTCTCCATTGTCCCGGTACAGCTTCTGCCTTAATTAAAAAAAAAAAAATCTATTTTTTACTGATTTATTTGGCAACTGCACAAGAATGACAAACAACTCTATGGCAGAATGGGTTTTCATTCCTCAGTTCTCTTTATTCCAAAATCAGATTGCATTCATTGGAACTTAATCAGGTATCATTAAAATCTTCCTTCTCTCTCTCCTTTTTCCTTTCTGTCTCTATCTAGGGTCTTGGTTTAAACAAGTTTTAGATGACACTCAACTGAAAGTTGACTTTTGGATGAAAAGATTAGGTATGTCCATGACCTGCCAATGTTAGTCTATTTCACTACAAGGTCACCACATGAACCAACATTGTATCAGCATCTGCAATTTCTAGGCATTCACTTTTATAGAGTGTTGCAGGAATGCAAAGATGACCAAAACACAGTCACTTCCTCAGGCTGGTGTAGTGGGAAGAGCCCAGGGCTGAAATCAGAAGACAGTTGACCAGATTCTGCCACTGTAGTTATGACTGCATTCCCTCCACATTCCTTTCTTTAAAATAGTACTCTGCCAGCAGTCTATAGTGACATGATGGGCCTAGATGGACAGACTTCTATTCTGTGCCAACAACCAACCCACTGACTGCAGGTTCTCAGCTCAGGGATGAAGTTGGGATTGAGGCTATCAGATTTTATTTCTAAAATGTAAATTTAGAATATTAGGTCTTCAGGTGTTAGGTTTAGGGACAGAATCATTGTTATGATGAAACAGAGTTAAGGGCAAGCTGAGGCTGAAAAGTACAGAAAGTAATATTGTTGCAGAGAAAGCCAGTGTACAGAGAAATGAATATAGCAAATAAGCAGAGAGAAGCAAAGATATGAGACAAATATTGAGAGAGAGAGTAAGGTAGAAGATAAGTGGGGAGCAGGAGACAGGAAGAAAAAATGAAAGAGAGAAATGAATAAGGACTGTCTTATTAGGATGATGCCTTCTTGTATTTCTTGCAAAGTATTCTGTGACTTTCCTCATAATCTTGCTATAGTGACCCTAGTTTTGACTTCAACTTGTGTATTTCTGTCCTTTGAAACAAAAAGACATTAGTTACAGCAAATCTTGAGTGGTGTGTGACATAAATTGGGTTATTTTACCTTGCCTCTCAGAGCTATAACTTGCTTAACTGTTTGATGGTGATATTAATATCTCCTGGTGACTAGATGCTACATGTGAAAATGTTACTCTGATGCTTGCCACTTATCTGTGTGTAAAGTGTCTCTGAAATTTAATCTGAATCCCTAGCCAAAACATTAATAATGGAGAGTATCTGGAATACCTCCACTAATTGGGAAGAGTGTAGAGAATCAGGGGCTTTGCCAGGAAGATAAAATGGCAAAAAGGCTGCTGTGGGCAAGCAGGGGAGGGAAGAAAGTGAATTGGAAATGGTGCTGAGCTTGATGTGGCGCATGTTGGCAAGAGTGTGGGACTAGAAATAGAAAAAGAAATCAGGGTTTGGCCAGTGTTTTCCTGACCAAAGTCATGAATCTGAATTTCAGTTTGGTTTTTGACTTATTCTAAGGCATATGCAGTTATAAAAAGAGTAGGACAGGAGAGGGGTACAAAGACACGATAAGCACGAAGTTCCTCAGTCTTTTAAAATAATATCTCTGGGGCTTCCCTGGTGGCGCAGTGGTTGAGAGTCCTCCTGCCGACGCAGGGAACGCGGATTTGTGCCCCGGTCCGGGAAGATCCCACATGCTGTGGAGCGGCTGGGCCCTTGCGCCATGGCCGCTGAGCCTGCGCATCCGGAGCCTGTGCTCCGCAACGGGAGAGGCCACAACAGTGAGAGGCCCACATACTGCAAAAAAAAATAATAATAAATAATAATAATATCTCTGAAGTGAAAATTCTGCAGTGTTTCACTTTCTAAACTTTGTGTTTAAAAAGGAATTGGATTTTTTTTCCAGAAATACATTTATATTATACCGTTCAATATATTTTTGAATACTATATTATCCCAGTAGATTAATGTAAGAATCCTAGTTATTCTCCTTCCCCCAATCCTTTCATCCCTTTCAGAATCAGCACATTTGAAATGCTACCCTCACAGGCAGTGTATACCCTAAGCCAGTTACATATAGTTTCAATACAAAAGCAAGATTTTTCTGAGACATTTTGTAGAACAGTGCTTGACATATAGTAAGAATTCAATAAATACTTACTGAATACATTAATAAATAATATGCCTTCTTAATTTCCCATAACTATTAACAAGGTTTACTCCGGGAATTCTGATTCTATATGGAAGAAGACTGAGGGAGAGGAGAAAGGGAAAGAGAAGGAAAAGCAATCTTTATATTTTATTTAAAGATAAAATTGGATAACATTCCAGTCATAATAACACAATGCTGTTTGAATACAGTCGGGTTATTCTTATATCTTTAATCCCCGCCATCTTGTGCCCTGCAACCCTGTGCATATTATTTTTTTTTTGTCCTGTTGTATGTATGTATATATGTATTTATTTATTTTTTATTTTTTATTTTTTAGTTTTTTTATTGGATTAAAATTGCTTTACTAAAATTTTAGTTTCTGCTGTACAATAAAGTGAATCAGCTTTATGTATACCTATATTCCTTCCCTCTTAGCCCTCCCTCAACCCCATTGCCTCCCATCTAGGTAATCACAAAGCACCAAGTGGAGCTCCCTGTACTATATACAGCAGGTTCCTACTAGCTACCTATTTTAAATGTGAGAGCTTATTTATGTCAAACCTAATCTTCCAATTTGTCCCACCCTTCCCTTCACCCCCATGTCCATATATCCATTCTCTACATCTATGTCTCTATTCCTGCCCTACAAATAGGTTCATCTGTACCATTTTTCTAGATTCCTCATATATGTGTCAATATACGATGTTTGTTTTTTGCTTTCTGACTTACTTCACTCCATATGACAGACTCTAGGTTCATCCACATCTCTACAAATGACCAAATTTTGTTTCTTTTTAGGGCTGAGTCATATTCCATTGTATATATGTACCATATCTTCTTTATCCATTCATCTATCATTGGACATTTAGGTTGTTTCTATGTCCTGGGTGTTGTAAAGAGTGCTGTAATGAACATTGGGGTACATGTGTCCTTTTGAATTATGTTTTTCTTAGGGTATATACCCAGTAGTGAGATTGCTAGGTTATATGGTAGTTCTATTTTTAGTTTTTTAAGGAACCTCCATACTTTTCTCCATAGTGGCTGTATCAGTTTATATTTCCACCAACAGTGCAAAAGGGTTCCATTTTCTCCACACCCTCTCCAGCATTTGTTGTTTGTAGATTTTTTGATGATGGCTATTCTGACCAGTGTGATGTGATACCTCATTGTAGTTTTGATTTGCATTTCTCTAATAATTAGTGATGTTGAGCATCTTTTCATGTACCTCTTGGCCATCTGTATGCCTTCTTTGGTGAAATGTCTATTTGGGTCTTCAACCAAACAGAAAATAAATACAGAAACACAAGCTTTAAATGATACAATATAGATCAGATAGATTTAATTGATATTTATAGGACATTCCACCCGAAAGTGGCAGAATAAACTTTCTTCTCAAGTGCACATGGAACATTCTTCAAGATAGACCACATCTTGGGTGACAAATCAAGCCTCATAAAATTAAAAAAATCTTGAAATCGTATCAAGCATCTATTCTGACCACAACACTATGAGATTGGAAATCAATTACAGGAAAAAAAAAACTGGAAAAAACAAAAATATATGGAGTTAAACAGTGCACTACTAAATAACCAAGAGATACCAAGAAGTCAAAGAAGAAGTCAAAGAAGAAATTTTAAAATACCTAGAAACAAATGACAATGAGAACAGGACCACCCAAAAACTATGGGATGCAGCAAAAGAAGTTCTAAGAGGGAAGTTTATAGAAATTCAATCTCACCTCAAGAAACAAGAAAAATCTCAAATAAACAATCTAACCCTACACTTAAAACAACTAGAGAAAGAGGAAAAAGGAAAACCTGAAGTCAGTAGAAGGAAAGAAATCATAAAGATCAGAGTAGAAATAAATGAAATAGAAATGAATAAAACAATAAGAAAGATCAATAAAGCTAAAAGCTGATCCTTTGAGAAGATAAACAAAATTGATAAACCTTTAGCCAGACTCATCAAGAAAAAAAGAGAGAGGATGAAAATCAGTAAAACTAGAAATGAAAAAGGAGAAACCACAATTGACACCACAGAAATACAAAGGATTATAAGAATCTACTACAAACAAATATATGCCAATAAAATGGACAATCTGGAAGAAATGGACAAATTCTTGGAAAGGTACAATTTTTCAAGACTGAATCAGGAAGAATTTGAAAATACAAACAGATCTATCATAAGTAATGAAATTGAAACAGTAATTAAAAATCTTCCAACAAACAAAAGTCCAGGACCAGATGGCTTTGCAGGTGAATTCTATCAAACATTTAGGGATGAGCTAACACCTATCCTTCTCAAACTCTTCCAAAATATAGCACAGGGAGGAACACTCCCAAATTTGTTCTGTGAAGCCACCATCACCCTGATAGCAAAACAAAAGATATCACAAAATAGGAATATTACAGACCAATAACACTGATGAACATAGATGCAAAAATCCTCAACAAAATATAAGAAAACAGAATCCAACAACACATTAAAAGGATCATACACCATGATCAAAAGGGATTTACCCCAGGAATGCAAGGATTCTTCAATACACACAAATCAAACAAGGTGATACACCATATAAAAAAATTAAAGAATAAAAACCATATGATCATCTCAATAGATGCAGAAACTGCTTTTGACCAAATTCAACACCCATTTATGATAAAAACTCTCCAGAAATTGGGCATAGAGGGAACTTACCTCAACATAATAAAGGTCATATATGACAAACCTATAGCTAACATCATACTCCATGGTGAAAAGATGAAAGAATTTCCTCTAAGATCAGGATGTCCACTCTCACCACTTTTATTCAACATAGTATTGGAAGTCCTAGTCATGGCAAGCAGAGGAGAAAAAGAAATAAATGGAATACAAATTGGAAAAGAAGAAGTAAAACTGTCACTGTTTGCAGATGACATGATACTGTACATAGAAAACCCTTAAAGATGCCACCAGAAAACTACTAGAATGAATTTGGTAAGTTTGCAGGATACAAAATTAATGCACAGAAATCTCTTGCATTCCTATACATTAACAATGAAAAATCAGAAAGAGAAATCAAGGAAATAATCTCATTTACCAGTACAACAAAAAAAAATAATAAAATACCTAGGAATAAACCTATGAAAGGAGGTAAAACACCTGTATTTAGAAAACTCTAAGACACTGATGAAAGAAATCAAAGATGACATAAACAGATGGAGAAATATACCATGTTCTTGGATTGGAAGAATCAGTATTGTGAAAATAACTATACTACCCAATGCAATCCCTATCAAACTACTAATGGCATTCTTCACAGAATTACAACAAAAAATTTTACAATTTTTATGGAAATACAAAAGACCCCGAATAGCCAAAGCAATCTTGAGAAAGAAAAATGGAACTGGAGGAATCAGGCTACCTGACTTCAAACTAAACCACAAAGCTATAGTAATCAAGATAGTATGGTACTGGCACAAAAACAGTAATATAGATCAATGGTACAGGATAGAAAGCCCAGAGATAAACCCACAAATATACGGTCACCTAATCTATGAGGAAGGAGGCAAGAACATACAACAAAGAATAGGCAATCTCTTCAATAAGTGGTTCTGGGAAAACTGGACAGCTAAGTGTAAAAGAATGAAATTAGAACACTACTTAACACCATACACAAAAATAAACTCAAAATGGATTAAAGACCTAAATGCAAGACCAGACACTATAAAACTCTTAGAGGAATACATAGGAAAAACACTCTTTGACATTAAACAGAGCAAGATGTCTTTTGACCCACCTCCTAGAGTAATGAAAATAAATACAAAAATAAATAAATGGAACCTAATGAAACTTCAAAGCTTTGGCACAGCAAAGGAAACCATGAACAAGATGAAAAGACAACCCTCAAAATGGGAGAAAATATTTGCAAATGAAGCAACTGACAAAGGATTAATCTCCAAAATATACAAACAGCTCATGGAACTCAATATCAAAAAAACAACAAACAAACAATCCAATTTAAAAATGTGCATATCCTTTTGATTTTGAGGTCACTGGCTCTAATGAAATAAATACTTCATTACATTAAATCCTTACTTCATTTAAATTTAAGGAAAAAAATAGATGAAAAGTTAGAATACAGGCTAAAAGTTTTATTCCAGTTATAAAAATGATGCATGTTCACTGCAGATAAAATAGTAACTTAAAATCCAGGTATACAGAGATAAAATTATGAAAGCATTAATTTATAAAAGGGAAAATTCAAGGCAAAGACAAAATATATTTTCTATCAGCCCTATGATGGAAACACAAACTACAAAAAAAAAAAAGTCAATTAGTACATTTACAATGTTTGGGTAATCACCCAGACCCTAAATTTTGCAGCCCTAGTGCCCCTTATGGCATATTACTACTATCTTTTTAGTTAAGTATGGGTGCTAGTGGGATATACACACCATGATTTTGACAATGCTTTAGACTAGGGTTTTGAGTGGGTCTGTCCCCAGCAATCTCTTCTCTGGGACCTTCTCCCTGTCCAGCACACACACACACACACACACACACACACACACACACACAAACACGTGCACACAAAGACTTACTGGAGATAAAAATGCTGCCTTTCCTGGAGTCTCCCTTAATTTATCTCCATCAAGGCAACCACATAAACTTATTGATATTTCTTCTAAGTGTTTGAACCCGGTGAGAAAGTAAGTAGGATGACCAAAATAATGTTCATGGAGAAAGGTTAAAATTCACCAAGTTCACATGATATTAATTCTTGGTATTTTCCATAGATGTGACTCCTAAATAACTTATAATTTGAAACAGTATGGGTAGAATACTGCTCTCCATTATTTTTTCCTGAAACTAGGTATTGCAGTTCCCTCCTTCTGGAGACATTCCCTGAGGTAGGGGTCTAAATATGCCAGGTGTTTTCACTCACAGGAAAGGAACAAATTGCTCCCTCGGCAATTATACCAGGCTGGTTTATTGATATACAAGTGAATGAAATGTTTATACCCTGAGAAGGAGCCCCTGCATCATTGTCAAAATTACAGGCCCTCAGATCAACATTGAATGTCTTTCCCTAGAAAATGTGCAGAGATAGACAAAGAATAAGGGGAAAAGAACATAGCAGGTAGCTGTAAACAGCTGTATTTATGAAATTATATCATAATCAAAACGTGAATCCTGTTTTCTGAGAAAACTACTGAAAATCCTAACCATAATATTGTCCTCTACTCAACTGCCAGATTGGCTAATATGTTATTCTTTCAAAAATCTAGAAGCTAAATTCTCAGTACCATACAGAGTACAACCTGAAGATGAAATTGTAAACAATTTCCAAGGCTCATTTAAAATAAAATCTGATGTATCCAGGCATCAAACCATCAATTCCAAGGTTTGTTTCTGAGCAGTTCTCAGATGTGATAGATAGATGAGATAGAGGAGTACTTCAGCACCTAGCCTGGTATTGGGCACATAATAACCAATTATAATATTTATTTATTTACAGTTTTAAAATGTGAGATATCACAGTTAATTCAGAATATGGCCATTTGTGCAACAAAAATTTCTGAAGCAAAAAATATCTTTGAGAGAATCTTCTCATGTTTCTTGTGTATGGAAAATAATTTGGGATAAATTTTAGTGTTGTTTATGTTTAGAAATACAGTTCTTTCCAATCACAATTTTTTAATCTAATAACCAGACCAACCACAAGTTCAAACTATAGCGTTGATAGTAATTATATTAAGCAGTCTCTGATGACTTCATCTAAATATCCTGCTTTTAAAAATTACTAATATTTTTGCCTCTTCTTCACACATGACTTCTTTCTATCTCCAAAACTTCAACTATGACACACATTAGACAGCTCCAGATGGATCCAGCTCAGGTTTTTCTGCTGAATTTCAGATTTCACATAAATCAGTATTTTGGCATTATAGCTCACCTTTTCTCCCTCCTCCACACGCATCCCTAATCTGTACTTTCTTTATTCTCTATACTAGGACTTCAATAAATAGAAGCTAATTTTGCACACCCTTCCCACTTTCAGAATTTGAAAGATTTAATCACTTCAGTTAGAAATGTCAAATTCATGTTTGTCTACCCTTATGTAGAATTATTCCATTAGTCTTCAAGTCTTATAAATTCTACCCTTTAAACGTCCCTCTGATATATTCCCTACTCTCTACATCTTCTACCTCTGCTTTAATTTTGTTCCATACTGCTTTATATTGTTCCATATTTCCTTATTTCTCATATTCTATCTATTAAAATGACAAAAATTTCATAAAAATAAAGAAAATGCATTAAAACAAACAAACAGAAAGAACATTTTTAGGGACATGTTGGAAACTGTCAAAATGTCTAATTAATATGTAATCAAAGAACAAGAAGGAGAGGTAAAGAGAGGTAAAAGAGATTTGAGTAGAATGAATATTTGAAGAAATAATGGATGAAAAGTTTTCAGATTTTTCAAAGTGACATACATTTATAGATTAAAAATTCAATAAATGATGAATAGGATAAGTTAAAAGGTAACCAAGTTTATTCACATAAAATCAACTGACTGGAAAATCAAGGTAAAGAAATGATTCAAAGAAAGTAGAGAAAATTGACATATTAAATAGAGGGGAACAATAATTAAAATGACAGTAGATTTTAAGTCAGAAATCATGGTGTCTGTAAGATGATGGGAAAAATCAATACAGTGTTGGAAAAAGTTAAAAAAAATTTTCTACCCTAAAATCTATATTCAGTAAAAAAATGTTTTCAAGAATAAAGGAGAAATACAATATCATATGAAGAATAAACAGAAAAATTTGATGCCAGAAGATGCTTTTTTACAAGAAATGAAAAATGAAACAAATGCAAAAGTACATTAACAAGGCCAAAAAGGGAAGTATATTAGAGAGAAATTTTGATATTTGAGAGTAAAAAATAACATCAGAAATGGTAAAATTCTCAGTAAATATAAAAGTCTGTGTTCTCTTATTTAGTTTTTAAAAAATCAATGTGGCTAAGTCTGTTGTTTTAAGCAAAAAAAAAAAAAAAAAACAAAAAAAACAAAAAACCCACCAAGTTATTGTTCTTATATGTAGATCTGATCATGCCACTCACAAGCTTAATAAAACTAAAATAGTTTCTAATTTTCTATTAAATGAAACTCTTTAGAATATCATTCATTCCCTTCACAGATAAATGTCAATGTAAGCCTACTGAAATGTAAATTCTATGAGGGTGAACATTTTTCCAGTATTGTTCACTGCCATATTTCCAGTGCTTAGAAAGTGTGTCTTGTACATAACATAGTCCTTGTTATCAATAAGTATTTGCTAAATGAATGAATACTTCCAGCATCCTTCCCTCCTGGGTCTCTAATGTTGATTGTGTTTCACATGCTCTGCTCTTAGCTACCAACTTTTATTTCCCAAGATTCTCCAGCTCACCTTGAAATTCCAAGTTTATATATTAATCATTTATGTGGAATTCTCTCCACCTTTTCCAGTAAACATATATAGAATTTTTCTGCTCCCCAAGCATTCTGTGTATACATCTATTATCCTACTTAAACATTTTATTTTAAATATTTCTGTATATCATCAGGGACTGTCTTGTACACCCATCCACCCTCAAATGTTAATCAGAATCTAGATACATAATAGTAATTCAATAAATATTTAGTGAATGTAAGAATAAATGTGCCTGGTTTCAGAGGTCTATAAGAAATAAGAATTTTTTATATATTTGAACCAAAATATAAAAGGTAGATATGGTTTTTATTTAAGGGAAAGCACAAATATATATTTAAAAGAAATTTATAATAAATATGTAAATTTTGTCCCCCAAATTTTTACTTATTTTAACTATTGAATGCCCTATGACAAATCTGGACAGAGGTAGAATGCAGTGTTGACATTTAAGAAAATGATAGGGAAATAAATAACAAATAATTCTAAATAGGCTATATTCCAAAAGTTATTTTGTAAATGAATCATGTAGTGTTTGAAAGATGTTTCTTAAAGGAAAAAAAAAAAAAAAGGGAAGAGAGGACAGGAGAGTAGAAGAAAAAATAATGGTTATATTCTCAGATCATTCCATTGAATAAAGTTTAATGTAAAATATACCAGAGATGGCACATGTGGTACTGCTGAAAAAAAAAAAAATTAGGAACCTGCATTCCTCCTACCACCTGTATGCTGCCTTCTATCTTGAGAAATGTTCTTTGGCAGAAGTTGTACATTTTTGTAAATGGCACTATAGATTTGGCTTTGCTCTGAGATGCAGGATAAATGGGAGAAAGAAAACCAACAATCCATAATTATCAAAAAGAAAACCCAAAAACCAAAAACAGGAGGAAAGAATAGAGACAAAAATTACCATCCACTTGTGCACATATTTACCCACCTTGGGTTCAGAATGCATTGGCTACTCTACCACCATTGATAAGATAAAAGGGTTTTATCAGGCAATGCAGTCCATTGATAGGATAAAAGGGTTTAGAATTCCTCCTCCTAATTCTTGATAGAGGAATAAAAAATATCCAGAAAAACATGTTCTAGCCCATTTCTTATACCTTCTCTTTTGTAATAGATTTTGCTGGATGCATTATACAGGTACAGTGGGTTTTCTGTTTGATTACTTGGATTGTTGGTCAATTGTGAATTGGGAGTTGATTATACTTGGGTTCTGCTATGATAATAAGAATCACTTACTGAAAAAGACTGTGTCTGTTTTCTCTACATGTACCTACCTGGGTTAGCCAAGTATATAGGGAATTTTTAAGTAGCCCCCAAAAAAGGATATCAAATCAAAAGATACTTGATATCAAATTTACATTATTTCTTTATTCTGTATGCTCTTTTCACTTCTTTCTTGTTCTCTTTTCTTCTTCTATCTGCATATCATTCTTTTGACTGTACTTACTTCATTTAATAAGACAACAATTATAGTACTTTCACTCTCCTCTGTCTTTTAAAGAATATTGGCAATGAATCAGTGTACTTTTCCCAATTTTATTTATCTGATGTTCCCTGATGGATCACAGAAACTTCCCCAAACACAGGCAGTCCTAAAGGTATCAGTGAACTCCAGGGAAGAAACCTATATCCTCTTTGTCTTTATAATTCTGCAATCTTGGGCACATGACTTGCTAGACATCCCTCCTAAACTGAGCATTAGCAAATCTAAAATCAGATCACTTTACCTAATTATGATAAATAGGGGGAATGGGGAGCAATGTGATCTGTTTAGACTCTGGAAAAAAAGAATAATCTCAAATTACTTGATGAGTACCATGCTTCCCCTTTCTTCTATATCAGGCTTAAATCCTTGCTACCTTTTCTAAATGGTGCCTGAATGCTTTTTCTCTGTATGTTCTTCCTCCTTTGGAATAACCCCTGCAGATGGTGTGATAAGCTAGCAGCCAATTTAAATTAATTTTGGTAAACTGGGAAGAAATGTGTCCCTTTCTGAGATGACAGAGTTTCTCCCCGAGATCCCCAGAAATAATCTGAGAGAATGATTAGCTCTGTAATAGATTCCCATGGTGTGTGTCACTCTTAGATTGTCACAGATGTTTGTTGCTAATAGGATTTTGTGTTCCATGCCAAACATTCTAATTTCATTGTAACTTTTTTTTCTAACCATAAAATTATGACTAACATATTTAGCTTGTATTTTCAAGAAACTAATGTTCCCCAAAGGAGAACCTTGGGAAAATATTCTGGTGACTAAAATAACACAATTCTTTTTTGAAATCACAGAGTACTAACCACTGGACTGCCAGGGAATTTCCAATAACTCATTTCTCAAAAGTCTCATTGTAAATAAAAAAATAATGCCACTATATTAAACCTTAAAATAAAATAACTCATAATTGACAAAAAGGGAAGTGTTTAATTTAAATTAGGAAGGGGCTAAATTATCTAAGGGAATAATATCAGTTCCATTATCAAAAGTCTTCTAATGACCACCATAAGTAGCTGTTCTGAAGTTAATTAGCTCACATGGAGGGTAAAGAATAGAGAGTTGAGGCAGTCACCAACAAAGCAAAAGCCTGTATTTGAAGGTATTTTCTAAAATACAGGGTATTTTCTAAAATAACCCATATTATTCTGTGGAATTACTTATAATTCCACATATCCATTTAAGGAATGGATATCCATTTAAATGGATATCCATTTAAGCCATATCCATTTAAGGAATATATGTAATATACACTTCAGGAATATTCCTGTTATTCATCTAATTCCTTAAAACTTATAATAATTAGATCATCTTCACTTGCTTAGTAAAAATACAATAGAATTTTATTTTCTCCAGTTTAATACTATTATAAAAAATTAAGGAGAATGAATACCATTAAAAAAGTATCTATTTCTACTTCTTTCTGTTTGAATTTGTGATCACAGACTGAACTAAAACTTACCTTTGCCCTGTAATAATAACATCTTTCATTTTCTAGCACTTTAGAGTTCACAAAGAACTTTCATGTAGATTACCTCCCTTATTTCTTAGTTTTAGAAAGTTGGTGGTAATTTACACCACTTTACAAAATGAAAAATAAAAGACTACATGAGCAAATACAGCTGATATTATTAGACTCAGTATCTAGGCAATTTAAAAAAATACATGCACTTTCATGACAAAAATTACTCACACAGCTAAAGATTGCTTTAACCTACTCAAGAAAGTATTCTTTTTCCTTTTTCTTTTTGTATCTATGTGAGATTATGGATGTTTAATTTACTGTAGTAATCATTTCACAATATATGTAAGCAAATCATTATGCTGTACACCTTAAACTTACACAGAATTGTATGTCATTTATATCTCAATTAAACTTGAAAAAAGAAAGTTTTATGAAGTAATATAATAATATTATATGAAAATACATGGTATTGACCTCAAGTATTGGCCAAAATGGAATAGATATTAGATTTGTCTTACTACTGAAAACAACTATAACACTGAACAAAATATATGAAGACACACTATTTATCCACCTTGAACAACAGGTAGCACAGGAATATGGCCCTTGAAAGAAGAAAAACAAGTGAAGTGAGCTTATCAATCATATCAAGATTGCCTTAGCTTTCTGCTTTGAGGAGGAAAGTGGACCAGAAGTGGAATAGAAGTTTGGTGAGCTAAGGAGGTAGAATCAAGAGTTCCTGATACAGAAGCAGAGCAGGTACAATTTGTGACAGAATACCAGTAAAATTGGAGTGTACACAAAAAGAGGACCCCACAAATCTGTATGGGTATTCATTGTGAATGAGATTACACAAGGCTCAGCAGAGAACTGACAGTTGAATAGTGCTATCAGTGACATGGCAGTGATGGAATTTATTAGAGTTCCAGTTCAGCCAAAGTGTGGAGACCTCATTGAACACATCAGGCACTCAGTTAAGCCAGCACAATGTCCACTACTAAGGAATTAGAACCATAAAGTGAAATCATGAGTAAGCTTCTAAGTTTACAACTGAGTTCACAACTTAAAGATACCTACATAAATAAGGAATTGAACCAGTTTTAACAGAACCAAAGTAATGTCAGTAATTTACTAACAACATAATCTACACTCTATATATCCTATATTTACAATATCCAGCAAATAACCACACATAATTAGACATTTGAAGAGAAAAATGTGATCCATAATAAAGAGAAAAATAGTCATAATCCAGATAGTAGAACTTGCACACAGGTCTTTAATGCAGAGATATTTTAAATGTATCCAAGAATTTGAAAACAAACAAACAAACAAAACATGATCATAATGAAATAATACATGGGAAATCAATAGTAAAATAAAAATTTAATTAAATGGAAATTCTGGTTTTTAAAAGTACCATATCTGATGTAAAAATCCAATTACAGTGAATAAGAAATAGTAGAGAAAAATGATAATCTTGAATATATGAATATAAATTATATAATCTGAAGAATAAACAGAAAACAATAATTTTAAAAGGTAAACATAGCAGAGCTTCAGTAACTGTAAATCTATAAAATTTGCATTTGAACTCCTAGAAGACAAAGGAGTGGGGCATAAAACTATTTAAAGAAATAATCATATAAAATTTACCAAATTTGTTTTAAAAATGAACATAGTCCTAACAATCTCTGTAAACTCCAAGAAAAATAGTGTAGAAACAACAACCAAAACTACCTAGGTAAATCATAGTCAAACTTCTGAAAACAAAAGATAAAAGGAAAACCTTGAGGAGACAGTCAAGATGGCAAAGGAGTAAGATGTGGAGATCACCTTCCTCCCCACAAATATATCAAAAATGCATCTATATGTGGAACTACTCCTACAGAAAACCTACTGAATGCTGGCAGAAGACCTCAGACTTCCAAAAAGGCAAGAAAATTCCCACATACCTGGGTAAGGCAAAAGAAAAAAGAGAAAAAAAGAAGAGGCAAAGGAATACGGATGGGTCCTGCACTTCTGGGATGGAGCTGTGAAGGAGGAAAAGTTTCCACACAATAGGAAGCCCCCTCACTGGTGGGGATGGGGGTGGGGTGCTTCAGAGTCACTGAAGAGAGCAGAGCAACAGGGGTGCAGAGAGCAAAGTGGAGAGATTCCCACACAGAGGATCAGTGCTAAGCAGCACTCACAAGCCTGAGATGCTTGTCTGCTCACCCACTGGGGCAGGTGGAGACTGGGAGCTGAAGCTCAGGCTTCAGTCAGACCACAGGGAGAGGACTGGGGTTGGCTGTGTGAAGACAGCCTGAAGGGGCAAGTGTGCCACAGCTAGCTGGGAGGGAGGTTGGGAAAAAGTCTGGACTTGGGGACAGTCAAGAGACCATTGTTTTGGGGTGCTGGAGGAAAAGCGCTTCCTGCTTCCTGTGCCCACAGATAGCAGAGCACTGCCTACATAAGCTCCAGAGATGGGGGTGAGCCACGGCTATCATTTCAGACCCCAGAGGTGGGCACAGACCGCTACCACTGCTGCCACTGACACAAAGAGTCATGTGTGCAAACACAGGTCACTAACCACACACTCCCAGGAGCCTGTGCAGCAGGCCACTACCAAGGACCCGTGACCCAGGGCCAATTTCCCCTGGAGGACCCACAGCACACCTCAGGCTGTTGCAACTAATGTTGGCCTCTGCTGCCACAGCATCCCAGTTATGACTACCGTACCCCTCCCTCTCCCCAGCCAGAGTGAACAAGAGAGCCCTAATCAGCAGCTGCTTTTACCACCTCAGGTCAGGGCAGGGAAGAGATGCCTGAGGGCAGCCTACACTCAGAGGTTGGGCCAAAACCAAAGCTGAACCCCAGGAGCTGTGTGAACAAACAAGACAAAGGGAAACCTCTCTATGCAGCCTCAGAAACAGTGGATTAAATACATGCAACCAGCTTGATAAACCTTACGTCTATGGAATACCTGAATAGACAACGAGTGTTCCCAAAATTGAGGCAGTGGAATTTGAAGGCCATGGTAGACTTGGGGTTTGCTTTTTGCATTTGATTTGTTTTTGGTTTTATGTTTATCTTAGTTTAGTGTTTTGTTTTGTTGTTAGTTTCTGCTTTATAACAAAGTAAACCAGCTATATATAAACATATATCCCTATATCTCCTCCTTCTTGTGTCTTCCTCCCACCCTCCCTATCCCACTCCTCTAGGTGGTCACAAAGCACTGAGCTGATCTCCCTGTGCTGTGTGGCTGCTTCCACTAGCTTTCTATTTTATATTTGGTAGTGTATATCAGTCCATGCCACTCTCTCACTTCATCCCAGCTTACCCTTCCTCCTCCCAGTGTCCTCAAGTCCATTCTCTATATCTGCATCTTTATTGCTGTCCTGTCCCTAGGTTCTTCAGAACATTTTTTTTTTTTTTAGATTGCATATATATGTGTTAGCATATGGTATTTGTTTTTCTCTTTCTGACTTACTTCACTCTGTATGACAGACTCCACACCCTTTCCAACATTAATTGTTTGTAGATTTTTGATCATGGCCATTCTGACTGGGGTGAGATGATACCTCATTGTAGATTTGATTTGCATTTCTCTAATGATCAGTGATGTTGAGCATTCTTTCATGTGTTTGTTGACAAACACATGAAATGCCGTGAATGTCTTCTGAATGCTGGTAGAAGACCTTAGTTTAGTTTTTAGTGTTTGTTTTCATTTGTGAGTTTGTTTATTGATTTGGTTGCTCACTTACTTTCTTTTTCCTCTTCTTTGTGAGTGTGTGTATATGTTTCTTTTTGTGCTTTTGTCTGTTTAGTTTTGCTTTTACCATTTGTTTTGGGGTTCTGTCTGTTCAGGTTTTTTTGTCATTTGTTTTTATTCTTTTTCTTTTTTTTTTTTTTCTTCCTTTTTGCTCATGCCATGTGTCTGTCAGGGTCTTGGTGCTTTGGATGGGTGCTGGGTCTGAGCGTCTGAGGTGGGAAAGCTGAGTCCAGGATATTGGACCACCAGAGACCTCCCATCCCCATGTAATATTAATCAGTGAGAGCTCTCCCAGAGATCTCCATCTCAACACTAAGACCCAGCTACACCCAATGGCCAACAAGCTCCACTGGTGAATGCCCCATGCCAAACAACTAGCAAGACAGGAACACAACCACACCCATTAACAGACAAGTTGTCTAAAGTCATAGTAAGTACATGGACACACCAAAACCCACCAACGGACATCATCATACCCACCAGAGGGACAATATCCAGCCCCCCCCCCCCCCCCAGAACACAAGCATCGGTCCCACCTGCCAGGAAGCCTACATAAGACACTGAACAAACCTCAACCACTGGGGGCAGACACAAGAAACAAGAGGAAATATGAATGTGCAGGCTGCAAAAAGGAGACCCCTAACACTGTAAGTTCAACAAAATGAGAAGACAGAGAAATATACAACAGATAAAGGAGCAAGGTAAACACTCACCAGAACAAACAAATGAAGAAGAAATAGGCAGTCTATCTGAGAAAGAATTCAGAGTAATAATAGTAAACATGATCCAAATTCTCACAAATAGAATGGAGAAAATACAAGAAACATTTAACAAGGACCTAGAAGAACTAAAGAGCAAAATGATGAACAACACAATAAATGAAATTAAAAATACTCTAGAAGGAATCAATAGCAGAATAACTTAGGCAGGAGAATGGATGAGTGACCTGGAAGATAAAACAGTGGAAATAATTGCTTCAGAACAGAATACAGAAAAAAAGAATGAAAAGAATTGAGGACAGTCTCAGAGACCTCTGGGACAACACTAAATGCATCAACATTCAATTATAAGGGTTCAAGAAGAAGAAGAGAAAAAGAAAGGGTGTGAGAAAATATTTGAAGAGATTATACTTGAAAACTTCCATAATGTGGGAAAGGAAATAGTCAATCAAGTTCAAGAAGAAAAGACTACCACACAGGATAAACACAAGGAGAACCATGCCAAGACAAATATTAATCAAACTATCAAAAATTAAATACAAAGAAAAAATATTAAAGGCAGCAAGGGGAAAGCAACCAATAATATACAGGGAAATCCTCATAAGGTTACCAGTTGATCTTTCAGCTGAAACTCTGCAAGTTAGAAGGGAGTGGCAGGACATATTTAAAGTGATGAAAGGGAAAAAAACTGCAACCAAGATTTCTCTACCCAGCAAATATTTCATTCATATTTGATAGAGAAATTAAAGCCTTTACACACAATTAAAAATTGAGATAATTCAGCACAACAAAACCAGCTTTACAACAAATGCTAAGGGAAGCTCTCTAGGTGGGAAACAGAAGAGAAAAAAAAAGACCTACAAAAACAGACCCAAAACAATTAAAAAAATGGTAATAGGAACATACATATTGATAATTACCTTAAATACAAATGTATTAAATACTCCCACCAAAAGATATAGACTGGCTGAATGGATCCAGAAACAAGACCTATGTATATATATGCTGTCTACAAGAGACCCACTTCAGACCCAAGGACACATAGACTGAAAGTGAGGGGATGGAAAAAAGACATTCCGTACAAATGGAAATCAAAATAAAGCTGGAGTAGCAATAAGCATATCAGTCAAAATAGACTTTAAAATAAAGACTATTACAAGAGACAAAAAAGGACACTACATAATGATCAAGGGATCAATTCAAGAAGACTTAACAATCGTAAATATTTATGCATTCAACATGGGAGCACCTTAATTCATAAGGCAAATGCTAACAGCCCTAAAAGGGGAAATTGACAGTAACACAATAATAGTAGGAGACTTTAATACCCTACTTACACCAATGGACAGATCATCCAAACAGAAAATAAAAAAGGAAACACAAGCTTTAAATGGCATATTAGACCAGATGGACTTAATTGATATTTACAGGACATTACATCCAAACACAACAGAATATATTGTCTTTTCAAGTGCACACAGAATATTCTCCAGGAGAGATCATATCTTGTGTCACAGATCAAACCTTGGTAAATTTAAGCAAATTGAAATCATATCAAGTATCTTTTCTGACCAGAGTGTTATGAGACTAGATATCAATTACAGGGGAAAAAAACAGTAAAAAATACCAACACATGGAGGCTAAACAATACACTACTAAATAACCAAGAGATCACTGAAGAAATCAAAAAATACCTAGAAAAAAATTACAATGAAAACACGATGACCCAAAACCTATGGGATATAGCAAAAGCAGTTTGAAGAGGGAAGTTTATAGCAATTGAGTCCTATCTCAAGAAACAAGAAATATCTCAAATAAAGAACCTAACCTTACACCTAAAGCAATTAGAGACAGAAGAAAAAAAAACAACCCAAAGTTAGCAGAAGAAGAGAAATCATAAAAATCAGATCAGAAATAAATGAAGGAAACAATAGCAAAGATCAATAAAACTAAAAGCATGCTCTTTGAGAAGATTAAAAAAGAAACTGATAAACCATTAGCCAGACTCATCAGGAGAAAATGGAGAAGACTCAAATCAAAAGAATTAGAAATGAAAAAGGAGAAGTAACAACTGACACTGCAGAAATACAAAGGATTATGAGAGACTACTACAAAAAACTATATGCCAAGAAAATGGACAGTCTGGTATAAATGGACAAATTCTTAGAATAGTTCAACCTTCCAAGACTGAACCAGGAAGAAACAGCAAATGTGAATAGACCAGTCACAAGCATTGAAATTGACACTGTGATTAAAAATATTCCAAAAAACAAAGCCCAGGACCAGATGGCTTCACAGGTGAATTCTATCAAACATTTAGAGAAGAGCTAACACCTATCCTTCTCAAACTCTTCCAAAATATAACAGGGGGAGGAACACTCCAAAAATCTTTCTACAAGGCCACCATCACCCTGATACCAAAACCAGACAAAGGTTTCACAAAAAAACAAAACTACAGGCCAATATCACTGGGGAACATAGATACAAGAATTCTCAACAAAATACTAGCAAACAGAATCCAACAGCACATTAAAAGGATCATACACAATGATCAAGTGGGGTATATTCCGGGAATGCAAGGATTCTTCAATATATGCAAATCAATCAATGCAATACACCATATTAACAAACTGAAAGATAAAAGACATATGATAATCTCAATACATGTAGAAAATTTTTTGGCAAAATTCAACACCCTTTTATAATAAAAACTCTCCAAAAGTGGGCATAGAGGGAACCTAGCTCAACATAATAAAGGCCATATATGACAAACCCACAGACAATATAATTCTCAATGGTGAAATTCTAATAAGCATTTCCTCTAAGATCAGGATCAAGACAAGGATGTACACTCCCGCCACTTTTATTCAACACAGTTTTGAAAGTTTTAGCTGCAGCAATCAGAAAGGAAAATGAAATTAAAGGAATACAAATTGGAAAAGAAGTGAAACTGTTACTGTTTGCAGATGACATGATACTATACATAGGGAATCCTAAAGATACTACCAGAAAATTACTAGAGCTAATCAATGAATTTAGTAAAGTTCAGGATACAAAATTAATGCTCAGAAATGTCTTGCATTTCTATACACTAACAACAAAAGGTCAGAAAGAGAAGTCAAAGAAACAATCACATTCACCACTGCAAAAAAAGAATAAAATACATAGGAATAAACCTACCTAGGGATGTAAAAGACCTGTACTCAGAAAACTATAAGACACTGATGAAAAAAATCTAAGAAGACACAAACAGATGGAGAGATATACCATGTTCTTGGATTTGAAGAATCAATATTGTGAAAATGACTATATTACCCAATCTAATCTACAGATTCAATGCAATCGTTATCAAATTACCAATGGTATTTTTCACAGAACTAGAGCAAAAAATTTACAATTTGCATGGAAATACAAAAGAATCTGAATAGCCAAAGCAATCTTGAGAAAGAAAAATGGAGCTGGAGGAATCAGGCTCCCTGACTTCAGACTCTACTACAAAGCTACAGTAATCAAGACAGTAAGGTATTGGCACAAAAACAGAAATATAGATCAATGGAAGAGGTTAGAAAGCCCAGAGATAAACCCACTTCATATGGTCACCTTATTTTTGACAAAGTAGACAAGAATATACAATGAAGAAAAGACACCCACTTCAGTAAGTCATGCTGGGAAAACTGGACAGCTACATGTAGAAGAATGAAATTATAACACTTTCTAATATCATACAAAAAAATAAACTCAAAATGGATTAAAGACCTAAATGTAGGGCTTCCCTGGTGGCACAGTGGTTGAGAGTCCGCATGCTGGTGCAGGGGACATGGGTTTGTGCCCCAGGCCAGGAAGATCCCACATGCCATGGACTGGCCGGGCCCGTGAACCATGGCCACTGAGCCTGTGCATCTGGAGCCTGTGCTCTGGGATGGGAGAGGCCACAACAGTAAGAGGCCCATGTACCAAAAAAAAAAAAAAAAAAAAAAAAGACTTAAATGTAAGGCCAGACACTATAAAAGAGGCCCATGTACCAAAAATGGAAAACATAGGCAGAACATTCTGTGACATAGATCACAGCAAGATCCTTTTTGACCCACCTACTAGAGTAATGGAAATAAAATAAAAAATAGACAAATGGGAACTAATTGAACTTAAAAGCTTTTGCACAGCAAAGGAAACCATAAACAAGATGAAAAGACAACCCTCAGAATGGGAGAAAATATTTGCAAATGAAGCAACTGACAAAGGATTAATCTCCATAATACACAAGCAGCTCATGAAGCTCAATGTCAAAAAAACAAACAACCCAATCAAAAAGGGTCGGAGACCTAAATAGACATTTCTCCAAAGAAGATATACAGATTGCCAACAAACACATGAAAAGATGCTCAATGTCACTAATTATTAGAGAAATGCAAATCAAAACTACAATGAGGTATCACCTCACACCAGTCAGAAATGGCCATCATCAAAAAATCTACAAACAATAAATGCTGGAGAGGGTGTGGAGAAAAGGGAATATTCATGCACTGTTGGTGGGAATATAAATTGATACAGCCACTATGGAGAACAGTATGGAGTTTCCTTAACAAACTAAAAATAGAATTATCATACGACCCAGCAATCCCACTACTGGGCATAAACCTTGAGAAAACCATAATTCAAAAAGAGACATTTACCACAATGTTCATGGCAGCACTATTTACAATAGCCAGGACATGGAAACAACCTAAGTGTCCATTGGCAGATGAATGGATAAAGAAGATGTGGCTCACATACACATTGGAATATTAGCCATAAAAAGAAACGAAATTGAGTTATTTGTAGTGAGGTGGATGGACCTTGAGTCTGTCATACTGAATGAAGTAATTCAGAAAGAGAAAAACTCGTACTGTATGCTAACATATATTATGGAATTAAAAAAAAGGTTTTGATGAACCTAGGCACAGGACAACAATAAAGATGCAGATGTAGAGAATGGACTTGAGGACATAGTGAGGGGGAAGGGGAAGCTGGGATTAAGTGAGAGAGTACCATTGACATATATATACTACCAAATGCAGAATAGCTAGCTAGTGGGAAGCAGCCGCATAGCACAGGGAAATCAGCTTGGTGCTTTGTGACCACTTAGAGGGGTGGATAGGGAGGGTGCGAGGGAGGGGATATAGGGATATATGTATACATATACCTGATTTACTTTGTTATACAGTAGAAAATAACTGAACATTGTAAGAAAATTATACTCCAATAAAGACGTAAAATAATAAAAAGAAAAAGAAAAAAAGAGGAATCCTGGAGAGTGTTTAGAGGAAATACTATTTGTGGTGCATAATGACATAAATAATAACAGGTTAACCAGAAAAAAAGGAAGACAGATTATTTACAAATTTATTGTAACATTTAAAAAAAAACAAAATATATTATAATAGGTTTATACCACTTTGATAAAATACTTAATGTATCTCACCATATTAACAGAGTAATTGAAAAAAAATATATATATATATTTTGTGTGGTACACAGGCCTCTCACTGTTGTGGCCTCTTCCATTGCAGAGCACAGGCTCTGGTCGCGCAGGCTCAGCAGCCATGGCTCACAGGCCTAGCCACTCTGTGACATGTGGGATCTTCCCGGACCGGGGCACGAACCCGTGTCCTCTGCATGGGCTGGCAGACTCTCAACCACTGCACCACCAGGGAAGCCCTGAAAAATATTTTTATCTCATCTAATGCAGAAAAAACATTTTACAAAATAAAGTAGTTTTTTAAATAAAATATGTCAGCGATCTAAGTGTACAATTGAACTTCCTCAATCTCATAAACAGTATCTTTTAAAAAACTTACCTACATTGTATGTAATGGTGAGATATTTAACTTTTATTCCTGACAATGGGGAACATGACAAAAATGTTCACTCATCACTTCTATTCAACATTTTAGTATAGATTTTTCACAGTAAGGTAAGGCAACAAACAAAGAAACAAAAAACCATAAGCAAAACCAAAATTATATTTATAGTAATTTATATTTGACCAGTTGCAAAGGTAATTTCAACACAGAGCCTTATAATAATTGCGCTAGATATCCATATGTAAAAAAATATAAAGAATTATGATCTCACAGCATACACAAATACTCAAATATTGATTTAAAACAGATCATAGGCATAAATGTAAAAATTAACAGTATTAAGCTTTAGAAGAGAATATAAGTGTATATCTTTGCGATTTGTAGGTAGCAAAGGTTTTTGAGAAAATAAGTAGAAAGCAATAACCAAAGAAGAAATTAAAAGAAAAATAAATTAGACTTTACCAATATTAATAACTTTTTGCATAACATATGTCAGAAAATAAATAGACAAATAATAGATTAAAAGGAAATTTTTACAAAGAATTTGTAGGTAGTATAAAGAATTCTTACAACTCAATAAAATAACATAGTAATTTAAAATGTATAAAAACTTGAAAAATACATTTTCCAAAAGAAGATATTCATATAGTTAGTAAGCTCATGGGATCATCAGTCAAATGCAAAACAAATTCAAATTACATTTATAATGTGCTACCACACACCTACTAGAATGCCTAAAATAAAAATAAAAACATAAACAAACAAACAAACAAAAAACTATTTTTAGAAAATGTTGGAACACCTTGTGGCAAGAGAAGGTAAGGAAGACTCAAAGAATGAAAGGCATATTGTAAGATCATAGCAGTCAGCTTAAAAGAGTCCCCAGTGGGCCAACTCTAGGAAAATTTCAGCTTCAAAATAAATGAGAATAGTAACAAGTTGTAACTGATTCAATAAAATAAGAACATAAATTCATACTGATATAAATGAACAAATCAATAAATAATTGGAGAAAAGATATTTATCTTTACAGCATACTGCCAAGAATATTACTGGGACAACTGAAAAAATTCAATATGGAATATAGATTAAATAGTATTGTATCCACATAAAATTTCCATGTTTTATTAACAGTACTTTGGTTATATAGGAAATTCTTGCTAATGTATTTTGGAATAAAGGGGCACTGTATCTCCAATCTACTCTCAAAACGCTCATAATAAATTTCATACACATATTTATAAAAATAATTATAAAGCAAATGGGGAAAAGTTTAAATAAATAGTGAAGCTGGGTAAAGACTATATATGAAAGGTCCTTGTATACTGTTTCTGATATTTTGTCATAAGGTTGAAATAATATCATAATACAAATTGGCAACAAAATATATATACTGTTAATTACAGATAATTATCACTATATTTTAAAGGGCAAGATTTTCTACCAATAGTTATGTTAACAAATGACATTACTGGAGGTACATATAACAATAAGTGAAAAATATGCTTTATTTTTTTGAGAAATATGCTTTATAATATATAAGCATTAAACTCACTGAGATGGATAGATATCTTAATTGGTATATGTAAAGTACCAATTTATATGAATAAACTATAAATTATATGAATTAATTTCTTTGGTATCCACTATTATTATTTATAAGTAGGATAATGTATGCATAGTTTTTCTTTCCAAATTATGTTGCACAATTTTTTATTAAGAAGCTAAAGATTCAAGGAATTTAAGAGATTGGCATCCAATTAAGCATCCTAATTTTTTTTTAAAAAAGTGTTTTCCAACTTCCTAAGTAAACTGACAATTTAAGATTTTTACAGAGGTATGAATGTGAGAATGAAAATCCCTCACTGTATATTGAAATGACATATTTTAGAATGCACATTTTACACTGTGGAAATAAATCCTAACAAGTTCTCTTGGGAGTATTATGTTTAAAAAAAGAAATGTTATAGCTCTGACATAATCCACTTCACTAAACATAACTTTAAAACACTCTTTTTGAAATGTGACAGTTAACTGGAATTTTAATGTAGTAACAGAATCTGCCATATCAATGATAGAATGATGTAAATGAAATAAACTCATACACTTAATTCCAAACCCAGACTTTATTGAATGTGCAACAGATTGTTCAAGCTCAAGTCAGGATTCCAACCACTTTTTCTACATAGAAAAACAATTGGTAAATTTGAATTGCATTTTCCTTTAGGTTCCTCCTGGCATAGTTGTTTACATAAGAATTTCTGCCTCTTTTTGTATGCCCTTCTATATCACCTAGGTGATCATGGTCAGCATTAACACATAAAATTAGGGATATCACAATGAAAGCAAGCAAGCAAAAATATAGGTAAACAAAAAAACAAAAATATAGGTAAACACAGCAGACTTTCCTTCTCTTCTTGAATTTCTAACTTATGTTTGAAATTTGAAGAAAACATTGAATGTCTGATGTGTACCTAAATATATGGAAAAAAATGTTTAATTCATTAATGTTACAAATAAGAGAAGATAAATAATGAAAGAGAGATAAAATTTCTAAACTACACTCAAACATATAAAATGATAAGATCACTAGGCTGTGGTAGGTTATACATAGATTATATAATACCCAGAACAATGACCAAAACTGTATACAAAAAGCAAAATAAACCCAAATGAAGCAGAAGGAGGGGGACAATAAAGATAAGAACATAAATCAATAAAATTGAAAAGGCAAAACTGTAGAAAAAAAAGCTAATGAAACAAGGAGATGTTTCTTTGAAAACTGACACACACAAAAAAAATTGATAAAGAAAAATAGAAAGAAAACATAACTTACCAATATCAGGGATGAAATAGGGGATATCACTATAGGTCCCATAGACATTAAAAAAAAAAAAAGATAATTAGGGAATAGTAGAAACAAATCTACACACATAGATATAACCACTCAAGTTGCCAATTTTTACAATTCATTAAAAAGCACACTCTACTATAATTCACCCAATATCGATCAAAGTGATCCACCATATTAACAGGCTAAAGAGAAAAAACACATGATCACATCAATCCATACACAAGACATTTGACAAACCTCAGCATCCATTCATGATAAAAATTCTCAGAAATACAGTAACAAAGGAAACTTCCTCAATTTGATATAGAGCATCTACAAAACAACAAAAATAACAAACAAAACACCTACAAATGTTATTATTCTTAATAATCTAAGACTGAATGCTTACCCAATGAGACTCATAAATAATGTAAATTTGTCTACTCTAAATTTTTATTACTCAATATAGTGCTAGAATTTGTAAACAGTGTTGTAAGTTAAGAAAAGGAAATGAGGATCATACAGGTCAGATACGAAGGGAAAAATTCTCAATTTTTGCAGATGACATGATTGTCTACATAGAAAATTCCAAGCTATTTAAAAAAAAATCTTAAAACTAAAAAGTTATTTTAGCAAGTTGACAGGATACAAGATAAACATACAGAAATCATTCTTATTTCTATGTAGAATCAGTGAAGATATGGATAACAAAATTAAAAATGCAATGTATTTACAATTGCGTGAAAAAAATAAAGAAAACTTAGATATGAATCAAACAAAATATGTGTAGTATTTGGATTCTGAAACTGCCTAACCTTGATAAAGGTAAACAAAGACGATCTAAACAAATTGAGATATATTTCATGCTTATGAATTGGAAAACTGCATATGGTAAAGATTGATATGCAGGTTTAATGCAATTAATATTAAAATTGCAACATGATTTGTTGTAGATACTCTAACACTTATATGGAACAGGGAATGAAATAGAATAGCTAAAATAAATTTTGAGAAAAAATAATAATGTGAGAAGAATTAGTCTATGCTATTCGAAGCTTTACTGTTAGCTATAAAAATCAAGACTTTCATTGGAGGAAGGATAGGCATATAAATCAATGGAACTGAAGACAGAACTAAGAAATAGATACACACAAATATGCTTGATTTTTGATGAAGGTGGAAAATTAATTGGATATCTATAGAGGGAAAAAAAACTTGTCTTAGGTCCCATGTTTTATAATATTAAATAAATATGGATTGCAACTTAAATTTATAACTTAAAACTATGAATCCTTTGAAAAAAAATAGACAATATTTGCGTTCTAGGCTAGGCAAGTATTTCTTAGATTTGACACCAAATTCACAATATATATAGGAAAATTTAATAAATTGTACTTCAACAAATTACAAACTTTTAATCTGCAAAATATCCCACTAAGTATATGAAAAGCCAAACTATTTTCAGGGAAAAAAGTATTTCAAAGCTGCATCTACCTAGCATCTAGGATATTAAAAACTAAACAAAATAGAACAAAACTACAATGTCAACAAAAAAGACAAAACCAAATTCAAATTAGAAAATGGGAAGAACACATGAAGATATTTTATGTAAGAGGATATCCACATGGCAAATAATCATGTGAAAAAATGTTCAATATCAACATCATTAGTAATGTGAAATTACCATTTTCCCAAAGAAGGCATACAATGATCAAATAGTACATGAAAATGTTTATCACTAATCATCAGGAAAATGTAAATCAAAATCACACTGAGCTATCACCCCACACCTGGTAGAATGACTGTTATCAAAAAGACAAGAGATATCAAATACTGATGAGAATATGAGAAAAGGAGAACCTTGGTGGGAACATATATTGGTAAAGACACTATGGAAAATAGTATAGACATCATACAAAAAATTGAACATATAAATACTATATGATACAGCAATCCCATTTCTAGGTATTTATCCAAAGGAAATGAAATTAGGATCTCATAGATATATCTGCACTCCCATGTTCATTGCAGCATTGTTCACAAAAGCTAAGAGATGGAAACAAATTAAATGTCTATCAACTGATGAATGGATAAAAAGGAATGTGGAGAACATGGACATACACAGACACACACAGAAGAATATTTTTCAGCCATAGAAAAAGATGGAAATTTTGTCATTTACAACAACATGGATGCCACTTGAGGACCTTATGCTGAGTGAAATAAGTCGGACAGAGAAAAACAAAAACTGTATGATCTCACTTACATGTAGAATCAAAAAAAGCTGAACTCATAGAATCAAAGGGTAAAATCATTGTTGCCAGGGTCTGGGCTGGAGCCGGGGAGATAATGGAGCTGTGGGCCAGAGGCTATAAACTTCCAATTATAAAAGAAATAATTCTGGGTATCTTATGTATAATATGGTGACTATAGTTAATAATGCTGTATTGTATACTTAAAAGTTGCAGAAAAGTAGATTTTAAATGTTTTCATCATAATGACAACAGCAACAACAATTAATGGTAAATATACGAGGTGAAGAATGTAACTACCCTTACTGTGATAATCACTTCTCAATGTATACCTGTATTAAATCATCATGCTGTACATCATAGACTTACACAATGTTGTCTATCAATTATATCTCAATAAACCTGGAAAAAGCAATCTATGATGCATCCATACCATAGAACACTATTCATCAATAAAAAGATATGAACTGTGAATCTCCAGAAAACTGTGCAAAGTGAAAAATCCAGTTCCAAAATGTTACATACTGTATGATTTCATGTATATAACATACTTGAAATGACAAAACAATAAAAGTGAAGAGATTGTTGCCTGCCAGGTGTTAGTGAGGGAGTGGGTGAGAGGGAAGTGATTGTAGCTATAGAAGAGCAAATTGTGGGATCCTTGTAGTGATGAAAATGTTCCCCATACTGACTGTGTCAAAGCCAGTATCCTTGTTATGATATTCTACTATAGTTTTGTATGGTGGTAAAATTTGATTACAGGTACATGAGATGTGTATTATTTCTTACAACTGTATATAAATCTAAAATTATCTCAAAATAAAAATATTTAATAAAAGAAGACCTCTTGAAAATCAAATATGTGTTAGAATAAAAACACACCTAATAACTAAGGGAGAAAAATTAGGTAAAAACTGAAGTTTGATTTCTGGATTTAGTAATTAACTTTTCTTCTAGGATTTTACGTTTTGTTTGTTTTTAAGTCTATGTAAGTTCACACCTTGTGAACAACCTCAAATACACACATATTGCATACATCAACTTGAAATTGAGCATGAGTAATTTCATATTTTTACTACAAATGAGGAATGGTATCTAAGGTATATTTTTTTATATAATGTGTCCCTAGCACAGTGCCTGGCATGAAAATGGCAATGTTCTGTAAAGCAACAATCATACTGACTTATGAATCAATAACTGTCAACACACATTCTCCCCAACAAAAAGCTCTGACTCAAATATCCTGACATTATGGCAGGGAACATGCAATAAGGGAGAAGTGGGCTGATGTTGATGTTGACATCCTTTTAGGAATCTGTATTGAAGAACCTTTGATATTATCAACTTTGTAGCAACAACGGCCCTTGAAGCAAAAACTACCGTATGGCAGAACTTCTCTTTGATCACCAAACCATTTCAAAGTTGTGCTTATGCCTCTAAACCTTAAATAATATCATAGCACTTTCATATTATGAAATAATTTGAATTTAGAGGAAAATACTATATTTAAATTATAATTAGCTCTAGTGATTTTATTTTACAGAATTAATGGATTAATTTCAGTTAGTTGGTGTGACCCATGAACACCTGTTTGATTGCAAATAAGATCACTGAAGGTCCTAAGTGAGAAGCCTCTAGTGCTTTTTCAATATTAACCTGGAATAATAGGATAAACAATCTGGCATTTTGTCTGCTAGAATCCACGGACTGAGTTGATTTCCCTTGGTTTAAAAGAATTTAGACTTAATGCTTCTTGGAGACAACCAGATTTTGATGTGTTCCTCACCCTCAACTCCCTTGACATAATGGACAATATGGCCTGCTAGGAGAAGTGGCTTGCCTAAGTCCAAGAACCTTTGATTATTTTGCCCATTGGACCTGGGAATCAGTGGGAGGCAGCACTATAACTGGTATATGATTTACTCATACCTGGTGTGTCTGCTTTTTGGACATCAGAGTCCACTCAGACAAATACAAATAAATTAGGAGAAGGAGGCAAGATGGTGGAGTAGAAGGATGTGAGCTCACCCATTCTTACAGAAACACTAAAATCACAACTAACTGCTAAACAACCACTAACAGAAAAATGCAGGAACCTACCAGAAAAGATACCCTACTTCCAAAGACAAAAAAGAAGCCACAGTGAGATTGTAGGAGGAGCACAACTGTGATAAAATCAAATCCCATACACGCTGGGTCGGCAACCTGCAAATTGGAAAATGATTATACCAGAGAAGTTCTCTCACAGGAGCAAAACTTCTGAGCCCCACGTTGGGCTCCACAGTCTGGGGGTCTGGCAATAGGAGGAGGAGCTTCCCAGGGAGTCTGGCTTTGAAGGCCAGTGGGGTTTGACTACAGGTATTCTACAGGACAGGGAGAATCAGAAACTCCACTTCTGGAGGGCACAAATAAGGTCTCATGCACAACAGGACATGGGGAAAAAAGCAGTGACCTCATAAGAAACTGGGTCGGACCTGCCTGCTAGTGTTGGAGGGTCCCCTGCAGAGGCAGGGGGTGGCTGTGACTCATTGTGGGGACAGGAACACTGGAAGCAGTGGCTCTGGTGAGTGCTAATTAGGGTTACCAGAAGGAGAAGAGAAAGAAAAGGATCTGAGAAAATATTTCAAGAGATGATGAAAATTTCTCTAACATGGCAAAGGAAACAGTCATCTAAGCCCAGGAAGCACAGAGAGTCCCAAGAAGGATAAACCAAGGAAGAACATGCTGAGACACATAATAATCAAATTGGCAAAAACTAAAGACAAAGAAAAAAATATTAAAAGCAACAAGGGAAAATCAACAAATAACATACAAGGGGACAAGGGAACTCCCATAAGTTCATCATCTGATTTTTCAGCAGAAACTCTGCAGGCCAGAAGGGAGTAGTATGATATATTTAAAGTGATGAAAGGGAAGAACCTACAATGAAGACTACACCACCCAGCAAGGCTTTCATTCAGATTCAATGGAGAAATCAAAAGTTTTACAGACAAGCAAAAGCTAAAAGAATTCAGCACCACCAGACCATCTTTGTAACAAAGGCTAAAAGAATTTCTCTAGGTAGGAAAAAAAGGGTCACAACTAGAAACAAACAAAAAAAATTATGAATGGAAAAGCTCACTGGTAAAGGCAAATATATAATAAAGTTAGGAAATAATCTGCACAAAAATATGATACCAAAACCAGCAATTGTGAGAAGAGGAGAGCACAAATGCAGGCTATTAGAAATGCATTTGAAATAAAAAGGCAAGGAACTTTAAAAAATCTTGCTTATACAAAGACTGTTATATCAAAACATGGTATCCACAAACCAAAAATCTACAATAGATACACACATAAAAAAGAAAAAGGAATCTAAACACAACACTAAAGTTAGTTATCAAATCACAAGACAACAGTACAAAGAGGAAGGGAAGGAAAAACAGCTACAAAAACAAATGCAAAACAATTAACAAAATAGCAATAAGAACATATATGTTGATAATTACCTTAAATGTAAATGGATTACAAGCTCCAACCAGAAAACATACACTGGCTGAATTGATACAAAAAAAAAAAGACCTGTATATATGCTGTCTACAAGAGACCCAGTTCAGATCTAGAGAATCAAACAGATTGAAAGTGAAGGGATGGAAAATGGTATCCCATGCAAAAGGAAATCAAAAGAAAACTGAGTAGCAATACATTTATCAGACAAAATAGACTCCAATATAAAGACTATTGCAAGAGACAAAGAAGGGCACTACATAATGATCAAGGGATCAATCCAAGCAGAAGACATAACAATGGTAAATATCTATGTACCCATCATAGGGGCACATCAATATATAAGGCAAATGCTAAGAGTCATAAGAAGGTAAATTGACAGTAATACAATAATAGTGGGGGGCTTTAACACCCACTTACACTAATGGACAGATCACCCAGACAGAAAATTAGTAAGGAAACACACACCTTAAATGACACATTACACCAGAAAGACTTAATTGATATTTATAGAACATTCCATCTGAAAGCAGCAGAACACAATTTCTTAACAAGTGCACATGGAGCACTCTCCAGGATAGATCAAATGTTTGGTCATAAATCATGCCTAAATAAATTTAAGAAAATTTATATCTCATCAAGCATCTTTTCTGACCACAATGCTATGAGATTAGAAATCAAATACAGGAAAAAAACTAAAAAACACAAACACATGTAGGCTTAAAATATTTGTTACTAAACAACCAATGGATCACTGAATAAATCAAAGAGGAAATCAAAAAATACCTAGAGACAAATGACAACAAAACACATCAATCCAAAACCTATAGGACACAGCAAAAGTTCTAAGAAGGAGGTATATAGCAATACAATCTTACCTCAAGAAACAAGATATATCTCAAATAAACAACCTAACCTCACACCTAAAGCAACTATAGAAAGAAAAACAAACAAAACCCAAACTTAGTCGAAATAAAGAAATCATAAATATCAGAGCAGAAATAAATGAAACAGAGATGAAGGAAACAATAGCAAAGATCAATGAAACCAAAAGCTGGTTCTTTGAGAAGATAAACAAAATTGGTAAAACTTTAGCCAGACTCATCAACAAAACCAGGGAGAGGACTCAAATCAATAAAATTAGAAAAGAAAAAAGGAAAAGTTACAATGGACACCACAGAAATACAAAGGATCATAAGAGACTACTACAAGCAACTATATGCCAATAAATGGACAACCTAGAAGAAATGGAAAAATTCTTAGAAAGGTGCAATCTCCCAAGACTGAACCATGAAGAAATAGAAAATATGAACAGACCAATCACAGGTACTGAAATTGAAACTGTGATTAAAACACTTCCAATAAACAGAAGTACAAGACCAGATGGCTTCACAGGCTAATTTTATCAAACATTTACAGAACAGGTTACACCTATCCTTCTGAAACTATTCCAAAAAATCTCAGAGGAAGGAAAACTCCTATACTCATTCTATGAGGCCACCATCTCCTTGATACCAAAACCAAAGATATCACAAAAGAAGAAAATTACAGGCCAATATCAATGATGAACATAGACACAAAAATCCTCAACAAGATACTAGCAATCTGAATCCAACAATACATTAAAAGAATCATACACCATAATCAAGTGGGATTTATCTCAGAGATACAAGATTTTTCCAATATCCACAAATTAATCAGTGTGATACACTACATCAACAAACTGAAGAATAAAAACCATATGATCATCTCTATAGGTGAAGAAAATCCTTTTGACAGAATTCAACATCGTTTTATGATAAAAACTCTCCAGAAAGTGGGCATACAGGGAACATACCTCAACATAATAAAGGCCATATCTGACAAACCTACAGCTAACACCATACTCCAAAAAAAAAAAAAAAAGCTGAAAGCATTTCATCTAAAATCAGGAACAAGACAAGGATGTACACTGTCACTTTTATTCAACATAGTTTTGGAAGTCCTAGCCATGACAATCAAAGAAGAAAAGGAAATAAAGGGAATCCAAATTGGAAAAGAAGAAGTAAAACTGTCACTCTTTGCAGATGACATGATATATACATAGAAAACGCTAAAGATACTACCAGAAAACTACTAGAGCTCATTAATGAATTTGGTAAAGTTGCAAGACAAAATTAACACACAGAAATCTCTTGCATTTCTACATGCTATAAATGAAAAATCAGAAAGAGAAATTAAAGAAACAATCTCATTTGCCACCTCATCAAAAATAATAAAATACCTAGGAATAAACCTATCTAAGGAGGCAAAAGATCTCTACTCTATAAACTAATGTGCTGATGAAAGAAATCAAAGATGACACAAATAGATGGAAAGATATACCATGTTCTTGGATTGGAAGAATCAATATTGTCAAAATGACTATACTACCCAAGGCAATCTACAGATTCAATCCAATCCCTATCAAATTACCAATGACATTTTTTCACAGAATTAGAACCAAAAATCTGTATGGAGACACAAAAGATGCTGAGTACCCAAAGCAATCTTGAGAAAGAAAAATGAAGCTAGAGGAAACAGGTTCCCTGGCTTCAGACTTCATCAAAACAGTATGGTTCTGGCACAAAAACAGAAACATAGATCAATGGAACAGGATAGAAATCCCAGAAATAAACCCACAAACCTATAGTCAATTAATCTATGAGAAAGGAGGCAAGGCTATACAATGGAGATAAGACAGTGCCTTCAATAAGTGTTGCTGGGAAAACTGAAGAGCTACATGTAAAAAAAAAAAATGAAATTAGAACGTTCTTTAACGTTCTTAACCATACACAAAAGGAGACTCAAAATGGATTGAAGACCTAAATGTAAGAGCAGATACTATGTAACTCTTAGAGAAAATATAGGCACAGCACTCTTTGACACAAATTGCAGCAATATCTTTTTTGATCCATCTCCTAGAGTAATGGAAATAAAAACAAAAATAAACAAATAGGACCTAATCAAACTCAAAATCTTTTTTATAGCAAGTGAAACCATAAACAAAATGAAAAGACAACCCACAGAATGGGAGAAAATATTTGCAAATGATGTGCCTGACAAGGGATTAATCTCCAAAATTTACAAAAACTCATGAAGTTCAATATACAAAAAAAAAAAAAAGATAAAAAAAGTGGACAGAAATCCTAAATAGACATGTCTCCAAAGAAGACATACAGATGACCAAGAGGTACATGAAAAGATGCTCAACATCACTAATTATTAGAGAAATGTAAATTGAAACTACAATGAGGTATCACCTAACACCAGTCTGAATGGCCATCATCAAAAAGTCTACATACAATAAATGCTGGAGAAAAGGGAACCCTCCTACACTGTTGGTGACAATGTAAGTTGGTACAGTCACTGTGAAGAACAGTATGGAAGTTCCTTAAGAAACTAAAAATAGAGCTACTATATGATCTAGCAATCCCACTCCTGGGCATATATTCAGAGAAAAACATGGTTCAAAAGGATACATGCACCACAACGTTCATTGCAGCGCTATTTACAATAGCAAGAACATGGAATCAACCTAAGTGTCCACCGACAGATGAGTGGATAAAGAAGATGCTGTACATATTTACAATGGAATATTATTCAGCCATTAAAAATAATGAAATAATGCCATTTGAAGCAACATGGGTGGACCTGGAGATTATCATACCAAGTGCAGTAAGTCAGACAGAGAAAGACAAAATATCATTTGATATAGCTTACATGCAGAGTCTCAAATAATGATAAAAATGAACTTATTTATAAAATAGAAATACACATCACAGACTTAGAGAACAAATTTATGGTTATCAAAGGGGAAGGGTGGGGAGGAGGGACAGACTTGGAGTTTGGGATTGACATGTATACACTGCTATATTTAAAATAGGTAACCAACAAGACCTACTGTATATAGCACATGGAACTTTGCTCAATACTCTGTAATAACTTAAATGGGAAACGAATTTGAATAACAATAGATAAATGTTTATGTATAACGGAACCACTGTTGTACACATGAAACTAACAAAACATTGTTAATCAACTCTACTCCAATATAAAATAAAAAATAAAAAACAGAGAAGTTTGCACATAAAAAATTAAAATGCCCTTAATAATTAGTCTTTTAAAGACTAATTCTGAAACAAGCCTTTGGAAGTGGGAAAATATGTGTCAGTATATGTTCAATGATTATCCTACTCAAATAAGCTGTGTATCTTATAGCTCATAATTTGCCCATAGCATAAAAGCAAAAAAGAAAAAGAAAAAGTTGAGTGGCGTTTTGGGGGTAGTGTTTTCAGACATTTATAAGAAAATGAAATGATAGACATAGTCTAAACTTTACCCAACCGTATACATTTAGAATTTAGAGACATCTGAGTCCTAAATGAGTGGACACATCAATTGTTTCAGCATTCCCTCTCCCCAAGGTTCTCAGCTGTGGAGGAGATGTTAAGCAGAGAGAATTAGCAGAATCTTGCACATTCTCAAGATATTATATTCAAAGTCAGTGCTGAAGTTGAATCCAAAGATGAACTATAAAATATTGGAAATTATGGCCAACTTCTCCTAGTTCAAATACAACAAGAATACAAAGGCAGAAAAATATAAGAGGTTGGTGGTAGGACTTGAGACTAATAAACGATCTAATTAAATTGTCACCTAGTCATGATTCAGCTTAACAGTAAGAAATCTGACTGATCAACCCCTTAGTACAACTACCAGACAAAAGATAGAGACTGAATGCATTGTTACATAAAGAAACAAAAGCAAAATATATTATACTTTTGTCTTTGCTGCTTTTTTATACTCACTGTGGCTGATTCATTTTGTTGTGCAGTGGAGGCTAACACAACATTGTAAAGCAACCAGACTCCAATAAAAATTAATTTTAAAAAAAACAGGAGACATTTTGAAATTTCTGGAGATATTTTTGATAGTCACAACTGTGAAGATGATACTGACTCCTAGGGAGTAGAGGCCAGGGGTGCTGCTAAACATCCTACAATGTATAGACAACCCCACTCAACACAATGTTGACAGGACTGAGATTGAGAAATGCTGCTGTAGTGGAAAATGCTTGACTACTGGGGCAAAAATTGCACCAAATTAAACGCACTTAGAAGCAGCTATCTCTGAAGTAGATACTGCTTTGCCTTAAAAAGCCCACACCTTTTCCTTTAATATTCACACATGTTCAGTGAAAAACTGAAAAGTACTTCCATCATTTGACTGAATTAACTTGAGCTATCTTTTTGATCTTCATTTGTACCTTGTTTTCTCTGTAATATTCCTCAGATAGGGATATAAACACAAGACTAGGGCAAGGAACAGGCTACAGTGTCCGAGAAGCATGGGCAGGACAAGAAGGTGCTCCTGGAAACTCCATCGAGTGTTTCACTCAATGGTCACATGCCATGGTACAAAGGAGAATCTGGTCACATCATTGTTTGTGTAGGCAACACAATCCCTTTATCAGAATTTATAACTTCCCAGATTAGCCTTCTGTGCTTTTGCTTCTTTAGAGAAACAAAAAGTTCTCTTAGCCTTACGATTATTCTTTCCCTCAATTGCTTTCCTCAAGCCTGGGTACAGAGGTCAAATTGGTGCAGGTTTTAAATCAAATTCCACTAGCCATTTAAATTCTGAAAAAAATGCTTTAAACTCTCTTGGACTCATCTTGCTAACTTTAGATATGGCAATACCAAAATAACAAGTTTATTAAGGCTATCAAGTGAGATAATTCAGAGAATCTAATACAATAGTAGTTATAGAGTAAGTACTTTGAAATCTTAGTTTTCTATTCCCCCTAACATCTCACTAATGAAGACAGAATCTTTGGGAACATCTTCTAGCTTTTCTGACTAGTTTGAGGGCACTGGGTTTACAAAACACCTATAAAACCCTATTGACACACACACACAAACACACACACACACACACACACACATCATGGAAACAGTGTGTAATTACATACAAAATCATGTATTCTCTATTCTACGGTCACATCTTCCCTGGTATATCTCCATGGAGAGAGAGAGTGTGAGATTGAAAAGAAACAGAATCAATTTGAATTGTATATCCACTTGAGCTTCCTTTGTCATTCGTACTTGTTCAACTTTAATATTTTCTATAAATGTATTTGACTACTTCACTTTCCTTGTGTTTCACATAAAACTTCAAAGCCAACAATATTTTCTTTAAAAAAATATGCAGATGATTTCTGAAACTGCATTAAGTGCTTGGTGCAGCAACATTATATAAGCCCTCATGTAGGATATAGAAGTGGGTAGATTTGGAGTAATATTCTGTAAATTATAATGTTAGCAGTGCTAAGAATATGATCTCTATAAATCTCCAACTATCTCCTAGGTCTCTATATATGTTATATTTGATTTTCTACATAAAGTTTTCCAAAAAATATCAAATCAAATCAATTTGGAAACTTTAAAGCTTAGCTAATCCTCAACCATTAATAAAAGTCACAGATTGTATAGTTTTATTTTGAAAATTGTTATAGTAATAGTTCAGCTAAAAAAGTATTTTCCTGGAGCTGAAGGGAATATTAGAGGCTATCTAATCCTTCCACATTTAGTTTAGAGATGAGAAAAATGAGGTCTAAATACACCAAGAAACTTGTTGGATTACACAATTCTAAAATGGCAAAGATTAAACTGATATCCTGATGTCATGATTCTAAGTTTAGTTATTTACACAGCCTTCCCCATATTCATAGAACTTTTGAAGTATAGCTATCAAGCTAAACTTAAGAATCACTTTGTTTTATTAATTTTTTCAGCACGTTGAGCAGACAACAATTCAGGTGCACCCATGATTATGGTTTTTGACCTGGAGATAGGTCACTAACACCAAAGTAAACTCGGAAATAGGAGACATAATTGGTGAACAGAAACATCTATTTGAAGATATATTTGCGTTATTTGCCCTTAAAAAACAAACAAACCTATTTTACCACTTATAAAAATAAACCTGATCATGCACCAGTGATATAAAAATAAGATTTGGGGACAATAAATACTTTCATCAAAATAGGTAGTAGCAAAAGCACTTACCATTTTCAGAAGGTTTTTTTGATGAATCTATAAATGAGATCAATAAAGTAGTAGACCTATTAGTCTCAATATTTTTTAATGTCAATTCAACTGAAGGATAAGTCACATCACATCAGTAACAAATTATTCTTAGCTCAATTTTAGCAGGGACTTGGAGGAGAAGTGCTGGGTAAGGATAGGCAGGCACTTTGCATTTTTTAAAAGCCACTTTCTGTTGACTAATTCTTATACATCACATGTGATATGTTTTTTCCCTCTAGCTTAAGAAACAGGGTTTGAGAAATTCATACATGACAAACTTAACAATTTACTAACTTCCAAATCCTGGTTGTCTTCAGGTTCTTTCACAAATTATTCCTTGGAGGTTATGGGGGAGTGGGAAATTTGAGTTAGACTGATATTTATGCATTCTAGAGTGATATTTTTAAAATATAAGAAAATTAAAAATCACAATAAGACTAGTAATGAAATGATGGTGAAAACAGATTAATTTATATAATCTAGGTTTACAATGATAATAGAATTCATTGTGATCACTTTATTTTATTTGCTTTTGTTCCTACAAGAAGTCTTCCTGTATTAGTCAGTTGGTGGATTAAAGAAATATACCCAGAAAACAATTGAATACCCAGAAATTAATTGAAAGATAATTATATTTTTACTCAAGAATCATAAAGAAACTTAAAATTTTATAATTCTGAACACCATCAATATATCTTTTTCTCTCCAATTATTTATATCATCATATAATCTTTGGATTATTGGGAAATATTGCATAATGCTATTTTTGTATGATTTTTATTCACCTCCATCTCTTCCCAGATCAAGTACTTTTCTTTGATGTAAGCACTATACAGTTGGCACTCCCTATCCCAGGAAGCAGAATCTGTGAGTAGAGGGGGCCAACTGTACTATGCTGCTTTATATAAGGGACTTGAGCCCAGTGGATTTTGGTAACCATGGTGGAGGGACTTAGAACAAATCTCCCACAGTTGAGGGGGTGGGGAATGGAACTACTGTACATAGCTAACTTTACACATTCCTGGAGATCCCACAGAAGTGTTCTTTTTTTCTGGCTCTCACTGTTTTTCTATAATGGTCTTTTGTATTCTCTTTTTCTCCTCTTCATTACTGTTAATGAAGAGGCTATGTACCATATGTCATTTGAAGGGGCTCTCAATGACAAAATATGGGACAATTAGGCAAAAAATAAATAATATAATATTGAATTATAATCCATAGAAGAAAACAAATATCCATGAGGCCATATTGATATAAATAATAGTAGAATAAACACATAAATGAAATAAATGGATAATTATTTCTTACATAACATTCCAATTAAATGTAGAATGAATGAATGGAATACAAAATCACTCTTTGGGGAGACGGGAGGGTCCTCGGCTAAAGCCAAAGGCGGATCAAAGTGGTGGGACTTGCGCCGCGGCCGCGGAGACATGAAGGCCCTCCGCACTCCTCCTCAGCATCCGGGTCGGTGCTCACCCTCGCTGTCCTGTCCCCGGCCCCATGGAGAAGACGGAGCTGATCCAGAAGGCCAAGCTGGCCGAGCAGGCTGAGCGCTACGATGACATGTCCGCCTGCATGAAGGTCGTGACGGAGCAGGGCTCCGAGCTGTCCAACGAGGAGCGCAAACTGCCCTCGGTGGCCTACAAGAACGTGGGCGGGGGCCGCAGGTCCGCCTGGAGGGTCATCTCGAACATCAAGCAGAAGACCGACACCTCCGACAAGGAGCTGCAGCTGATTAAGGACTATCGGGAGAAAGTGGAGTCCGAACTGCCGTCCATCTGCACCACGGTCCTGGAATTGTTGGATAAGTATTTAATAGCCAATGCAAACAATCCAGAGAGTAAGATCTTCTATCTGAAGATGAAGGGAGATTACTTCCGGTACCTTGCTGAAGTTGCGTGTAGTGATGATCGGAAACAAATGATAGATAATTCCCAAGGAGCTTACCAAGAGGCTTTTGATATAAGCAAGAAAGAGATGCAACCCACACACCCAATCCGCCTGGTGTTGGCTCTTAACTTTTCTGTATTTTACTATGAGATCCTTAATAACCCAGAACTTGCCTGCACACTGGCTAAAACAGCTTTTGATGAGGCCATTGCAGAACTTGATACACTGAATGAAGACTCATACAAAGACAGCACCCTCATCATGCAGTTGCTTAGAGACAACCTAACATGGACATCAGACAGTGCAGGAGAAGAATGTGATGCGGCAGAGAGGCAGAGAACTAAGTGCATACAGGGTGTCATCCTTCTTCCCCTCAAGAAACCTTTTTACTCATCTCTATTCCTTATTCCATTTGGATTTCCTATAGCAAAGAAACCCATTCATGTGTATGGAATCAACTGTTTATAGTCTTTTCACACCACAGCTTTGGGAAAACTCCACTCCTTGATTTGTGTTTGTCTTGGCCTTTCTGGTGTGCAGTTACTGCTGTAGAAAAGTATTAATAGCTTCATTTCATATAAACATAAGTAACTTCCAAACACTTATGTAGAGGACTAAAAATGTATCTGGTATTTAAGTAATCTGAACCAGTTCTGCAAGTGACTGTGTTTTGTATTACTGTGAAGATATGAAAATGTAGTTAATTACAGTTTAAAGAGTGTTCTGCATAACCTCCTGATTTCTACATTCCCTCCCTTAACTCTTCTTTGGGGGTTTTCTTTCAGTAAAGCAACTTTTCCATCCTCTTAATATATTCCTTTTTGGTAGGAAACCAGAAGTATTAGATTGAATGGAAAAGCAGTTGACATTCTGAGGCTGGAGGTCACAAATTAAAATGCCTCCTGTATCATATATGATGGAGGTCTTGCGTATCTGTGACAACAGGGAGTTTCCTCATTCATTCTTCATTTGCTGCTGTTTAAGTTGACAACTTCCCTTCCCAACAAAAATTCACTTACACCTCCTGCCTTTGTAGTTCTGGTATTCACTTTACTATGTAATAGAAGTAGCATGTTGCTGCCAGAATACAAGCATTGCTTTTGGCAAATGAAAGTGCATGTCATTTCTTAATACACTAGAAAGGGGAAATAAAATACACAAGTCCAAGTCTAAAACTTTAGTACTTTTCCATGCAGATTTGTGCACATGTGAGAGGGTGTCCAGTTTGTCTAGTGATTGTTAGAGAGTTGGACCACTATTGTATGTTGCTAATAATCATCGACTGTAGTCCCAAAAAGGCCTTGTGAAAATGTTATGCCCTATGTAACAACAGAGTAACATAAAATAAAATTACATTTTATAAACCAAAAAAAAAAAAAAATCACCCTTTGGCAAATACCAGAGTAATAATTTATTGTGTCAATATATACTAAAATCAATAGGCAAAGGTATAATGAAAATCAGGATATTTACATCATCTCAAATATCTCACCACAATACTACTTATTAATTACAAAGGAAGAATAGTATTTTTACAGTAGAGAAAGCTGTGAGACACCACTTTAAAAATTAGCATTACCAATAATGAGACAAATTGTCATCACGTGCCTCCTCATATGATACACTGAGTAGAACATAGTATTAATTGGGTGATATTAAAAGAAAATAGCCTTTAATTAAGAATGTAAGCAGTTATGAGTTCCCACTCTTCTCTAACAACAAATAGAAAGCTGAACAGACAGAAAAATCAATAAATCTCCTCAAATCTATAAGACAAGGAAGGACATAGAGTAAACTGCTGCCCCCGAGCTTGGAGGGGATAAACAAATACAGGGAGTCGTGGCTTATTGGAACAGAGACTCACAAATGGAAACTGTCATGGAAACCAGGGCTAGCAAAGGAAACACTAAAGTGTAATTGATGAATTGCTGGAGACTCAGTGTGGGCAACTCTGAGAGGTTAAAAAAAATTCTAGGGAGTCCCAGGCATAGGGAAGCCCCCAAATTTTGTGAGACTTACATTCAAGAGCTTCACCAGGATCTCACAATAAGTGAGGAAAACCCCTTCATGTTTTCTAGTTCCAGAAAAAGAACCATTATGAAATACTCTAGAGTACTCTGTTCTTATCAAGGCCTGCCAGCAGGGAAAACTGGTTAGCCAGAACCTAACCTGCTGGGGTTTTATAGAAATCTAATTGACCTCTGGTGAGTGAAATATACAACTCCAGTGAGCTCTAGCCTTCCACATGAGAGAAGGGAAATAACCAACTGCAACCCACTCTAGCCCTCCTGTCCTATCTAAGGGGGGATAAAACACTGAGACATACTTGTGGAAATCAGAGTCCAGTGCATAACCTCATTAAAAGACTGAGACTTAATTCTGGGACTACAGAATGCTCCTTTCCCCTCAAAACTTACCAACACATTTCTAAAGGCTTATTTATAGTAGTTCACTTTACCCAGGAACATCATATCTGGCTATGAAGAAAAAAGTTACAAGGCATACTAAAAGATATAAAATGTAATTTGAAGAGATAGAGCAAGCATTGGAATCAGACATAACAGAAATGTTGGAATTACCAGATCAGGAATTTAAAACAACTATGAAGAGTATGCTAAGGGCTCTGCTGGATAAAGTAGACATCATGCAAGAACAGATAGACAAAGTAAACAGAGAGATGGAAATCCTAAGAAAGAACTAAAAGGAAATGCTAGAGACCAAAAACACTGCAACAGAAATGAAAAACGCATTTGATGGTCTTATTAGTAGAGTGGACACCACTGAGGAAAGAACCTATGAGCTTGAGGAGGTTTCAGTAGAAAACTCCAAAACTGAAAAGAGAATAAAGACTGAAAAACAAACAATAGAATATCCGAGGACTACAGGACAAGTAAAAAAAAAGGTGTAACATACATGATATAACAGCAATAACAGCAGAAGAATAAAGAAAAGAACAGTGAAATATTTGAAACAATAATGACTGACAATTTCCCCAAATTATTATCAGAAATCAAACCACAGATGTATGTTTTTATGTATGTGAAGTAAATGACAGAAATTGTATAAAGAATGAAAGAGGTGGAATTAGAAATGTTTTGTTATAAGATATTCACACTATCTGTGAAGTGGTATTGTGTTATTTGAAAGTGAACTTGGATTAGTTGAAAGTGTATATTGTGAACTTGAGGACAACCACTAAAAAAATAAAGTAAAATAAAAATAAAGGTGGGGGGAGAAGTATAACGGATATGTTGAGAAAAAGAGATGATAAAATTATTTTAAAATGCTCAATTAAAACCACAAAATGCAAAAAAAAAGACATAAGTAGGAATAAAGAACAAGGGCAACAAATAGGAACAGTAGCAAATATAGTAACTTTTAATCCAACTATATCAATAATCACTTTGAAAGTTAATGGCCTTAGTGCACCAATTAAAAGATAGAGATTGTCACAGTGGATCAAAAAGCAAAACCCAACTATATATGTTGTTTACAAGAAACTTGCTTTGGATATAAAGACATATAGATTAAAAAATAAACAGATGGAGAAAAGCATGCCATGCTAACACAAGTCAAAAAAAGCAAGGGTAGCTGTATTAATTTCAGAGTAGATTCAAAACAAGGAAGGTTATTAGGGAAAAAGACAAGTATTACAAAATGATAAAGGGGTCAATTCTCCAAGGAGACATAATGATCTTCAAGATCTACAACGGAGCATCAAACTACATGAGGCAAAAACTAATAGAACTGCAAGAAGAAATAAATGTATCCACTATTCATAGTTGGAAACATCAATATCCCTGTAGCAGAAATGGACAGATCTAGCCCGCAGAAAATTAATAAGGACATAGCTGAACTCAACAACACCATCAATCAACTAGGTATAATTGACATGTATAGACTACTTTATCCCAAAACAGCAGAGTACACATTTTCCTCAAGCTCAAATGGAATATTCACCAAGGTAAACCACAGTCTGGGCAATAAAATACACCTTAACAAATTATAAGAGGAGAAATCATAATACCTGCTCTCAAACCACAGTGGAATTAAACTAGAAATCAATAACAGAAAGATAACTGGAAAATCCAAAAATACTTAGAGACTAAATAACACCATCCTAAATAGCACAAGGGTCAAAAAAGAAATCTCAAGAGATTAAAAAAATAATTTTGAACTAAATGAAAATGAAAACATAAAAGCAAAATTTGTGGCATGCAGCAAAAAAGCAGAGCTCAGAGGGAAATTTATAGCACTGAATGTAAATATCAAAAAGGAAGAAAAATCTAAAATCAATAATCTGAGTTTTCACCTTAGAAAATTAGAAAAATAAGAGCATATTAAATAAAAAAATCCTAAGGATTAGAGAATAAATCAATAAAATTGTACATAGAATTCAACAAAACAAAAAGCTGATTCTTTTATGAGCAGACCAATTACCAATAATAAAATTGAACCAGTAACAACAACAACAACAAAAAATCCCAGCAAAATAGATAGGTGCTAACTATTCTTTATGAAATTCACCTGTGAAGATGTCTGTTCCTAGACTTTTGTTTGCTAGGATTTTTTATTTTTTTGACATAAATCACAACAAGGTCTTTTTTGATCCACCTCCTAGAGTAATGAAAATAAAAAAAAAATAAACAAATGGGACCTAAAGAAACTTAAAACCTTTTAAACAACAAAGGAAACCAGAGACAAAACAAGAGAACCCTTAGAATGGGAGAAAGTATTTGCAAATGAAGCTACCAACAAGGGATTAATCTCCAAAATATACAAACAGCTTATGCAGCTCAATATCAAAAAAACAAATAATCAAAAAATGGGCAGAAGATCTAAATAGATATTTCTCCAAAGAAGACATACAGATGGCCAAAAAACACATGAAAAAAATGCTCAACATCACTAATTATTAGAGAAATACAAATCAAAACTACAATGAGGTATTACCTCACACAGGTCAGAATGGCCATCATCAAAAAATCTACAAATAAATGCTGGAGAGGGTATGGAGAGCAGGGAACCCTCCTACATTGTTGGTGGGAATGTAAATTGGTACAGCCACGATGGAGAACAGTATGGAGTTTCCTTATAAAACTAAAAATTTAACTACCATATGACAGAGCAATCCTACTCCTGGGTTATACCCAGAGAAAACCATAATTCAGAAACATACATGTACCCCAATGTTCATTGCAGCATTATTTACAATAGTCAGAACATGGAAGCAACCTAAATGTCCATCAACAGGGGAATGGATAAAGAAGATGCAGTACATATATACAATAGAATATTACTCAGCCATAAAAGAGAGCAAAATAATGCCATTTGCAGCAACATGGTTGGACCTAGAGATTGTCTTTATGAGTGAAGTAGGTCAGACAGAGAAGAAGAAATATCATGTGATATCACTTATATATGGAATCTAAAAAAAAAAAAAGGTACAAGTGAACTTATTTACAAAACAGAAGGTTTTGTATATAGTTACACACTACTATATATAAAATAGATAACTACTAAGAACCTGCTGTATAGCACAAGGAACTCTAGTCAGTACTCTGTAATGGCCTATATGGGAAAATAATCTAAAAAAAAAAAAAGTGGACATCTGTATATGTAAAATTCATTCACTTTGCTGTACAACTGAAACTAACACAACATTGTAAATCAACTATGTTCCAAATTTTTTTTTAAATTAAAGAATAGTTAACACCTATCCTTCTCCAACTATTACAAAAAAAGTTAAGAGGAAGGCATGCTTTTGAATTCATTTTACAAGCCTAAAATGAGTATCAGGATAACCTGATACCAAAATCAGACAAAGACACCATACACACACAAACAAATACAGGCCAATATTATTGATGAACATATATGAAAAAATCTTCAACAGAATATTAGCAAACTGAATTCAACAATACATTAAAGGGAACATACACAATGAGGTAGTGGGAATTATCCCAGAGATGCAAGGAAAGTTCAATATCTGCAAATCAATCAGTACGATACACCACATTAACAACTTGAAAAATAAAAGTCATATGATCATCTCAATAGACAGAAAAGGCTTTTGACAAAATTCAACAGCCATTTATGATAAAAACTCTCAACAAGGTAAATATAGAGGGAAAATACCTCAACATAATAAAGGCTGTATATGAAAAACTTACAGCCAACATCATACTCCATAGTGAAAACCTGAAAACATTTCCTCTAAGATAAAAAACAAGGCAAGGATGCCCACTCTCACCACTTTTATTCAACATAGTTCTGGAAATCAAAGCTACAACAAACGATAAAAAGAAATAAAAGAAACCCAAATTGGAAAGGAAGAAATAAAACTATCTGCAGGTGGCATGATGTTATATATTTAAAATCCTAATAATGCCACCAAAAAAATATAATTACCAAATGAATTCAGTACATTTACAGGTTACAAATTAATATACAGAAATCTATTGTGTTTCTACATACTAATAACAAACTATCAGAAAGAGAAATTAAGAAAACAATCCCATTTACAATCACATCAAAAGAATAAAATACCTAGGGATAAATATAACCAAGGAGTTAAAAGAGCTATACTTAGAAAACCATAAAACATTGATGAAAAAAAAAATTAAAGACAACACAACAAATTAAGCTATACTGCACTCATGGATTAGAAGAATTAATGCTGTTAAAATGAACATACTACCCAAGGCAATCTACAGGTTCAATGCAATTTCTATCAAAATATGACATTCTGGAAAAGACAAAATTATGAAAACAATAGAAACATGAGTCGTTGCCAGGTGTTAGAGGAGTGAGAGAGATGAAAAACCAGACCACAGAGGATTTTTAGGGCAGTGAAATACTCTGTATGATGTTTTAATGTTGGATACATTTCATTATATATTTGTCCAAACCTATAGAAAGTATAACACAAGGAGTGAACCCAAGGTAAACTATAGATTTTGGGTGATTATAGTGTGTCATTGTAGGTTCACTAACCATAACAAATGTTTTCCTCTGATGGGGGCTTTGATAATTGTGGAGGCTATGTATATATGGAACAGGCAATATATGGGAAATCTCTATACCTTCTTCTTAGTTTTGCTCTGTGAAAATAAAGTTTTTAATAAAAAATAAATTAAAAACCCTTAACATTATCTTCAGGAAACTGAACTGAGGGACATTCTACAAAATAGCTGTCTAGCATTCTGCAAAAATATTAAGACCATAAAAGATAAAGACTGAAGAATTATTCCAAATTAAAAGACACTAAGGATACATGATAACTAAAGTCACTGTGTGATCCTGGATTTAATCCTGGTCCAGAAAATAACATTATTGGGCAAATTGATAAAATCTGAACAAAATGTCTCTACTAGTTAATAGCACTGGAGCAATGTTAATTTGGGGGTTTTGAATAGTGTTCAGTGGTTATGTTAAACATTACCATTTAGAGAAATTTAAAGAAAATTAGGTGAAGTTTAAAGGAAATTGTCATATTTTTAAACTTTTATGTAACATCTCAAATTACTTAAAAATATATGTTAAAAAATTAATGATGCCTTCATCTCTAACCTTAGAGATTCAGATTTAATTGGTCAGGGATGGGGCTTGGTTCTTGGTTTTATATAAGTTCCCCAGGTGATTATAATCCAGCCATGGAAGTTTTCAAATAAGCACATATTTTTCCTATTCCTTTGAAAACTCCTTGAAGGCAGAGTCATCTACAAATTCCTCACTGGACCTCTCAGTGCTTTCCACATAGTGGGCATGCAAAATACTTTGCAATAAAAGATATATAATGGTTCCTTTATATGATACATCCACAATAATAGATACACATATTTCTCATGGGAGCAAAAAGCTTAGTGTAAATATTGAGACCAAGTAGGAACAATTTCATTAAAACAAATATTTACATAGGATCTGGAGTTTAAAATATGGCCCTGAAAAAAAAATTGTTCTTGCATTGGAAAAGAAGTTTGCTTTCTAACCAGTTCCCCAGTGATCTGATTCCACTAACCATTTAATCTTGGCATTTATTAAATTGCCTTATTCTAAAAAAAAATCCTATAAAATTACATGTAATAAAATATTTTTTTCTATGTAACACTTGGCTTACCTATCTTCTGATCAATTCTATGGGATTTTGTTTCCTCAATATTTATTTTTATATAATTATTAGAACTATGATACCTCATTAACTATATTTCTTTATTCGGAATTTAGGTAGAAGTCAGCCATAAATTCAATTGTAAGTTGTTTCTAAAAAACAAGTATTATTTGCTAATCAAAGCAATAATGCACAATTTTTTCCAAGCTTGTGATTGGAAAAACATATCCAACTCCTTGGGAAAATTTTATATAGTCACCTTACAAACATCCTTACACCTGTGTGTAATTGCTATATATATTCAGAAGTCTTTGCCTTTCAAGGAGGCACTAAGTTGTACGGATTCAGTTTTAGATATATAAATAAAAGCAATATTTTTCTAGACCTCTGGTATGCATGTATGTGTATGTGATGAAGAAAAAAATATGCAATTAAAAAATACTTCCTCACTCTAGGTGGTTATCCCTATTTTCATCTTTATGCAGCAGAATGGTGTGATAAAGAAATAAAACAGAAATTACATTCCTCCCCCTGCCTCACAATTCAAGTAACAAAGAGGCAGCCATTTGGATTTAGTATAGTTTGTTTCATCTCTTCTTTAGTTGTTATTTCAAGTGTGTTCATCTAAGAGAAAATAACCAAATGTCTTTTAATAACAAAGAAATATAGCCAAAAGTCAGTAAACTAAGCCAAATTAAAAAGGGAATTATTTTGCTTAACCTGAGGTTTTTTTGTCTTTCCTAGGAGAAAATAAATATTGCTTACTTTATTGGGAAAAGTAATTTATTTGATGGAATTGAAAAGAAAGATTGAACAGGAGTTAGATCATCCCCAAGCAGCCTCATGGGCATAAAACTCAGCACTGTGATTTTGCCATCTCCCCAAGGAGTTGTCTTCCATGAATATATAAGGAAAACTTGAGAACTTGTGATGTTCTCTCTTTGGGAGGGAAGAGAAGTATTTCCAGAAAAAGGTGTGCAGCTACTTATTTGAGAGGCTTGAAGACGTACACTGAAAAAGAAAACAGGAAACTGGACTCAGGAGAGAGTTTCAAATACAGAAGAGTGAGATCTCCCTCTGAGACTGTCATTTCTACAAAAGCCTAGCCTTGTGAACTTAAGAGAATCAAGTAAAATGTTAACTTGAAATTTATACCCTCTCAATCTATTTGAATCCTAAAATCTCTCAGTTATTTAGTGAGTAATTTTTTATTCCTATAACATAGTTCTGTGTTTTAGATGGCATGAACTGATAATTCATAGTAACCTGAGGAAAGAAAATGTGAAGATGACCAGACTGGATAACAGCAATAAGCCATGTACAAGAGATTCAATGGCAATGTATGAATTCAGAAAGTTTGAAAGGATAAGATGAAACTTCATATACAAGTAAATTCTAATAAAAATAAAGCTAGTATGGTTATATTAATAATAGAATAAGTAGGCTTTAATTTACAATTTAAGGTAGGTGAAATCCTCACAGTGCATTGCTTTGACCTCTGCTTCTGACTCCTTTCACTTTGAAGGACTCTTGTGGTTATATTAGGCCCACTTGAGTAATCTATCTCTATCTATTGGATAAATAAATCGGATAAAATATCTCAATTGCTAGAGATATATAGCATCATTCCATAATGTAAAAAGTAAAATTAATGAAGATACAACAGTTTTTAAATGGCATGCAGCTAATAATATATTCTCAAAAGAAAAAAAATGATAGTTATTAGTAGAAAGTAGACAAATGCTTAATTAGGGGGAAAGACTTTAAAAAGACATTTCTTTCAGTAATTGGTGAAGTAGAAAAAGTTTAAATAAGGATATTCCATATTTGAAAAATATCATTAACCTGCCCCAATGGGAACACTTCAGACACTGCAAAAATAACTGCAAAATATATATTATTTTCAAGCAAATTGGAACACTTTCAAATGACAAAATTTTCATAAAATATTCTCTGACTACACTACAATGCAATTAATGCCAATTACAAAAATATAACTAACAGAGCTTCTTGTATCTATAAATTAAGAAATATTTCTAAGCAATCCATGCGTTATAAAAGAAAAGAGAGAGAGAAAAACAGAGAGAATATTTGGTCTGAATAGTAATGCATAATCAATATACTAAAAGTTAGAGAATGCAGTTTATAGGCATAAATTAGAATATATGGAAGGCTGAAAGTTAAAAAGTTAAACATTTATTTCAAAATGATAGTAAAAATAGACTTAAAAATTAGGTGAAAAGAAGAATAATGGCTTCCCAAAGAGATCTATATCCTAATCCCCAGAACCTGTGAATATGTTAGGTTGTATAGCACCAGGGAATTAATATTGCAGATGGAATTACATGCTAACCAGATGATCTTAAAATAGAAAAATGATCCTGTTTTATCTGAGTATGCCAAGTATATTCATAAGTGTCCTTAAAAGTGGAAGAGGTAGGCAGGAAACTGAGATCAGAGTAATGCAATATAAGGATTTGACCTAACATTATTTACTTTAAAGGTGAAGGGCAAATGCCACAAATCAAGGAATGTGGACAATTGCAAGATGCTGGAAAGGAAAAAGATTTTCTCCTAGAGCCTCCATAAAGTACTGCAGCACTGTGGACTCCTTGCTTTTGGACTGGTGGGATTTGTGTCAGACTTCTGACCTCCAGAACTGTAAAATAATGTTTGTGCTTTTTAAAAGCAATTTGTAGTAATTTATTGCAGCAATGATAGAAAAAGATTAAAAAAAGTAGAAGAAATAATGATAAAGAATAAAACTGAAATCAATTAAATAATAAAAAAATGTAAAATAAAGATGATCAACAAATTTCATGAATAAAAAGAGATGGTACATATAGATAATATGAGGAATAAGAAAGGGAACTACAGAACAAATGATACAGACATTAAAATAATGGAGTTTGGGAGAGTGATCAAGATGGCAGAGGAGTAGGATATGGAGCTCACCTCCTCCCACAAATACATCAAAAATACATCTACATATGGAATGATTCACACAGAACATCTACTAAACGCTGGCAGAAGACCCCAGACTTCTGAAAGGTCAAGAAAGCCTCCATGTAACCAGGTAGGACAAAAGGAAATAAAAAAGAGAGAGAAAGGAATTGGGATGGGACCTGTGCCCCATGGAGGGAGCTGTGAAGGAGGAAATGTTCTTGCACCCTGGAAAGTTCCTTCACTGGCAGGGAGATCAGCTTGGATAGAGATGGAGTTTTGGAACCTTGGAGGAGGGTGCAGCAACTGGTTTATGGAAGGTGAAATGTATCTGCACATATGGTCAGTACAACCACTATGCACTCCCCAGTCTGAGACGCTTGTCTGCCAGTGTGGGCTGGGGCTGGGTGTTAAAGCTCAGGTTTGGAGGTCAGACCTGGGGAGAGGACATGGGTTGGCTGTGTGGAGACAGCATGAAAGGCCTAGAGTGTGGCAACTGAGGGTGTACATGTAAGGGCCTGGGCCTGCCAGAAAGTCAAGTCACCATTGTTGGGAGGCATGTGAAGAGAGGGGTGGGACCACCATAAGAGCCTCTTTCCCCATGCAAGCTCACAAGCAACAGGAAACTGCCTACATGAGATCCAGGGGCAGGTGTGAGCTGTTGCTGCCACCATAGTATGCTCCAGAGGCGGGCATGTGTTTCCACCACTACTAAAAGACTTGTGAGCCAGTGTCAGTTGCTGCCTACACTAGTGCAAGCCCAAGGAGCATACTCACTGACACTCTTGCACACCCCCTAGCAGGAGGATAATGACCAGCACCTGCCAAGGAAAGAGGCAGCAAGCATCTAAACTACAAACAGCCATTGTGCCAAAAATATTAAAACTACACAAGCTACACAGGGACAATCTCACATATAAATACCCCTTCAAGACTACAGTAGATAATTGTTTCTCCTAAACTCACAGAATAAGAGAAGTATAAATAAAATGAAGAAGCAGAGGAACAATTCTCAGTTAAAAGACCAAGAGGAGTCCCCTGAAGGAACAAACAATGAAACAGACCTCATCAGTCTAATAGACACCAAGTTCAAAAAGGAGGTAATAAAAATATTGAAGAAAGGCTATCAACAGAACTGCAGATTACTGTAAAAAAGTAACGGAGGAGCCAAGAAAACTGAGGAAACTCATTTGCCAAGACAAAAGCTGAGCTAAAGGCAATGACTAGCAGAATAAATAATGCAGAAGAATGAATAAATGATCTGGAAGATACAGTAATGGAAATCACCCAATCAGAACAGCAGACAGAAAGCCAGATTGAAAAAAAAAAATGAAGGCAATATTAGAGACTTATAGGATAATATAAAGCATGCCAATCTACATATAATAGGGGTTCCAGAAAGAGAAGAAAGAGAAAGGGGGATTGAAATGTATTTGAAGAAATTATAGCTGAAAACTTCCCAAGTATAAAGAAGGAAATAGATATCCAGATATAGGAAGCACAGAAGGTCCCAAAAAAGATGAACCCAAACAGACCTACACCAAGACATATTATAATAAAAGTGGCAAAAGTTAAAGAGCGGATTCTAAAGGCAGCAAGAGAAAAAAAAAAAGAGTTCTTTACAGGGGAACCCCCATAAGTCTATCAGCTGATCTCTCTACAGAAATATTGCAGGCCAAAAGGGAGAGGCAAGATATGTGCAAACTCCTGAAAGAGAAAAATCTGCAACCTAGAAGACTATACCCAGCAAGATTATCATTTAGAATAGAAGGAGAGATAAAGAATTTCTCAGATGAGCAAAAACTAAAAGAAAACTAAACCAATCCTAAAAGAAATATTGAAAGGTCTTCTCTAAATAGAAAAAAAAAAAAAAGGCAAGAATACATAGGAAAGTGAAAATCACAACTGGAGAGTAAATTACTTAAATAAGCCAGTATACGAATCAAAAAGAAAAAAAGATCTACTTGTGGAAGTGATGATAAACACAAGGCACAGCAAAAGGATAAACATGAAGATGAAAAAAAAGACACCAAAATCATAAAATGTGGAGGAGGGAGTAAGAAAACATAGTTTTTGTTTTGTTTTGTTTTCTTCTCTTTTGTTTTGTTTTATAACATGTTTGAGCGTATATGCCTCAGTCTAAAGTAAGTAGATATAGCAAAGCATTAATGTACTTGAAAAACAGGATAACCACAAATAAAAAACGTAAAATAAATTCACGAAAACCAAAAAGAAGAGAACATAAAGAGAATATACAAAACTAAAAGGAAAGCATCAAACCACAAAAAGAAAATTAAAAAGAAAAAGAAAGGAACAAAGAAGAAACATAGAATCAACTGGAAAACAAGGTTTAAAATGGCAATAAATACATATTTATCAATAATCATCTTAAGTGTCAGTGGACTAAATGTTCCAATCAAAAGACAAAGAGTAGCAGAGTGGATAAAAAAACAAGAGCCTACAAAATACTGCCTATGAAAGACCCACTTTAGGTCAAAGAACACACATAGAATGAAAGTGAACAGGATGGATAAAGATATTTCATGCAAATGGAAATGCCAAGAAAATAGGGGTTGCAATACTCAAATCAGACAAAACAGACTTTAAAGCAAAGACCATAAAGAAAGATAAATACGGACAACTATATAATGATAAAGGTATCAATACAAGAAGAGGAATTTATACTTATCAAGATATATGCATCCAAATACATAAAACAAATACTAACAGACATAAAGGGAGAAATTGATGGTAAAACAATGATAGTAGGAGACTTTAACACTCCACTCACATCAAAGGACAGATCTTCTAGACAGAAAATCAGTAAGGCAACAGAGACTAGATGATGCAATAAAACAGTTAGATTTTGTTGAAATTTTCAGGACATTTACATAAACAAAATACAACAAAACAAAAAACTGGATTACACATTCCTTTCAAGTGCACATGAAACATTTTCTAGGATTAACCACATATTAGGGTACAGAACAAATGTCAACAAATATAAGAGTATAGAAGTTATTTCCAGCATCTTCTCTGACCACAATGGCATGAAACTAGAAATTAACCACAGGAAAAGAAATCAGAAAAAAAAAAAAGGTTTACATGGAGACAAAACAACATGCTACTAAAAAACTAATGGGTCAATGAAGAAATCAAAATGGAAATTAAAAAATAACTTGAGACAAATGACAAAGAAATCACACCATACAAAATCTATGGGATGCAGCAAAAGCAGTGTTTAGAGGGGAGTTCATAGAGATACAGGCCTTCCTCAAAAAAAAAAAAAAATCTAAAACAAACAACCTAACCTACTACCTAAAAGAATTAGACAAACAACAAACAAAACCTAAAGTCAGCAGAAGGAAGGAAAGTATAAAGATCAGATAGGAAATAAATAAAATAGAGACTAAAAATTGAAAAAAAAAATCAATAAAACCAAAAGCTGCTTTTTGAAAGGGTAAACAAAATTGACAGACCTCTGGCCAGGCTCACCAACAAGAAAAGACAGAAAACACAAATAAACAAAATAAGAAATGTAAAAGGAGAAATATCAACCAATACTGAAGAAATGCAAAAAACTATAAAAGAATACCATGAACAATTATATGCCAACAAATTCAACAACCTAGAAGAAATGGACAATTTCTAGAAACACACAGCCCACCATAATTGAATCAACAAGAAATAGATAATTTGAACAAACTTATCACTAGAAGTGAAATACAATCTGTAATTAAAGAAAACAAAACAAAAACAAAACACTACCTGCAAACGAAAGTCCAGGACAAGTGCTTCACAGGTGAATTCTACCAAACATACAAAGAAGAAATTATACTGATTGTTCTCAAACTATTCCAGAAGTTTGAAGAAGAGGGAACACTCCCAAAGACATTTTATGAAGCAAACATCACCCTGATACCAAAACCAGACAAAGATACTACCAAATAAGAAAATTACTGGACAATATCTTTGATGGAGATAGATGCAAGAATTCTCAACACAATACTAACAAGCCAAACCCAACACATAAAGAAGATGATACACCACAACCAAGTGGGATTCACGCCAAGTTCACAAGGATGTTTCAATATATGCAGAAGTCAGTCACCACATCAAAAAAAAGAAAACAAATAGATAAATACCACACGATCATCTCAATAGATGCAGAAAAAGCAACTGACAAAATCCAACATCAATTTGTGATAGAAACTCTCACAAAAGTGGGAATAGAGGGGACATATCTCAATATAATAAAAACTATTTATGACAAACACACAGCAAATACAATACTCAACATTAAAAAGCTAAAGTCTTCCCACTAACATCTGGAACATTACAAGGATACCCACTCTCACCACTTTTATTCAACATAGTATTGGAAGATCTAACCACAGCAATCAGACAAGGAAAAGAAATAAAACCTATCCAAATTGTAAGGAAAGAGGTAAATTTTTCATTATATGCAGATGACATCATACTTTCTATATATAGAAAACCCTAAAGACTCAACACAAAGACTACTAGAACTGATAAATGAATTCAGCACTGTAGCATGATACAAGATTAGCATACAGAAATTGGTTGCATTTCTTTACATTAACCATGAAATAGCAGAAAAGGAATGTAAGAAAACAATACCTTTTAAAATTGCACCAAAAAAATATGTTGGAATATACCTGAACAAGAAGGTGAAAGAATTATATGCTGAGCACAATAAAACATTAATAAAGGAAATTAAAGATGATTCAAAGAAATGGAAAGATACCCCATGCTCTTGGATTGTAAGAATTAATATTGTTAAAATGGTAATAATACCCAAAGCAATCTACAGATTTAATGTGATCCCTATCAAATTACCCATGACATTAATCCTAAACGAGAACAAATAATCCTAAAATTTATGTGGAACAATAAAAGACTCAGAATTTTCAAAGCAATCCTGAGGGAAAAGAACAAAGAAGGAGGCATATCTCTCCCAGACTTCAGCCAATACTGCAAAGCTACATTTTCAAAAGTGTGGTATTGGCACAAAAACAGACATAGGGATCAGTGAAACAGAATAGAGAACCCAGAAATAAACCCATGCACCTATGGTCAATTAATCTTTGACAATGGAGGCAAGAATAAAAAATGGGAGGAAGACAGTCTCTTCAGCAAGTGGTGCTGGGAAAGTTGGACAGATGCATGTAAATCAATGAAGTTAGAACACACCCTTACACCATGCATAAACATAAACTCAAAATGACTTAAAGTGTTAAATGTAAGACAAGACACCATAAAGCTCCTAGAAGAGACTGGTGGCAAAACATTCTCTGACATAAAGTGCCCCAGTGTTTTCCTAGGTCAGTTCCCAAGGCAATAGAAATAAAAACAAAATAAACAAAAATAAACATACTGGAGCTAATAAAACTTAACAAGCTTTGCACAGCAAAGGAAGCCATAACAAAACAACAAGGCAACCTACAGAATGGGAGAAAATATTTGCAAATGATGTGACTGGCAAGGGCTTAATTTCCAAAATATACAGACAGCTCATACAACTCAATTAAAACAAACAAACAAACAATCAAACAAACAACTGAATCAAAAAATGGGCAGAAGACCTAACTAGACATTTCTCTAAAGAAGACATACAGATGGCCGATAGGCACATGAAAAGATGCTCAACATCACTAATTATTAGAGAATTGCAAATCAAAACTACAATGAGGTACCACCTCACATAGATCAGAATGGTCATCATTTAAAAGTCTACAAACAACAAATGCTGGAGAGGGTGTGGAGAAAAGGGAACCCTCCTACACTGTTGGTGGGAATGTAAAGCTGGTGCAGCCACTTTGGAAAACAGTGGAAATTCCTTAAAAAAACTAAAAATAGAGTGGCCATATGATCCAGCAATCCCACTCCTAGGCATTTATCCAGACATAACTATAACTCAAAAAGATACATGCACCCCTATGTTCATAGTGGCACTATTTATATTAGCTAACCTACATGCTCATCAATAGAAGAATGGATAAAGAAGATGTGATACATATATACAATGGAATACTACTCAGGCATAAAAAATAATGAAATAATGCCATTTGAAGCAGCATGGATGCAACTAGAGATTATCATACTAAGTGAAGTAAGTCAGAAAGACAAAGACAAGTACCATATGATATCACTTATATGTGGAGTCTAAAATATGGCACAAATGAACTTGTCTATAAAACAGAAACAGACTCACCGATATAGAGAACAGGGAGGGGGGTGAGGACTGGGAGTTTGGGGTTAGTAGATGCAAACTATTACATATAGAATGTGTAAACAACAAGGTCCTACTGTATAGCACAGGGAACTATATTCAGTATCCTGAGATAAACCATAATGGAAAATAATATAAAAGATTGTATATATGTGTATAACTGAGTCACTTTGCTGTGCAGCAGAAATTAACACAACATTGTAAATCAACTATACTTCAATAAAAATAAATTTAAAAAATAATGGAGTTTGGATGAAGAAATTTACATGAAAATGTAAACAAAATGGATAAGTTCTTAGAAAAATATAATTTAGCACAATTGCTTTAAAACAGAATTAAAAATTTGAATAATCTTTTACTAAACAAAATCAATCAGTAGTGAAAATACCTTCCCTCAAAGAAAATGTATATATGTTGCTAACCAGTGACTTCTAATAAACATTCAAAGAAGACATAATACCAGTCATAGAAAAAGTCTTCCAAAGAACATGATATTTGACCAGAAATTCATGAATTACAGGCTAATCTCACGAACATGAATGCAAAAATCCAAAGCAAACTATTATAAAATCAAATTCAGCAATATGTAATGAGGAGCATGCACTCTGAGCAAAGTGAGTTAATTCAGGAATGAAGGGTTGAGGTAATATTAGAAATTAGACTGAGCAGTTGCACTTAAAATTCATGAGTCATTCCTCCCTTCTTTCATTGTGTATTAGCCATGAGGTTTGAGGTGGGGGCAGGGATTTATTCTACCCTCAAATCCAGAAATGTGCATTGATTGGCATAAAATGAGAAGAGTACTTTTAGTGTCTTAGTCACAGTTGAGAGATGGATAAGCAGACCAGGCTGAAGCCAAATGTCCAAATTGTGCACAACATTCCAGAGGTAATACTGTATATTGGGGGAAAGGGACAAAGGATTTAAGCTAATTCAATCAAAGTGAAAATCAGCACTTCTATTTGATGTTGGAGAGGAAAGGTGCGCTCTTTTTTAACTTGGATGAGAAACATGCAGTTCCTGAAGCTCAAGCAGACATTTTGTTACCAGAGGAAAGTTGAAGATACCACTAATTCCAGTCAGACAAGTGGAGAGGGAAAAAAAACAACAAGAAAACATTAGTGACAGCACTGATCTACTGGTATAAAACAAACCTCAAGTCTGCCCTACCTCTGAACTTTCAACATTTTCATGAAATATTATTTTCTTTTTTAATGTAGGTGGTGTGTTTGTTTTATAATGTTGAAACTTAACACAGACTGTGTGATTAGGAAATAAATGAATTTTTCTATAGGCAAATTATTTCTTCTGTTAGTGAAACTAATGGAAATTGGTAAGGATGAATCTCTGTATGAACACTAACAGAAACTTTGTAAGAAATTTGAGTCATGAGTAAAGTTTAATAACTATAGAGTTAATTTTCCCCTGTATGAGGACAAGGTAAAAACAAAATCTACATAAACAAAAAAATGCATCCTTCACTTCCACTATCAGCAACAATTTTCTTAGACATAATAAAATATTATTTAAAATTTTAACACTACAATAAAAGTAAAACTGTCATTAAATCATCATGTTTGAGTTTACCTGAAAGTTCTTTAAAAAGATTTTTCACAAGGTGTAGAATAATTTATATTTTCAGATAAAATCTCCCTCACTCCTTTAATTTCATGTATTTTTCGAAGAGTTACTGTTGGGCTGCACACTGCAGGCCTGCAAGCCTTGTACTTACCCAGCCTGGAGACCAAAGAGAGAGCCCAGAGTCAGCAAAAGAGACATCAGTGATTTAATGGATAGGGGGAATCTTACACATCTGAAGCAAGGTCCTGGAGTGACACCCAACTCATGTGTGGCAGATGGAGGCAGTCATTGCTGGGTGGGGAGTGTTTACCAGTTACAGGGGGAATTGAAATCAGGTTGGCTCATTGGTTACCAGGGGAATTAACAGAGGGCCATGCCCTCACTGCCCCTTTGATAAGATATCCTGGTGGAGATGTTCTGATCTAAAGATTAGAACAATCACTAGCAGGTGTATGGGCCAAGTATATAGAAAGGTCAGTCATGTGAGTAGGTTATAGGTGAAGCAGGCACTGGTTGAGTAGGGGATGTAGAGAGAGCAAGAGAACAGCCACTTTGGTGGCCCAATCATACACTTATTTTAATTACAACACATTTTATAAAAGGTAATATTACAGGACTTAAAAATAGTTTAAAACTCAGCCTATAGTACAGTTCAAACCCCAAAGTTAGAAATAAAAATAATTGTTCTGAAATATGAACATAATTGTTCTGAAATATTTCCTGTGATGTTGACTGTGCCTTTACTAACATTGAGTGCAATATTAGCATTAAAAAAAAAAAAAGACAATGCTGATCTAAAGAAATCAAAACTCTGAAACCAGTAAAGTTGCGCCTTCTCAGGAAAAACAATACAGGAAAAATATATTTCCATACAAGTTCGAAAATGTTCTCCAAATATAGTATTCTTAACCCTAAACAATTCAGAAAATTTTGGTAGGTAAAAAAGCTGTGTAAGAAAGTAAAATGTATTTTTATTTTACTTTCTTATTCATCTTTACTCATTATTCTCAGCCCTGTAGTCTAATGATCATTAGCTATTTAAACGTCCATTAGACCATTAGAAGCCTAGCATTTTGATGTAGTGGAGTCATAGCATATTCATTAGCTATAGACTGAGTTATAACTTTTAAAAATAGATGTTGTCTAATGCAGTAAGATTACCTACGCTTCGTTTGTGTTGACATTTGTGGTGGTTCTAATAGTTATAGTGAGTAAAGACAATCTTTTTTTTTTTTTTTCCTCACAGTCGACCAAACTGCTATGCCTAGTGCTATTTTTCACACATTTGTTTTTTGCTTATTCATCTGCGGTTAGAGGATTATTTGGTACCACATAACAGAGTAAATTCAGGTAGTCCCAAGGGAACAAAAAAAAGTGTGTGGTCTCATTTGAACTGGGGCCTAACCAACTGATTTAAAGAGAATCCTCCAGCCTCAGTTAAACCTTTGAACAACTGCTGCTCCGGTCAACATCTTGACTATAAAGTAATTTCGTGAGATTTATCAAGCCAGAACTGCTCAACTAAGATGCTTCCAAACACACAGCTCACAAAAAGCTCTGAGAAAACAAATATGTATTGTCTTAAGCAATTATGCTTTGGGTAATTCATTATACAGCAATATATAATTAATACATTGTGCTCATCCTAGAAACACTCTTCTAAATGAAGATTCAAGATGTTTAATTTAGTTTGGTCTCTTCACTTAATGTAGAGGAAACTGAGATGCAAACTAAGTTAGTGACATATAGTTCTCTAGAATCTCAGTTAATTGAATATTTTCCAAGTGGAAAAAAAAATCAATGTAATATTGTATAAACCATGGATAATCATTAGCAAGAATCACATTAACACATTTTGCACATGTAGGCTCTTTTGGTCTCAATATACCTAATTATGTGTTTAACAGTTTTCCCTGGAGTTTCTTAACCCACCAACATGGCACTTAGAAATACAAACCATTAGTAAAAGAATATAAAGATGCACATTAATTTCTTTTCTTGGTTAAAATAAAACTTTTCAGAAACAATAGTCTGTCAACTGAAAAAAAAAATGCACAACGTGAGTTAAGTTTTATTTGGGGGCAAAATGCGGACTATAGCCCAGGAGACAGCATTTCGGATAGCTCTGAGAAACTACTCCAAAGAGGTAGGGGGGAAGGTCAGTATATATGTGATTTTCGTGAAGGGGGAGTACATACAATCAAGCACATATCTTTTACAGAAGGTTGCTGCTTAATCTTGTAAAGGTTACTGCTAGTCACGAGGAGCAGATGTCACCATGAAGGATTTCAGTACTTTTTTAGATGTGAGAAGATGCAAGAATTGGGTTAATAAAATCTCATGAAAATATCTGACTATCTGAAGAGTTGCTATGCCAGTTTTCCCCAGAGCACAGGATGCCTCCTTCCTGATCTCCACCCTGAACTCCTTTCAGGGGTGTTAAAAATCAGCAGCTGCGTCAGCTCATGATTTAATCCTTGTAGAGGTAGATGACAAGTGCCAATTTGTATTTGGCAGTCTCTGTCCCTTTTGAACATTGACAGAAATATAAATGTGACTTAGAATAGAATACCAAGTCAAGAACTCACAGTTAAACTGATTCATGGTAATGAGAGGAAGTCTAAATTAAGTTCCTGGACCCATTTCCAATGTTCCAGTGTGTGTGTGTGTGTGTGTGTGTGTGTGTGTGTGTGTGTGTGTGTGTGTGAACAAGGTCTCCCCACACCAACAACAAGCGATGCTCAAAAAAATCAGCTGAGTGTCCTACAATTCAACTCAATTTTGGGACTATCTACCTTCAGATTGCTTCATATCCCAGAGGTTAAGTGTTCAGTCCAGATGAGACTGCCCCTCCTCCCAATTCAGATGTCACTCCAACCCAGGTTGTTATCTGTGCTTCCGATGGGCTACAGATTGGAGCTTCCCATGACTCCTTCCTTGGACTTCAGACACCAGTCAAAAGTACAGGTTTTTACTGACAGTTCTGACCAAATGGCCAAATCTGACCAAATCAGAGGTTCCAAGACTCCCTCTTCAGGTTCTATTAGTTTACTAGAGCAGCTCTCAGAACACAGAGAGGCATTTTACTTATTAAATTATCTGTTTATTATAAAAATAAATAACTAAGGAACAGCCAGATGTAAAAGATTCATATGGAAAGGGGCTTGACTTCTCCATGTGCACCACTCTCTCAGCACCATCATGTGTTCATCAACAAAGAAGACCTCCAAACCCCATCTTCTGAGGGGTTTATGGAGGCTTTATTACATAGTCATGACTGTTTAAATCATTGGCAACTGGCAATTGATTCAACCTCCAAATTCTCTCCCCTTCCTGGAGGTAAAGGAATGAGACTGTAAGTTCAACCCTCTAATCACATGATTGGCTATCCCTGGAAATGCATCCCTTTTGTTAGGTGTGGTCCAAACTTTACCTCATTAACATACCAAAAGACACCTTTGTTGTTCTAATCACTTAGGAGATTACAAGGGTTTGGGGAGCTGTGATCCAGGAACGTTGGACAAAGACAAAATATAAATGAGAAATATATTTTGGTCATCTGAATGAACAAATTTCTTATGCAAAAAATAATATACAGAAACCTCAAAAAGGAGCAGGAGGTCAGAAGGAGAAACACTCATGCCTTATAATGATAGCAGAGCCCAACAGGAAAAGAAAGACTTCCTCTTCTTTCTTTGCAAGAGTTTGGCAGATGAAAAGCCAGTATACTTGGAACTCTAAATTCCTTCAATGGACTGTTTGTTTACCATAACCCTCCCAGCTCCCTTTCCCTTCTAAAAAAGAGTTCTCCTCTCCTTCTTTTGCAGGACTTGCAAATGGCTTGTTGCAGACCCCAAATTACAATTATTTGCTGATCCTGAGTAAACTTATTTTTGCTAGAGAAAAAACAGTTTATTTGTTTTAGGTTAACACTTACAACAGTTTATTTGTTTTAGGTTAACATTTATAACAGTTTATTTGTTTTAGGTTAACACTTATAAATAATAATTTCACAAAGATATTCAGGGATTAAAGTCAGCTTTCCAATTTGGAGTCAGAACTGAGTGGGAATCAAGCAGGGAGATGGGGTGAAAATCATTTCGGTGAGATTTTCTAGGAGTTAATAAAATAAAAAACGGCATGTCTCTTAATCATATGTTGCTATATAATAAAGAGTATTATATAGCCTTGAAGTTAAAAACTGCTTTGTACCATAAGCAGCTCTTTTTGGTCATTATTTAATTTTTGTCTTATATATTGGCAAAAGTATTAATACAGTTCCCTAGATTATTTTTATGTGCTAACATGGTATCTATAATAAGCTGGAATCTACTATATTAGAGCAGCCTTGTACTCATACACACAGAAATATAGCCCCTTACTCTGACCCTGGTTTACAGGTTCATAAGAACCTAAACTGCATCATTTCCACAAGATTTTGCTATAATATCACTTTGCAGTCATTGGTGGAATGAAAATAATTTTCTGTAAACTAGCTAAACTAACAGATGGTTTATCACTTATGGACACATGTTCCTAGGCATTAGCTATTCCATAGTTTGTTTTTACACAGACACTTTGCAATAAAGATAATGCATTAATTAGCCTTATGAATAGATAACAGATTTTCATCATTAGAGAACATTCTTTAAGGAAAGTTCTGTTTTGTTTGTTTGATTTTGAGAAGTGGGAAAGGGATACAGATTACTAGATGTGGAAACTCAACTTCCCATATAAGTGGAACAATTGCTCTGTGTTGAAAAATATCAGTGTGAAAGATGAGATCAAAATACTGTTGGTTTCATAAAAATAAATGAGCAAACTACTGTAAAATAAGGACTGTATGAGAAATTAATTTGAAATTTTAATAACAGAGATATCCATTATTCAAACTGCTATCATTAGGCAAGTATAAAATTTATTTGATGTAAAAATAATTTCTGAAATACACTTAAAAATTTCCCCTTTCAAATGAAAAAATAAAAATCTTCCCCAGAGCTTTGGCATAGAGCAGTCTTACATTATTGTATTATCTGTGCTTTCCAAGTCTTGTATATCCATTGATAGAATGGAAGTGACAATACATATATTTCTTTCTTAGTAAAACAATATTCAATAATAATTTTATTCTTAAAACTTCTATTGATAATAATGGAAATTCTGATCCAAAACAACAGTATTCCAACATCTGAGGTAATCTGGACATATCTTTGTCCCTAGCTGAAGACTCCTAAATAAAATACATATGTAATCAATACATGATCTGATACTATTCACCAAATTATTAAGCAGAATTCAAATGAATCAAAACCATTAAACCAGAAAAAAATCAGGTGTCAAGTAATGAATTTGAAATACGGCATGAGTTCATGAGTGTGAAGAGGGCAAATGTTGGTGAGAAAATTAAGCCAGGAGTCTATACATGGACTCCCAGAAAACCTCCTCAGGAAAAAATAAAAAACTTAAAAATGCCATCATTTAAAGCCTCTGAAAATTGTTCTAAGACCATACAACTAATGAAGAAACATTCATTCAAGAAAATCTACTAAATCTCAGTAACAGCAGTGAGTCTGTGACATTCGATCCATGACTCATCCACATTTCATGAACCACAGATATGTGTCATGGAAGCTCTAGCCTGGGTGCTCTATTCCAGGAAAAGTACAGCCAAAAAGACAAATATTTTCTTCCCCCTCCCCAAATCCCAGTCTGAGTTTATGGTTTCACTCTGGGAGGATTCAAGTGTCATTTACACCATCATATTTAATTAGTAAAAAATATATAAATAACCTGATTATAACAATAGTTGTAAGTAAGGTTTCTATAAAAAACAAGCATTCAGGAATAATAAGAAAAAAAAATCTTAACAATTAGACAACTGGTAGACTGGGTTGCCAAATACCACAGTTATCATAAAAGTGTGTTAATTAAAATTATTTGGGATTTGCAGAAAAATAAACAATGACTTCCATGCAGCCAGAAAAAGGGTTAAATATAAATTCAAATACATAGAGATATGTACTAGATGATATAGATGGTGCTTCAAATGAGAGGTTTACTTTTTAATCACTTTCTAAGAACAAAGTTTTATAAGACAATAGAAAACAGAAAAGGCAGATCATACCAAAGATAGACAAGTGGATTATAAATTTATGAAACCACATGTATCATAATAAGAAAAATTAAAATAACAAAAAATTATTTATATCCTGTAAACAATTGTCAAAATAGTTGATAGTACACATATAGTTGAAGGAATGATATATTGGTAGAATTACAAATTGATGAAATCTTTCTGAAGGGCAATAAGGTAATGTAGGTTGTATAGCCAATTGAAAAGTACATCTATTATTTGGCTTGAGTATTCTACATCCATAGTTTTATCTTATATTGTATTCAAATACATGAGAGAGAATCTAATGTAGAAGTTATAATTTTTTTTTTTTGCATCTAGGTTACCTTCTAATTCCAGTTCTGCCATTTACCATATGCATGAACTTCAGAAAATATTAAAGTATTCTCTTCTTTATTTTCCACATATATGAAATGGAAATAATAAATCCTTCATAGGATTGAAGGATGATCTAATTATATAATGTCTCAGAAGAGTACCTGGTATAGAGTAAACACTACATAAGAGCTTATTATCATTAAAAGTATGAAAATAAATGTGTACAATGAGAATAATCATAGCGTTTTTAATAGAAAAAAGGAGAAAAACAGAAAAAATGAAAGTCTTTATGATTATGAATAGAGGAGTGTTATGCATTTTATTATAAAATATAAAACAGATATATCATGTAAATACACATCTGCTGATATAAAACTCTTACCAACATACATGCTTAAAATAAAACATAAAATTATGGAATAGAGCATAGGTATACTTCAATTTGGGGAAATTTAAAAAAAATCTATCCATATGTCACTTATATTTAAGGTGAATAGCAAATTTCTTGAGGAGCCACAAGAAAATGTTATCAGTAGTTTTGGAGAGAAGACCTGGGTATCGGGGGTGTGAATGAGTCTGTTTTCACAATATACTCTTTTGCCTTATTTGAACTTATATTATTTCTATAGACATTTTTAATAAGCAAAATAATTAACTTAATAAAATAACTCATCAAAATACTTTCATTTATGGTCCAAAGTTGTATGGATTAAAGTATTAATTGGGAAGCAATGAAGTCAACATTACTCATGACAGTATTATGATAAATCAATACAGTGAACACAGTTAATTGTTAGGTGTTTGTCAGGTTTGAGTTTCTTAAAGTTTATAAAGCTATTTTGTACATCTAATCTTTCATAACAAGGGAAATTGGAGAAAGGTTTTTAAAACACAATAACTTCATGGTGTAGATATATAGATATGGATTATATAGACTATATAGATGTTTGGGACAAGCAAGAATGGTGCAAAGGCCAAAACGCTTTAATAAGAGAACATGCTTTATTAACTCAATTACTGAACTGTAATATAAAAGAAAAACCTACTCGTTACTATTATTACAGTAAAAAGTCCTTATCAACCGAAATATAAATGACAATTTAAGAGAAATTATTAATCAAGATATTAGTTATCTTTATTATTTTAAGGGATGGTCTAAAACTTTTCAAACATTTTTATTTCAACTTTGCATAGAAATAGACTCTGATTAGGTACTGTGTTGAACCTGAATGCATTGCTTCCTCTTGGAAATATCTCCACTTGGGCATAAAGGATCTGGAAAATTTCAAGACTTTCTGAATAAACACTTAGGTTCACAATAGTGTATTTATGATTGGGTATGCCAAATGAGCATAAATTCAAATTTTATTTACACATTTGACAATCAATTTTCTTTCTTTTACACTGAGTTTATGTTGTACCCCATTTGTAAGCAAAGTGATTAGTTTTTATCAAAACAAGAACATGTTCCTCAGGGTGAGTTGGATTCTTTTTAATACCTGATAAACGTGGTTATAAAATCATCTGAAAACTTACTGTATATATTTTGAACATTATGAAGAGAAACGTAAACCTGATAAAATTTCTTCATGTTTTTTTTTTTTTTTGCGGTACGCGGGCCTCTCACTTTTGTGGCCTCTCCCATTGCAGAGCACATGCTCCGGACGCGCAGGCTCAGCGGCCATGGCTCACGGGCCTAGCCGCTCCGCGGCATGTGGGATCTTCCCGGACCGGGGCACGAACCCGTGTCTGCTGCATCAGCAGGCGGACTCTCAACCACTGCGCCACCAGGGAAGCCCCCATGAGTATTTTTATACATTTACAACTGGTTGGTAAAGGCAAATTGAGGAGCATTATCTTTTCTACTACTTGGATATAAGTACCAGATAATTTGACACTTTTTTAAAAAAAATATATATCCTGGAGATTAGTTTAGAAAGTTATCTGAAACATAAGTAACATATGAGTTAGCACATTTTTTGTTAATAAATGCAAAGCTAAAAATTCCATTCTCAAATTAACCAACATAAAATAGTATTTCCTCTATTACTGACAAGCCACAACAGTCAGATGAAATTATTTTCAAGAATGCTGCTTTGGAAAAAACGCCAGCCGTGAATCCACGGCGGAGCGGACAATTTGAACGCCACCTAGCCGCGGCACGCTGCCAGGGCGCTGCTGACCCTCCCCTGGACGGCAGCCTCTGCCTCCGGACCTGGAAGGTCGAGAAGGAACCGCGGGTCCGCAAGCCTGAGCTCCAGCCATGGGCCCGCGCCGCCGGATCCTCAAGCCCGAAGCCCCAAGGAGGTCGCCCCCGGCCGGGCCCATCCTTAGGCACTTCCTCCCGTCAACTTGCTCGCCGGAGACATAGGGTTCTGAAGGAGATCCGAGCTCTTCAGAAGAGCACACACCTGATGTTAAGGAAGAACTCCTTCTGCCGCCTGGCAGCAGAAGTGTTTCTAGTTAATCTCTTTTAGGATGTCTATCTCCTCTCCTTACATACAGGCCGTGTCACTCGCTTCCCGAAGGATGTGCAGCTGGCCAGGAGGATCCGAGGCATTCAGGAAGGGCTCGGCTGAGCTCCTGCCGCCCTTGACTCTGGATACCAGGGATGCTGCCCGTAACCAGGACCAGATCCACGGAGTAAAAGGTGCTGCCTGGACTTGCTATCTCTGAGCAGAGTGTGCATGTTGCTTTTGTAATTAGTTTTTTTTAAGTAGAAGACTGCATGGCTTTCCTCTGTAACAGAGGTAATATATGACAGAATCAACACATTGCAAAAGTCCTGAGATTAATTTTCAGATGAAGAGACTCCGAGTTTGACTTCACTTTGCAAATTATTCATAAGACTGATGATTTGGAAGACATCAGATTTTCTAGGTTATGGGAGAAAAGATCTTTCTGTACCATTTAATTTTTTTATTATTTTAGATTTTTCTGTACCATTTAAATTTTTTTACCATAGGTATATTTACTTTTATTTAAAACATAAGGGAAAAAATAAGAGAAGACCACTTCAGCCAGTTGCATGGAAGAGGCTGGCATGTCCAGCATGCAAATCTCTGTCCTTCAGATTGACTTCATCATTAGTGGCAGCAGCAAGTTCCTGTGTGGATTGTGCCTGTCAACAGATTATATAGCTTTTTAAAAACTCAGCTGGGATGAAAATAGGAAATCGTTAAGCTTTGATGGTCTGGCTCCTTCTGGTAAATTCCTATCAAACTCATTCAGAAATTCTAACTTATAGAATTTATTTTATTCTTATTTGCAAATCATAGAAGATGTATCATAATTTATACTGCAGAATTTTTCATTCCAGGACTTTTAAGAGCCTTTTCAATGTTTTTACAGGTAATTTTTATAACTTCCTTGTGGAGACATAATAAAAATAATTATTTAATGAGAAAAAGTTAAAGCAGAGTTACTACTATACAGAGATTATACTGTGTTCTTTGTGTATCAGCATTAAGTTCTTCATCTGGACACTTTGCCAACAGCCACAGTTTAAACAAGAGAATTCAGGAATGTGTTTTTGTCTCCGATGGAATAGAGTATGAGCAGATAAAAATCTTTCCCATTGCTTGTAACTGAAAGCAGTTTAACACATTTCCAGAGAAATGGGAAATGCCGAAGACTTTTAGATATTGTATGTGGTGAAAATGGTTAGTGAGGTCAGACACTAATAATGATGTGTCAGCCAACTGAATTGAGAGACAAACTAAAGGGAAAAGGACCAAGTTCTGTTGTTTGATAGATTTTAACCCTTTGGAAAAACCTTTTCCTGTTTGACATCAACTTATTTTTATGTAGACATTGGAATAAAGCTTATCTATCTATGAAAAAAAATGCTGCTTTGGAAATTACATGTTTTATTACTTTAATTTCATTATTTTTCATTAAAAACTTTATCTTGAGATAAATATAAATTCACATGCAGTTGTAAGAAACTGTGGACAGATTATGTGTACCTTTCACCAGCTTCTCAAATGCTATCACTTTGTAAAACTATGATGCAATATCACGGCTAGGATACTGACATTGATACAGTCAAGATATAGAACATTCTCATCACCAGAAGGACCCCTTATGTCACCCTTTTATACCTACACCCACTATCCTTTCACTCCCATCCCCTCCTTAGTTCCTGGCAACCCACAAGCATGTTCCCCATTTCTATAACATTGTCATTTCAAGAATGTTATGTAAATGGAATCATACAATATGTAAATTTTTATGACTGACTTTTCTCATTCATAATAATTTTCTAGAGAATCACCGAGGTTGTTGTTGTGTGTTTCAATATTTTTTTAATTGACTGAGTGTTTTTCTGTGGTATGGATGTAGCACAGATTTTTTAACAACTCACGTGCTGAAAAACATCTGGATTGTTCCCACTTGGGGGCTATTATGAATAAACTACCCCAAACATTTGTATACAGGTTTTAGTATGAACATAAATCTTTATTTCTTTGGGATAAATGCCCAGGAATTAAATTGCTGGATTGTATGGTAGATGCACATTTAGTAGTTAGTTTTTTTGTTTGTTTTTAAAGAAACTGATATTTTAAAGAAACTGATACTTTGAACTGTGTGAAACTATGAGTCTCTTCCTGTCCAATTTGCCCTTCCTCTTCTCCTTTCACACGTCAGACCTGCATCATGGTGTGAAGGATATCTTGCCATTCTCTATCTCCTCCACTTTATTCTTCTAAAAGTTTACCCATAAGTCTCTTGCACAACTAATTTTGTTTTGATGTCTACTTCTCAAAGGACACAGTGTAACTCAAATTACCTTTAGAATAATTATTTTAATGTAAAAACTAGATCAGTGGAGTAGAACATATTAAACAGTAAAAATGGAAGTATTGAGGATTTGGAACAACATTATGAATGTTGTAAAGTGTCTTAACTTTGATGCAAATTGCTTTAGAGAGTCCAGAAAACACTGGCATAGTATACCTTGCTAAATTTTCCTTAGTAATATTAACATTTATAATAGGAAATTCAGATATTAGTGTGGTTTTAAATATGGCTCAAATCATTTGAACTTCTCTCATCAATAGGTAGGGTCTAATACCTCTACCACTGAATATTGTGTGGCTTCAATGACTTATTTTTTTTAATAAAGAGAACAAGGCAGAAATTCCTAGGTTATAAAAAGCAATAGAAATTTTGCCTGGTTCTTTCTCTCTTGGGATATGTGCCCTGAGCCTGCATGTCAGAAATTCTACTATCCTGCAGCCACTATGCTGGAAAGACCATGTGGAGACATCACATAGAGAGATAAAGAGAAATTCCAGAAGTTCCAGATCCCTCAACCCCAAGTGAATCTTCACAGCCCAAGCACCAGACACTGATTCTAGCTTCTAACTTTCAAGCCACCCCACCTGATGCCAAATGGATTAGAAATAGGCAGTCTAGACCAAGGCTCCCCTTATTCCTGAGAAGAGAAAATGTTATTGCTTTAAGTTACTAAGTTTAGGGGGCATTTTGTTATGCAATAAGACACTTCTGGAATTGGATTTCTGGGTCCTGCTCTTTTATACTTCGATGTTGAAATAATCTGACCCTTTCCCCAGTTCCAGATAGATACATAGTTTTATTTAATTTTTGGATTTATTCTAGTTTAAAGGTAAGGGAATAGCCTTATTTAATATTTGGGAGCAACTGCCTATAATCAGTCCCCTTAGATCCTCACTATAGAATGTGATAAATGTATTTCTTTATGTAACATTTCAGCAGTAAAAGTGAAGCTAGTAAAAGATGATAAATGTAGCCTGAAAAATGGACTTAACAGATTCACCAATTTGTAGAAATGTATAACCCAGGACCCAGTTTTATTTCATATAATATTCAAAACACAGAATATGGAACTTTGGTATGCTCTTCAGACATGCTGCAATCAATAATATGTGAACGACTGTATTTTCTCAGTAGGAGACTGTGAAGCTCTAACCTAAAGAAAAAGCTACACAGGAAAAAAGTTCCATGACTGTATGAAGCACACAATTATCAACACTCTACAAACCTATAATCAGAACATTTGTCTTTTTCAGCTCTTTGAGCAAAACAATGTTTAAAAACAAACTAAGAGAAAAGAATATTAATAATTCCACTCTCTGGGCAGTTTCAAATATAGCCAATTTTTTTCTCCTTTTTTAAAAATGACAACTATTATGTTTGATCAGGCCAAGAACTTAGTAAATGTCAGCTTAACTGATTAAGTTTTTATCCCACACACTGAAAATATTTCTTTACTTCCTCAAATGAAAAATAGTTATACATCCATTTTAAAATATAATGATTGATTATTGAAAAACAACATAATGACACAAGGAAGCTGTAACTGAAATGTAATTACTGACCTGTAACATTCTCATGAGATGAGATGAATATAGGTTCAATAAACTTAAATTTTAAAAAGTGTTTATATTCTCAGAGCTCCTTAGTGGCAGAAGCTAAATTAAATACAAATATTAATTTTCTCAACCCAGAAAAACAGTATCATAACTCCCATTTCATATCCCATTCAAATATTGCACATGATGCCCTAAAACGCAGTCTACCCACACAAAATAGCAAGAATTAATCTACAAAATGACTTATATTAGAAACATGCAATAGTGAAAATGTCAAATTGATTTGGAATTTAAGATCTTAGTGAATCTGAACATGTCAATGCACATTTAACTTAGGCTTTGTCTAATAATCACATAATACCATTTTCATTTTCTCTTATATATAAGTTTGAAGTGACAGAACTAATACTGAGATTCAAAGAAGGTTGTAGCTGATATGGTGGTTTTTATTTCTGAGGTCTCCACAGATTGGGTCTCTTTTCTCTTACCATTTTTTCTCTCTTTTCTTTCTTACTCTTCTTCATCAATTATTAGTATGTTTTTTGTACCTTCTTTTTGCCTTTTTGGGGGCTTGAAGGCTGTGAGCTATACCTATTCTCAAGGAAATAGAAATATACAGATATAGACATTGAGTAAATAGGTATCTTAATAAAAAATATAAGAGGATATCAGAGGAAAGAAATCAACAGAAGTAGAATCAAAGAATATTGAGTGGAGGATAGAGACATTAGTTTAGGCCTTATAGCCTAAGTAAAATAAGATAGTAGAAAAGGGGAAGAAAAGTTTAGACTCAGTTGGAGTCTGAAGCAGTAAGGAGACAATTACAGAGTCAATACTTAGAAAGTAATTAAGCTCCAAGTAAGGAAATTTCATGAAAGAAATGAGACTTGAGTGAGTTTTTGAATAAGGGACATGCAGTTAATTAGCAAAGAGTAAGATATTTTCAAATTTTACTGAATGTCCATTAAAAATATTTGTCACATTGAAATTGAATTGGGCTAAGGCAAGAAGATATTGTAAGCATAAAAATATGAGACAGTAGGGTGGAAGGACTGAGAAACTGAGTCAGATGATAAGGGTGGGAAAAAATACAGGAAATTTGACAGCCAGGCCAAGATGTCTGTAGTTGAGGTAACTGATAATGAGACGTAACTGGTATTTACATGTCTCATTGTGATTTCTTTGTGATAGATATTTCTTAATCTCAAAGCCAGAAAAATGACACTGAAAAAAAAAATAGTGATTCCCCAAATAAAGCTTCTCCCTAGAACCACATAACACAATTAAATTGTGTTGAGGCTTATGTGAAGTGTCAGAAAGTTGGGAGTCAGATCCTACAAGACATGATCCAAGTATATTCATTAGAAATGTCATTTCCCTTACCATAAAGAACAGAAAGAGTTATTACCTGGGAATTACAAGATGCCATCCCAATGGGAAAATTTTTTTAAGAGTTATGTTATTCAATAGTTAAGTGCTAATGTGCTCAGAGATGATATTTAAAAGAGAATCTTTGTACAATATGTCAGCCTCTTGGCTATGCAAGAGCAGGAATCTTCCAAAGTAGTTACTCAAATTGTTTTAATCAGCAATATCCTAAGTTTGCCACCCTTTAAAATATCAACTGTTCTTCATTCCCCAAAGCAGATATAGTGCCTAACTATTATGTAATAGGTGGATGATTTCTCAATCTGAAATAGCACTGTTCTAGTTTGTAGGTGAAACAAAGCTTTGGAAGCCTATTTTAGTTTTGTCAGAAGAGCTCAGGTAACAATTGGCTGACATCTATTGGAACAGTCACAAAACTATTCATTCTCCAATGGCCTAAGTGCCAATTTGCTGTTTCAGCAACAACTCTCTTCCAATTATATTGCTTAGCAAGATTTATTTTCTTCTATCACAGCCTCATCTCTCTAAACATTATGATGAGCAATGGATTTGTATTGGTTGGCCTGTAATCAATACATTAACCTATGTTGCATTGCTCAAAGTGGCCAGGTAAATCTTAGAAAAGCATGTTAATGCAGGAGATAAGCTTACCCTGGTAGATAAATTTACTTCATTTGAAAACTGCTAAGACTTTTAGTCTCATCTTGAAAGTTTACCATCTTTAAAGCATGAACATTCCAGAAGGGCTTGGTCAACACTGTCTGGGGCAATAAACAGTGTTACTAAAGGAATATAATTTAATCATGTGTAAGCATTTAAGCATGTATATTATAGTTCACAAATGAATGGCTAATGAGCTACATTCAGCCCCCAAACATATAATGGCTCACCTATTAATTTTTAATTAAACAAGTCCCTCCAATCTTCAAATAGGAAAATTTCACTCAAGGATCTTGATTTCAAGGACCCCCAGAAAAATCGGAAGATCTGGTGACACAGTCTGCATTCCCGCAGAGCAATAATTAGCTGGAGCTCAGTCGGGCTCTCCTCCTTACAGACCCTTCTGAGCACTCATGTTTTCCCCATATCCTCTCTCTTCCCAATTCCCCATTAAATTTATAGTAGACATTCTTCAGCTAGGTGTTTAACTATATTATATGTTTAACGTTGATTATGTAGGCTTTAAAGAGCTTTGCAAGAAAAGCATACATCTTTTAGATGGGAAATAAATTATCATTTTTGGAGAAGGAGCAGTGTGTTACTCTATGTGCCTGGGATGTAGGTGATAGTCAGTGAATACACTGGGTTTCTCCTGAAGATTCTACTCTTGAGGGAAAGGAGGGAGGAGTTTGACCAATTTTTGTTAAACCCTTTTAATGAATTCTTGAACCAAAAGGATAGACTCTTGTCAGCCAGAATCCTACTATGTTAACCAGTGCCCATAGAATATACAAGGAAACAGATACAAATCCAAGCTAGACCAACAAGATTCTCTCTCCCAGGCATTTAGACATGGATCTTTAAAACTCCTGATTGTTTGCATGTGAAAAGAACTATAAATTCAGCTTTCATGAGGCAGTAATATTTCACAGTTTAGATCAAATAGTAAGAAAGACAGTCTTCAGAGTTATAAGAAAGGCAACAAAAATAGTAGATTCTTGGAGGAAAATAGAATTGATAAATGATATTCTGAAGATTTCTCTGTTACTACCCACCCCTTGGATTCCAGGAAATAACCATTCTTAAAATAAAAGTCCTCTTTTTGCTTACCTAGCTTAATCTTCATTACTTGAAACCAATACCATCTAGATAGTAACAATGGAAAAAGGGGGAAATTTGTTACACTGAGGCCCTAACAGACAGGATAATTTCAACATTCTTCCCCATATATCGAACTAAAAGTGCAATAAGAATAAGACAAATTCATCTACTTTAGTTTAATTCTGTTTGTCCAAAATCCCTTTGGCTTTTGAAAATCACGCCACATTCTGCACTATACATATTTCCAGTTTTAAGCATGCAGAGTTGTAAATCATTATAGTTTTATTATTGCTGTGTTATTCTGTTTTACTGTTTGCTTTTCCTAGTTTGAATACTATCTTTTTTAAATTTAAATATAGAAAGTTGAGCCATAAATTAATACTTATTTTATTAGAATTCCAGTAATAGATGAAATGACATTGAACGTTTCCAAGGTGGTTTCTAAAACCTCCTTCCGAGGAAGTGCTTTGAAACAGTATCTTCATAAATTAAAAAAAAAAAAAAAAAGATTTTCTCATTAATGAATTATTTTGCATATGACATCTATGCAGTCCTGGTATGGGAACCATAAAGATTATTGAGATATAAATAATGCAGTAAGCAGAAATGATATTCAACTCTAGTGACTATTTAAACCAACCTTCAAATGTTTTAGTATAATGTATCAGGTGGGACCATTCCTTAAAATCCATGGTGACTTTTTGTTCATCAACCTCGGATAAATCTTACCTTTTAGCAACTCATTGTATAAGTGAAAAGGGAGGGGAGTAATTTAATTGATTTAACAATAAATCAACATGTGTAGAAAACACAAAAGGTAAATAAATAGTTTGCAAAATCATATTTTTTCACAGTGTTTTAATGAAAAATGGTTTCTTATATCAGGCCAGGATTCACCATACCTAGAGGCAGGTATAGTCAGGATATTCCCTTTACCACATGTGTCTAGGTCATATTAAAGTGAGAAGGAACAGTTGAGTTATTTTCCTTTTTATACCGGACCACTAATATTTACAACATTTTTTTAAGTGATAGTAAAATGTATTGTCTTTATATATGTAATAAAGCCTTATATTGAACACAAAGAAATACATGATTTTGTTCACAGAAAATCCATTTCTCATGCCTTTGATAAAAAAAAAAAGGTTAAAGGAATACTCAAAGTATATTGGTTTTAAGGTTGTCAAATTTTGATTTTCCCCCAGGTTTATTGAAGTATAGTTGACAATTAAAAATTGTGTATATTTAAGATGTTCAACTTGATATATGTATACATTGTGAAACATTCATCACAATCAAGCTAAGTAACTCAATGACCCCAAATAGTTATCATTCTCTTTTTAAAATTTTTGTGGTGATAGGACTTAAGATTTACCCTCTTAGCAAATTTCAAATATACAATACACTATGATTAACTATAGTCACACTGCTTTACACTGATACATAAGACTAGGTTAAAAGAGCAATTCTGGCTGGGGACTCGAAAGAGAGGGGAGGAAAACTTCAGGACAGGCACTGAGAAAACCAACTGGTATAGTTAAAGCACAGAAACTGTGAAAGAAAAAGTGGCATGTAATGTTAGCAAATTTTGAATGACAGTTTCATGAAAGATTTAGGAAAGTTATTTAGAGGCTAAAGAGTTCACTCTTGCTCAGTATAAGGTACATTTCCGTGGAAGGATTTGAAGGAGGAAAATGCCTCAAATAAAGCTTTGATCCAAGACTGCCTTGCTGCAGGGCAAAATATGTATGGCTCCGGGGAACATCATGACTTTCAAGGGCCCCAGGCACTTTTTTCCTCATGATCTCTTTGAATTAATAGTTCATTTTTTACTTCTGATTTTAAAAGAAATTAAAACACTTCATGGGGTCCTACAAGCATATGGACCTTAAATTTTGTGCTTAGTGGGCTTAATAGATAAATTGGCTCTATCTGGCCCACAAGAGACTACACATTTTAGGGGACTGTGCAGTTGGAAGATAAAGGTATCATACAAATTGGTGACATAGAGATTAATTTAAATAAGTGTGACAAAGGAAAGAGTTAAAAGCTAATGTTCAGGAGGAATTAACAAGACATGGGAATTATTTGGAAATGAAAGTGAAAGATAAAAGTCAAAGAAAATCTCTAGGTTTTTCCAATCACTCCTAGGGTACACTGTGTAATATATGAGGTTTCCCATTGTAGGTGAGCAAAATTTGCCACTCCAAAGTATGTCTCTTTGGCATGAGGATCAATTTAGACTGATTATTTTTAAGAAACAGAAGATTCAGAAAGTTTTCCTTTCTACCTTCCAGTTAGCTACCTAAAGAATTTAGATAAAGGGCCTGTTTCCAGAATAGAGGTATCACTAGAGAGCTGCAAAGAATATGGGCTGGGTGTGTTGGGGAAAACTCTAGGCAGGGCCTGGAAATCTGAATCCACACTGTGTCTCATGGTCTCTGCATAGCCCAGCAAATATTAATTTGCTTCTCCACCTTTATGTGAATAGCTTTCCTCTCCTTTAAAGTCCCAAACAGCTACCCCCAACATCTTTTGTTTTTAGCATAAGATCATATTTAAGTTGAGGGCTTTTGGTCATTTTTGGTTAGGAAGTTACTTGGTTTTCCTAAGTCTCTCCCATGTATACATGTTATTAAACTTTTGTTTGATTTTCTTCTATTAATCTGTCTCATGTCATTAGACCAGCCAGAAGAAATTAGGACAGAAGAAAATTTCTTCCTCCCTGACACAGGGTTTTGTTTGTTTGTTTGTTTGTTTTCATTTATATGCCATCAACTGATGAAAAACAAGATCTCAGTAGAAGTTGGTTGAATAAAATTAAATTGCAGGTCTATGCATTTATGTCTTTGAAATCATATGTGTGTTAGCATGAATACACAAATCCTTCTTCAAAGTAGACAACATATAAATAATGAATAATTGTCTATAAAAATGTAATAGGAGAGTATCTAGCCTTACCAGCCAATGAGTTTGGATAAAATCAGAATAACTACTCTTGAGGCCACCTGAATTTCCCATCAACATTTTGCCTCAGTGTTCTGAAAGTCCTTTTAATTGTCTCTCAAGAGCTCACGTCTCTCTTGTTCCTCTCCTCCATCCACTCCAGTTGATATTCACTAGTAGTAAAGCATGCTGGTTGCCTGTTCCCACTGTGGTAACACTGATGTCCCTCAAGATGTCCTTGTACATGCAAACTGTAAAGGGCACATTGTTTTGAACTTTGGTGGAGACATTTTTATTACCACAATGTTAGGAGGTATAATTTGCATATAGTGGGCAGGTGTCAAGAATGTTAGATACCCTACAATGCAAGGGACAAACATAATAATGAATAATTGTCTTGTATACTGTATGTATTTTAAATGTTCCTATGGGCAGTCATGTAAGTGAAATACCTAGTATGATTATCTGAATCTAGTACCTAAGTCTGTGTTAAATAGGAATACAAACAGTTATATTCACAGTGATCCTATACATAAGTTTAAGAATTGGAATATTTTATTATGTGACCTAGTATAGTAGTAACTGAGTATTACATACTTAAATGTGTGTTAATGTATTATAAAATATATTTCTTCTACTTCTTTTATGTTACAATTAAGAAGTTATATTGATTTTCAAAGGTAGATTTTATTTAAGGATATCAAACATAATTTTCCTAAGTATTTGTGATATAAAGGAGATGTTGCTTTTATAGAGTTGAGAATCTCTGCCCTAGAGATATATCACAAAATACACTAATGTGTATTGAAGCAGTACTATGTTCTGCAGATAATGGAAAATAATTTTCTCCTCTTCCTTTTGTGGCCAAGAAAAAGTTTTTATCCACAGAAATCCTCCTTTGGCTGTGACTTGCACCCTCTTTCTTGTGGGTCAAAGGGACCATGTGATCAATATGTGAAAAAAAGATACAATTCTGAAATTTTTATCCAATTTTCTCACAATATTTTGGTCCAAATTTGACTTATATTTATCTTTAAATGGAAAATAGGTATTCTCTTAAAAATCATCTCACTCTGATATGAAATGGTCAGGTATATTTAAATTTCAACTTGGCTCAAGTCTCACGTGTAGAATTCCTATTTGATGATTTAAATCTCTGATTTTCTATCTGGTCAGAAAAGTAGCTATAAGTTACGTACTTCACATTTAGGAGATTAAAAGCCTTCAGGAGTAAAAAAAAAAAATATATATATATATATATATATATATATATATATATATTAGGAAAGTAAGATGAGTTTAAAAGCCTCTTGAGTTTCATTTACTAAGGGCCTCCTGAAAGAAATAAAAATCTATTGACCAGTAATAGAAAATTGGTAATGCAATTAGTCTTTAGTGTTAAGGGATGTATGTATAGCCCTCCAAACATAATCCTCCTCTGTGCAATTTTTTTTTTCCTAGAAATTTATTATTTTTTTTGTGTGTGTGTGGTACTCGGGCTTCTCACTGTTGTGGCCTCTCCCATTGCGGAGCACAGGCTCTGGACTCGCAGGCTCAGTGGCCATGGCTCATGGGCTTAGCTGCTCTGCAGCATGTGGGATCTTCCTGGACCGGGGCACAAACACATGTCCCCTGCATCGGCAGATGGACTCTCAACCACTGCGTCACCAGAGAAGCCCTTTTCCTAGAAATTTTGAGGCAGATAAGTTATTTTATATTTTATAGACAGAAATGATAGGGTTACCCTAAATGAAACCTAGGTTGGTTACATGGGAAAATAAATTGTGAATGGATATTGTGCCAGTATCCAAGAGCAGTAGGAAGGAAAAACCTATTTAGACCTTTATTCTAGTTTTTTTTTTCACTTAAGTGAGATGCCCCTGTGCTGTTAGAATATTGCTGGTTAACCCCAAGAATACATGTCATTTTAATGATCCTACTACCAAATAAGCCAAGTTCCATTTTTTCCTGTGCTTCCAGACACAAGAAGGAGGGGGTATGTCTGTTACACACACACACACACACACACACACACACACACACACAAACATACACTTTTCACATTTAAAATGTAAGTCTATCCTCTTAATAGATATTACAGAGAAAATTGCTTCAAGCTATTATTTTCCATAAGGAGTGTGGATATCTATATCATCTATCTATCTATTTATCTATCTATCTCTAATTGAGTGTACAAATAGACTAGTTTAAGAGTCTCAAATGACTCCCAAGCAGGCCAACAGATTTTCAAGTTCTTGAAGGTGTAACAGAAATTTACAAATGAAGGGCTTGTCAGGCATATATATGTGTATGTGTGTGTGTGTATATATATATATATATATATATAGAGAGAGAGAGAGAGAGAGAGAGAGAGACAGACAGACAGACAGACAGACAGAGAGACAGAGACAGAGACAGAGAGAGACAGAGACAGAGAGAGAGAGAGAGCGAAATGGGGCAATATATATATATATATATATATATATATATATGTATATATATATATACTTTCAGCCCTCCATATCCACAGGTTCCACATCCATGGATTTAACCAACTGCAGGTCAAAAATATTTGGACAAAAAACAATTCTAGAAAGTTTCAAGTAGCAAAACATGAATTAGCTGTATGCTGGCAAATATTTGCATAATACTTACATTGTATTTACAACTATTTAGGTGGCATTTATATTGTATTAAGTATCATAAGTAATCTAGAGATGATTTAAAGTATAAGTATGATGTGCATAGGTTATATGTAAACACTGTGCCATTTTATATAAGGGACTTGAGCGTCCACAGAGTTTGGTATCCAAGGGGGACTGAAGGACAAGTGTATATTAGAATAAATAAATACTTAAATATTAAAAGGGGATATCATTACAGAAGGAGAAGTGTGGCTAGCCTTCTGTGCATGATTAATCTTGTGGCTATAAATAGGAAGTTCAGAGAGAGTTGGAGAGCAAGGAGGAGAACATTGTGGTGGCTATTCAGAGGAACAGGAAGGAGTAGAGGGCACCAAAGGGAGAGAGCTCTCTGAGATTCAGAGGATTTTTCCAATTTGGAAATCCTTTGAGATAAATGTTATTCAGTTTATCTGAGGGAAGCAGTAGGGTTCATTATTACATTTGGAGGCCTCAAAATACCAATCAAATGTGCTTATTGTTTTTGTTATCTTGATCTATAGCATATTTTTTGTTCCACTTGAGTGTGCAAATAGACTAATTTAGGAGTCTCAAATGAGCCCCAAGCAGACCAACAGATTTTCAAGTTGAGGGTGCAACAGAAATTTACAAGAGGAGGGCTTGTAAGTCTCAAACTAAGTCAGAGTTCTGTATGACAGCTGCCTGTTGACAGTGCACTTAGAAACCAGACTCCCCATAAGTACTGAGTACTCATCAAGATAAAGTACTCCCTTCTCAGATGAAAGATTTCTTTCCCAAGTGAAATATTTCTTTCCCAGATAAAGCCAGTAATAAAGGACATTCAAATAAAGTCTCAGAACTTTGAGGAAAGTGGGGAGTTGAGGACCAAAAGGACTTACCCCCATGACCCAAGGCTGCAGAGGAGGCAAAGGAGTACAGGTGACTCCTATATGTGCCTTACATTTGCAGCAGTACTGAGGTAGAAGTGACTCACTTTGGATCCCACTTTTTTTAAATTAATTAATTAATTTATTTTTGGCTGTGTTGGGTCTTCATTGCTGTGCATGGGCTTCCTCTAGCTAAGGCAAGCAGGGGCTAGTCTACGTTGTGGTGCATGGGCTTCTCATTGTCATGGCTTCTCTTGTTGCAGAACACAGGATCTAGAGCACAGACTCAGTAGTTATGGCGCACGGGCTTAGTTGCTTTGTGGCATGTGAGATGTTCTCAGGCAGGCAGATTCTTAATGACAGTCCCCTGTATTGGCAGGCAGATTCTTAATGACTGCTCCACGAGGGAAGCCCTGAATCCCACTTCTGACACTACATAATGTCAAAGAATAATTAGTATCAAGGCTACAGAAAACAAAGATTTTTATTTGGGGTCTTAAGAATTTCAATTCTGGAGACACAGGTTTGGGTAGAATGAAACATGGTCCAAGGAAGAGAAAGAGAGAGGGGTTTATAAAGACAAAAAAAAAAAAATAAGGTTGTTAATGTTGCCCAGTGAAAACTGTAATTAACTTTGATGAAAGTCAGGAAATATCTGTCCTTAAGGAATCTCAGTTTGTTTTAGGGTAGGTGTCTGATAAGTAGATAAGCTTTCATGAGTTATTTCAGGGAAAGGGGCCAATAAGTATTCTGCATTTCTGGCAGATGTTCTGGATGTCTTTGTTAGGAAAAAATGTGGTCAAAATATCAGATTCCAACCAGGATGAGATATGTATAAGTCACATTTCCTCAGTGGCCTCTCAGCTTCATTTTAGAGAATTTTCTTAGCTCTCCATTTTGATTTTTTTTCATACAAGAAAGAAATAAAACTGCTGTTATTCACAGATGACTTAATTGTCTATGTAGAAAACTAACAAATTTATAATTTTAAAAAAATCTCTTAGAATTAATATGCAAGTATAACAAAATCAAAGGACACAAATTTGATATACAAAAATTGCTTGATTACTTTCTTATATACTAGAAATGAACAATGAAATTTGAAGTTTAAAAAATATAGTAGTAAGAAAGTTGAATACTTAGGTATAAATCTAACAAAATAATGTGAACAAACCTGAAAAGTGTTTAGTTAGACTGACAGAATAAAAAGTGAGTTACAACTTGCAGGAGTAAATGCATGAGCAGAAACTGCCTCAGGACCCAGTGCAGGGGTAGAATAATATAAAGTGTAATTGACAAATTACTGGAGGCTCAGTGTGGAGAAGTCTGAGAATTAAAATAATAATAAAAAAAAAACTCCAGAAGAATTAAGTCATAGGTGTAACCTCACAGTATTGTGAGATTTACCTCCAGGAGCTTGACCAGGTGCAACAGTAAATAGAGAAAAATCCCCTTGTGCTTCCAGGATGGAGAGGGGAAAACTAACAATTTCAAAATCCACCAGAGCACTGATCTTCTTAACAAGGCCTGACCTCAAGTGAAACTAGTTAACCATACTATCATTGTAGCTATATTAACCAGTTGGAGTATCATCAGAGCCTAACTGACATAAGGGAAGAGAAATGACTCCAGCTGAATCTAGTCTTTCATGTGGGAGAAGAAAAATACCAAACTAAAGCCCACTCTATCAATTATGTCCCATATCAGGGGGGAGAAATAATTGAGAAACACTAGTGTAGATCAAGTCCAGAGACACAGGCGAACCAGAAGACTAAGACCCAAAGATAGAACTGTAGAACAATTCTCCTCCCCCTACTACTCACAAGATTACTAAAGACCTACTACAGCAGTTCCTTTCAGCCAGTACATCATGTCTGACTATCAACAAAATTTACCAGTTATACCAAAAGGCAAAACAACAACAACAACAACAAAAATTTGAAGAGACAGAGAAAGCATCAGAACCAGACATGGAAGGGTTGTTAGAATTATCAGATCAGGAATTTAAAATGATTATGATTAATACGCTAAGGGATCAAATGGATAAAGTAGATATATGCAGAAACAGATGGAAAACAAGCAGAGAGATGGAAATCCCAAGAAGGAACCAAATATAAATGCTAGAAATCAAAAACACTAACAGAAATGAAGAATACTCTTCATGGAAGACAGCCTCTTCAATAAGTGGTGCTGGGAAACTGGACAACTACATGTAAAAGAATGAAATTAGAACACTCCCTAACACCATATACAAAAATAAACTCAAAATGGATTAAAGACCTAAATGTAAGTCCAGACACAATAAAACTCTTAGAGGAAAACATAGGCAGAACACTCTATGACATAAATCACAGCAAGATCCTTTTTGACCCACTTCCTAGAGAAATGGAAATAAAAACAAAAATAAACAAACGGGACCCAATGAAAATTAAAAGCTTTTGCACAGCAAAGGAAACCATAAACAACATGAAAACACCCTCAGAATGGGAGAAACTATTTGCAAATGAATCAACTGACAAAGGATTAACCTCCAAAATATACAAGCAGCTCATGCAGCTCAATATCAAAAAAAACAAACAACCCAATCCAAAAATGGGCAGAAGACCTAAATAGACATTTCTCCAGAGAAGATATACAGATTGCCAACAAACACATGAAAGGATGCTCAACATCACCAATCATTAGAGAAATGCAAATCAAAACTACAATGAGGTATCACCTTACACCACTCAGAATGGCCATCATCAAAAAATCTACAAACAATAAATGCTGGAGAGGGTGTGGAGAAAAGGAAACGCTTGCACTGTTGGTGAGAATGTAAATTGATACAGCCACTAAGGAGAACTGTATGGAGGTTCCCTAAAAAACTAAAAATAGAACTACCATACTAGCCAGCAATCCTACTACTGGGTATATACCCTGAGGAAACCATAATTCAAAAAAGTCAGGTACCACAATGTTCACTGCAGCTATATTTACAATAGCCAGGACATGAAAGCAACCTAATTGTCTATTGACAGATGAATGGATAAAGAAGATGTGGCACATATATACAATGGAATATTTCTCAGCCATAAAAAGAAATGAAATTGAGTTATTTGTAGTGAGGTGGATGGACCTTTAATACAGAGTGAAGTGGATGGTCTGTCATACAAAGTGAAGTAAGTCAGAAAGAGAAAAACAAATACTGTATGCTAACACATATACATGGAATCTAAAAAAAAAAAAATGGTTCTTATGAACCTAGGGTCAGGACAGGAATAAAGACACAGATGTAGAGAATTCCTGTAGGACAGGAATAAAGACACAGATGTAGAGAATGGATTTGAGGACACGGAGATGTAGAGAATGGATTTGAGAAGGGTAAGGTGGGACAAAGTAAGAGAGTGGCATTGACATATATACACTGCCAAATGTAAAATAGCTAATGGGAAGAAGCCACATAGCACAGGGAGATCAGCCTTGTGCTTTTTGTCCACCTAGAGGGCTGGGACAGGGAGGATGGGAGGGAGATGCAAGAGGGAGGAGAAATGGGGATATATGTATACATATAGCTGATTCACTTTGTTATACAGCAGCAACTAACACAACATTATAAAGCAATTATACTCCAATAAAGATGTTAAAAAAAAAAAAAGAATATCCTTCATGGACTTATTAGCAGACTGGACAGAGCTGAGGAAAGGCTCTGAGCTTGAGGAAATTTCAGTAGAAATCTTCAAAACTGGAAAGAAAAGAGAGAAAAAAAAAGGTGGGAAATAAAAAAGAAATCAGATATAATATCCACGGACTGTCAGACAACTACAAAAGTTGCAATATATACAATATAATGAGAATACTAGAAGGAGAATAAAAAGAGAAAAGAACAGAAGAAACATTTGAAAGAATAATTAGTAAGAATTTTCCCCAAATTAATTTTAGACACCAAATAACAGATCCTGGAAGCTCAGAGACTACCGAGCAATATAAGCCCATAAAAGGTACACCTGAGCATATCATTTTCAAACTACAGAAAATCAGAGAAAAAAAATCCTGAAAGAAACCAGAGGAATAAAACCCAAAATTAAAAATTGCATCTGACTTCTCGGAAATAATGCAAGTAAGAACAGAGAGGTTTGAAAAATTCAACTTGTTGAGAGAAAAAAAATGAAAGAAAAAAAAAAAGCACCAACCAACCTAGAATTCTGTGCCCTGTGAAACTATCCTTCAAAATCAAAGGGAGAAATAAAGACTTTCTCTTACAAAAAAAAAAAAAAAACAAAAAAACAAAAAAAACTGAGAGAATCTGTTGCCAATAGATCTGCCTTGCTAGAAACATTAAAAGAAGTTCTTTAGAGAAAAGAAAAACTATATGGCTCAGAAATCAGATCTACATAAAGAAAAAAAAAAAAGCATCAGTAGTCATTACAGAAACTAATACATGATTAAAACCACACTGAGATACCACTAAACATCTATTAGAATGATTAAAATTAAAAAGAATTGCAAGGACATGGAGCAACTGGAACTCTCATGCTGCTAGTAAAGTAAATTGGTACAACGAGCTTATGAAACATTTTGGCAGTTTATTGAAAAGTTAAACATGCATTTGTCATAGGATCTATCCATTCCACTCCTGGTTTTTAGCAAGAAACAAACATTTGTACATAAATACTCATAGCAGCTTTATTTGTAATAGACAAAATTAGAAGTAATCCAAATGTCAACATGAATGAAAAAATAAGTTGCCATAAATACATACAATGGGGTGCTCCTCAGAAAAGAAATTTAAAATATTGTAAATTAAAAAGAGATTCATACAATAACATGTAAGAATATCAAAATAACTATGGTGAATGAAATAATTCAGAGGCAAAACAGAAAAAAAGAATGTTCTGTATAATTCCATATTTCTAAAATTCCATAAAATCTGCACAAATCTATAGTGATTGAAAACAGATCTGTGGTTGTCTGTGTATGGAGTAGAGCAAGAAGATATGGATGGAAGAGCCATCAAGGGCCATGAGAAAACTTTTGAGTGTGATAAGTGTGCTTGTTATTTTGATTTTTGTAATTATTTCCTGGGCATATGTCAAATGTATCAAATTACATTTAAAAATATACCTGAAGAAACCCATAATTCCAAAAGATATATGCACCCCAATTTTCATTGCAACACTATTTACAATAACCAGGACATGGAAGCAACCTAAATGTCCACCAACAGAGGAATGGATAAAGAAGATGTGGTATATATATACAATGGAATATTACTCAGCCATAAAAATGAACAAAATTGTGCCATTTGTAGAGACAGGGATGAACCTAGAGACTGTCATACAGAGTGAAGTAAGTCAGAAAGAGAAAAGCAAATATCATATATTAATGCATATATATGGAATCTAGAAAAATAGTACAGCTGAACCTATTTGCAAAGCAGAAATAGAAACATAGACGTAGAGAAAAAATGTATGGAAAACAAGGGTGGGGGAAGGGTGGGGGAATAAATTGGGAGATTGGGATTGACACATATACACTATTATGTATAAAACAAATAACTAATGAGAACCCACTGTATAGCACAGGGGAAAACAAGAAGTTACAATGTTTGTAGGACACATGTTAAGTTAACCTTAAAAATGCATTCCAGTATATAGTAGGTTCAGACAAATACTGTTTGATTCCCCTTATATGAGATACCTATAATAGTCAAATTCATAGAGTCAGAAAGTACATTGGTAGATGTCAGGGGCCGGGGCGTGGGGTGGTGGGGAGGGGGAATAGGGAATTAGTATTTAATGGGGACAAAGTTTCAGTTTTCGAAGGTGAAAAGTTCAGGAGATGGATGATGGTGAGAACTGCACAACATGTGAATGTAGTCAGTGCCACTGAACTGTACAGTTAAATATGGTTAAAATAGTACGTTTTATATTATGTGACTTTTAGCACAATAAAAAAAAAATCCCCCCCAAAAAATAGCTATACAAAAATGCAGGCAACAGCACTGACATTTTATTATATACTTACAATAAACTAAAAGCAAATTTTGTGAAAAATCTGTATAGTTAATGTATGTCAATTATAACACAGTTAAGAGCTTTAAAACTAAGGCTAAATAAAAGCCATTGGGAACAAAAAGAAACATGACTAATCCAACCGAAATTTGAAGAGGAAGAAAATTAAAAGCACAGTAAATAAAAAGTAAAACAACATTCAAAATAAGTACAAATGTATTAGTAACCTTAATAAATATAAATGGCTTATAGTCACAAGTTAGAGAACAAACTCTCATTTAGGAAAGCAAGGTATGCTAAATTTTGTCATCTACAATACACCTAAACTATAATGTTAGTGAAAAATTGAAAGTAAAAGATCTGAAAAATAATAGCCTTCAAATATTAACATCAACAACAGCCAAAGTGTAGTGTAGCAGTGATAATAAACGGTAGGATAATGTTCATGGCCAAAAAAAAAAAAAAAAAAGTAATTTTAGGAACTAAGAGAGTCATTAACAATATAAAACAAAGGTATAACAATTCCACATGTTTTTACATATGACATTATTCTAAATAAATAAAGGTTAAAGTAATCAAGCTAAAAATTTATGATATCATATTTATCAGAATTACTAGCAGATTCCAATGTTTTATTCCAATGTTTTATTGCAAATCAGATTTGCTGAATTTAGTGTTCAACATCATACAATTTGTAAAATCACCGAAATGATTCTTAAGCACATAGATGTTAAAGAACCTGATGTCTCTAGATAAGCCATTCTCTGAAATCATTCCAAAATTTCAGGACAGAGGTAAGTACAATGATATGAAGTGGTGATTTTCAGACTTGAACATATACCAGAATCATCTGTAAGGGTTATTAAAACACAAATTAAAACTCACCCACAGAGTTTCTAACTTAGTATATCTGAGCTGAGGCCTGATAATTTGCACTTCTAATAACTTCTGAGGGGATCTCTGGAGGGTAAAAGATTATACTTCAAGAACCAATAAAATAAAGAGATATCAAGTTCATGGTAATATTTAGTGAGGTGCCATTCTCTCCATCTTGCATTACAAGGGTGTAATATGGAAAGAGAAAGTGCTTGGGAAAGACCTATATTATAAAAGTAAAATTTGCTCTTATTGTTAAGAGTCTGTCAATTTCCTTTTATTCTATCCTCAGTTAATGTTACTCTTGGAGTTATTTGAGGTATAACCCCTCACCCCTCACATCTAATTATATTCCCAATCCTATTGATTATACTTCTATTTTAAACTTGAATTCATATGGTCTTCTCAATTTTCATCTCACCCACTCAGAATTTCTCAATTAAATAATGCAATATCTTCTGACTGATCTCCCACCTCCAGCTTCTCCTGAATCCTATAAAATCCATTTTGTAAGCCCTATGTGACATTTTTGAAGCATGGCTTGGGTTATTTCACTTCTTTCTTCAAAAGTGTTTATTTCTTTCTGTGCAGTTGGATATTTCATATGCAATGTAGAGCAACCATGAAAAGACTTAGCATGGCATTAACTCATTTACCTAATAAATATTCATTAGTTTCCTAGTATATGCAGGGCTCTGTGCTGAGTTCTGGTGATAAGATGTTTAAAAAGTTCAAAATTTTCCCCTGCCTCATTAAGATAGAGTCTAGTGGAGAAGACAGACATAGAACAGGTGATCACAAGTGGAGTAGTAACTAACCATAGGTAAGTTTAATTGCCTTCCATTTTATGGCCTAAATTTCCTATAGACACAAAGTTCTTCCTATACCTTTACATATTTCATATGAGTCACATTTTATTATATTTTTCTTTCCCTGAAAATGTTTAATTATTTCTTGTCTTTGTTTGTAGTTTTACCACCATCTGGAATGCTTTCCCTCTACTTCCCCCTATTTTAGAGCCCACTCGTATTTTAAGATCCAATTCAAAAGTCTTTCTTATCCCATGAGTTAGGATTGATTGCTCCATCTTCTGCACTTCTACAGCATATTGAATTTCAATTTGTATAGTGACTTACTTATCAACCATTCCCACTAGATGTGTCCTGTGGGAAGGAAGAAGCTGTGCCCACCATTGCTAGTACAGCATCTTGTGCAGAGCATAAGTTTAAATAATGCCTGTTGAATAAATGAAAAATGAAATTTAAACTTCTTTTGGCTTTTAAATCCATTGCTATAGAGGCTTGATGATAAGGGAAAATAAGTCTTCCAGTTCCCAGCACAAATTAAAGAATTAGGGTCTCAAAAATATACTCTTTTTTAATTATCCATTAATCAAAATTAACAAAATCACAAGGGATATCTATTTCTGATTCTTAGGGATAATTATATGCATAACACTTCTTTCATGAATTTCAATTAAATTTAAACTTACTTATTAAAATATTCTACAACTGAACTGGTTTTTATTTCTCTGAAATACTTCAGTCATGTAGGCCCAAGAGTTCAGCATCTTAACCAGAGATTCAATATTCTATTGTTTTACAAGAAACCCAAAATCTCACTACAAATAACTCAATTTCATTTCTTTTCATGACTAATATTCCATTGTATATAGGTACTGTATCTTCTTTATCCATTCATCTGCCGATGGACAGTTAGGTTGCTTCCATGTCCTGGCTATTGTAAATAGTGCTGCAATGAACATTGTGGTACATGACTCTTATTGAATTATGGTTTTCTCAGAGTATATGCCCAGTAGTGGGATTACTGGGTCATATGGTGGTTCTATTTTTAGTTTTTTAAGGAACCTCCATACTGTTCTCCATAGTGGCTGTATCAGTTTACATTCTGACCAACAGTGCAAGAAGGTTCCATTTTCTCCACACCCTCTCCAGCATTTATTGTTTGTAGATTTTTTGATGATGGCCATTCTGACCGGTGTAAGGTGATATCTCATTGTAGTTTTGATTTGCATTTCTCTAATAATTAGTGATCGGATTTGTATTAGAGAAATGTAAATCTAAAGTGAGAGGTCTTCTTGAAGATCTTTCTATGAAGTCTGGATAAATAGGAGTCAAAGAAGTCAGAAACCCAAAATTGCACACTATGCATTTCATTTACCCATATTATATGTAGATATAATATATTATATTTGTCTGTATTTCTTCTCATATGTATGATTTTAGAAATCAGGATTTTTTTTTACTCTTAGGGACATGGAGTGATAGTAACGACAAGAATGTGACATGAGTAGAGGTTATGGGATGGTAGTAATGATATTCTTTTCTGACATGAGAGCTGATTATACAGGTATATTTAGTATATGCAATTTTATTCCTATGATTATAACTTTTAATTTTCTGAATATATGTTAGACTTTAATAAAAAGTAAACGTCTTCTCCCTTGCGGGGTGGGAAACTTCTGAAAATACTGCAGTGTCTCTGAGTAAAAGTCAAAATCCCTAAGATGATAAAAGTCTGTACATGATCTCTTCCCCTTTGCTACTCTACTCTCATAGCATTCTTTTCCAGACATACTGACCTCTTTGCTGTTCCAGGCACACACAGGGTATGTTTCTCTCCTGTAGACCTGAGAACTATTTGCTGTCTTGTTTGGAACACTTTCTAGCTGTAACTTCCTCACATTCTTCAAGTCTTCATTCAAATATAAAATCAATAAGGTCTATATGACCACACTTTTTTTGTAGAGAAATTACTCTTCACTACTGAAATGGAGGTAGCTATAGTTTCAATTAAATTTGTGGAATAGTCAGGCTTTAAGTGTTTTTAAAATAATTGAGTATTCTTTTAGTCACCATCTGGGGACATTGAGTAATCAGTTGTCCTTATAAATCTGTAGTTCAAGGAAGTCAGTCAGAATCAATCAGACTATACATATTTTGGAGTTGTGGGCCTATAGGGATATTTAACTCTGAAATCATGATGCGATTGAAAGAGAGAGAGAGAGAGAAGGAGACACACACACACACACACACACACACACACACAGAGAGAGAGAGAGAGAGAGAGAGAGAGAGAGAGAGAGAGAGAGAGAATGTATGTGCATAGAGAAGAGGAACAATAAATAAACACTAAGGTAAACCAACTTCAAGAAGCTCAGAGAAAGGAGAAGAGTTAATTAAAGAGAATGAGAAGGATAAACCAGTGAGGCAGGAGTAAAACCAAAATATCATATCATTCTAGAAGTCAAGGTGATAAAATACATGCAAGAAGAGAGTGATAAGATATATACAATCCTGCTTAAAGTTAGTGTGACCATATAATTTGTTATCCAAACTAAGACATTTTGAGAGTAAGCATAATCCTCATGTTGTCCAACAGTTTTAAAACAGAACTGTCTTAGGAAACCATGACCATATGGTATATACAGGTCAAGTAAGATGAGGACTGAGAATTGAGCATTAGATTTAGCAATGTGAAGGCTATTGTATAAATGAAGATAAGTGCAATGTGGGGAGTTGGGGAAGAAGAGTGCTCCCCCAAATTCACGTCCACCTGGAATTTCAGAATGTGACCTTATTTGGAAATAGGGTCTTTGCAAATATAATTAGTTAAGGATTAAGATGGAATAATACTGGATTAGAGTGGACCTTAAATCAAATAAAAAGAGGAGAAGATGCAGGAAGACACAAAGAGAAGGTGGTTATGTGAAGACAGAGTCAGAGATTGGTGCAAGCCAAATAATGCCAAGTAACGCCTAGGGCTACCAGAAGCTGAAAAAGACAAGAAAGGATTCTCCCCTAGAGCCTAGAGAGAGGGCATGGCCCTACTGGCACCTTAATATCAGACTTCTAGTCTCAATAACTGTGAAAGAACAAATCTCTGTTGTTTTGAGCCACGCATTGTTTTCGTACTTTGTTCTAGCAGCCCTAGAAAACTAATACAGGAGGTAAAAAGCATACTTGAAATTAGTTTAAGAAATATTAGGAAAAGAGAGATTAGAGGTGGGTGGCATAGAAGAGTGCTCCTCAAATTGCCTTATAAACTGTCTGTGTTGAAGGACAAGCTTCTTATTTTCTGGTCTGTTGCAGAACAAATGTTTCTATAAAATACAATAAAAATAAACAAATTACTCCAAGAGTGAAATAAAGGACTGAAAACAACAAAATATGAGCCCCAGTTTCATTATTATTTGATTCTACTGATATATAAAATTATTCCACAAATTGTTGCTAGACTTGTTTCTAAATGCTTACTTTCAATCACTGTTAATCTGTTTACAGAATGGTACTCACAGTTCAGGGACTGGAAAGGACCCATATGCCATATACTTAGAGTGTCACTAGTACAGACAACTCTTTTAAGGGCTCTTAGAGAAAGTCAAACCTGACTCTGATAATCATTACTCTATTGAAATTTTGTCTATTTTTCTCTTTTATATTTTCCTAGAAATTCTGGGAATAAATATATATGATATTAATATGCATGGCTGTAAAATTTTGGAAAGAGTATAACTTTGATGAAAATAGGACCACCTGTACCAAATGTTCAGTGGCTACTATTGACCCTCTGCCCAGGTACTCTTACATCCCTCTTGCTGTTTCTTTGAACCCCACATCCAGCTTTCATGTAAATTTGCTTCTAAAGTCCTGCACTGCAATCTTTATTTTTGATACTACCCTTTGGCTACTGAAAATAATTTTGCCCACAAAGGGCCTGGGAGTTTACTTTATCCTAGCATGCAAGTGCAAAAGTATGAAAATTCAACTCCCTTTCTTCCTGTGGGACAATTCCCCAAGGTACAATTTATACTCTAGAGCACCCCTTGGGAACAGGCTGAGACTGGGACATTTTGAAAGCTCACACTGATTTGGCTTCTACCTTCTTGCCCTGTTTGCTCCACTTTCTGTTTTTTCATGGAAGTGCTTCTACAATAACCACTTGCATATGAATCCTCATCTCACAGTCTGTGTCTGGGGAATCTGAGGTAAGACCAGATATAGCCACCTGCAATAAAGAAAATGGTTCATGAAGTAGTTTTCTCTTTCTGATGCATTTCATTTATTAGAATAAGTTAGCTACTGTGACTTGATTATAAGAGTTAATAGAGGAAAAGGTTCACCAAACCTTGAATGTTTTCTATAAAATTTGAAATGCATGGAAATGTAAGAGGAATTTTATTTATTAATAAACTTTTAGAGTTTTATTCAAGGTAAAATTTCTCTCTCAAGTAAAATGTTAGTTTTGGTTTTAGAAGTATAACATGTGCTGTAATTAACATGTTTTTAATTTTTTGCTGGGCTATGGATATTTTAATTGGTGGTTTGATGGCTTTTTTCCCTCTAGCTAGCATTTTTAGAGAAAGATATTGCATTTCATAATATGAATATATAAATTATTTATATACCATAAATTAAGTAAAATATATACAATGTGACTATAATCAAATAAAGCTTAAAAATGCCAAATATATGTATCTATGTGGGGATGGGTCAATAATTATAAAGAATTCTTTCTCTTAGACTTTTACAGTCAGAGTAGATTTCAGTGGAGAATTGAACAAAATCTAATATAACTTACTTGATCTGCAAGTAATTTAGCTTTTATACAATAAGCTTAAGGCTCAAGACTGTAAATGTATTAGAGTTTTTCACTTAATGTAGCCTTAAAAATATGAATTACATCTACCTCATTTTTAGATATGCTTATTTAGGAGCAAAAAGATTATATATTACTGCACAACTTGTAATCTAAAGCTCTGGACTCTTTAAAAAAAATTTGGATAGGAACTAGAATGACTGGAAGCTGCTATGTTGATATTGTCTTCCATTATAAATAAAGACTTGTGTAAATGTACCCATACACATAAGATGTTCTTATAAGCATCTTTTGTTAAAGGATACGATATATTACAATTAATGAAAGAGATAGTATCATGTTATAATGCGTTCTGAAATCAATCGCCACTACTTTCTGTGAGTTCTCTGCCAGTTTTCCCCATGCCCTGGCACCTATCACATGCTTTTGGATAAAACACCATCTACTAGGTCCAAAGGTCAACCAAGGAAAAGGGAACTAAGCTTCTGTCAGATGCAAATTCTGTTTCTGGCTTATTGTGGTAGTTTTTGAAAAAATAATCACTTAATATTTATATTTTTTCCTACTGTGAAAAAAAAGGTTTGAATGAAAAAAATGGAAGTGTCTTGCAAAGAAAAGATGAAAAAGGCCTCTGATAGGAATAATCTAAGCAAAACCATCCTTTTGCTGCTCTGTGGAACTTTTGTGTGGGAAAAGTTCATGAGTCTCCAATTATGCTAAGTTGGTGATGGAATGCCAGGGCTGGATTGGAACTCAAAAGTCCCTTTTCCTTTAGGTCATGAATATTCTGAGAGAGATCACAGCTCCTAAGCTTTGCAGGCTGTGGAAATTCGATGAACAGAAGAAAAGCATTTCTATAAGTCAGTACAAAGTGCATTGGCATAATATTAGTAAAGGTAACAATTTATAAAGAAAGAACAATGTTTTGTACAAAAGGTATTTGGCTCGGATAGGTAGCTTATGAAAATGTCAAGCATTTCAGCAATATAGTTATATTACAGCCAAAAACTAGAGAAAAGTATGCTCTAAGTTCTACTAACCTATCTTCATTTACTTCCAATCCTAACCTGACCCAAAAGAAGCCAACAGTTAATGAGAATATCAGTGTTAAAATCTAGAAGTCTGACATTTATGTATTCTGTAATAACCAGGTTGTTTTGGTATGTACAGAATATAGTTAGAAATATTGTCAAATTAACATTAGCTCCATAGTTTGTGTGAAAATCTTGATAGGAAGGTTCTAAGTGCATCTGGACTCACAAAAAGAAAATGACTATTAGAAAAATGTAACAGTTCCATTGAAGGATATGAGTTTTGTCATTTATTTGCCTACTTTGTCTTTGCTTTATACTAAAACGATCACACAAATTAGAAAACTCAAACTCTCCATGGTCATTTTAGATTCCTGATTCCCTAAGATCCTAATAAGTGTAATAAACAGGTGTGGCCTTCTACCAAGCCCAAGTAACATTCCTATTGCCAGTCTCAGTGAGTTGCTATAGCCCTTTCCACCCTTCTAACTGTATTTGGTAACTCTGGCAACTTGCCTGTGTGGAACAGGTGCAAGTGTGCATTCCTGAGTATTCACTGGTAAGCCAGGTAAATCTGAGATCAAGGCCTAGACATGTGTAGGTATTTTACCAGAAGTGGCTTCACGACTTCTCTGAACTTCTGTTTATTTTATTATCTATGAAATTTTGATAATAAATTTGGGCTGAAAGTCAAAATTACAAATCTATTTTTCTAGTATTGTCAAGTCATAATTATTTATCGAGTAGCTAATACTACATGTGGACAAAGTAAGTTATTTCTATCTGAGCCAGAAAGCATAGTGCTTCCCTGACATGAGCTGAGAAAACTGTGGTTATCTCCTCCCTGCCTAAAAGAAAGCAAAGGTATTTTAAAGTTGAGAAATTTACAAACCAATTTTCTAAAGACCAGATTTTATTTGAGCAAATAACTCAAAAGAGAAATATCAAAACTTAAAAGAAGTACTGCCCTGATAATGAATATCTTCTTTAAAATGGTGGTGGTGGTGGTGGAGGGAGTAGTTGATTAGAGTCTCCTAGAGAGCAATGGGGCAAGTTGTTTCTGTTGGGTCTATTGGCTTCACTGTTTACCTAATTACCACAGAGGTGTAAGTTTCTCGGAAATCTGACTATTCTTTAGAAAATAGAACTATCCCTTGCCAGTTCGGAGGAATACTGCTTTTTTAATTTGTTTTGGTTTTCCTAGCAAGGGTATGCCTTTCTCTTCTAGATTCAACATATTTTCTTTGATGTCTTTATTTTTATGCTAATGAAAAAGAGGCACAGCCCAATAACAGATCCAATATTTGTTTTAAAACATTGAGTAAAAACATAAGCTATAAATAACCTAATTCAGTGTCGCAGCAGTTAAAAATCAGAATTACACCAGATTGGGTTTTTGAATGGAGCTAAGATTTTCACATCTATTACATTATTTAGCTTTCCACTTATGCTATATTAGCTTGTCATATTTTGTGCCATTATACTAATTTTCCCTCCTTATTCTAGTCTTTGTGGTTTCAAGTTGGTGAAATATAAAACCTGCAGTGTTGCCATATTAAAATTATTTTGCATATTTGCAATTTGAAGAAGCAAGGCATGCACCAGTGCTCTGGTTACTGAGACCCCACATTTTTACTTAAACAATATTTCACTGGACATTTAGTGTGCATAATGGAATATTTGGGGCTGTGCAGCACTCTGTAGTATTGTAAATAAAACATTATCATTCATAAAATTTTAAGGTGAACATTAAGATCTCACATTTTAGACTAGGTAAACTGAACAATGTGCTAAACTCTTAATGAGGCAGGCTAATAAAGAAGAAAGAAGGACTCAGAACTGATGCTGGAGAAAATTGTACTCCTGAAGGGAAAGTTAAATAACATAAATGAAAATGTCCAGAGAGCAAACTTAAGTTTCACCCTAATGAGCATTCATATTTAATTTTGTGGCCCGGATGGAGTTTTACCTTCCAGAGAGATGGGTCTTGAAATAAGAACAATGGCAATGTTATGGTTCTGATGGCTCCTCCAGTTCACCTCTGGTTTGTAGCCTAACAAACAAATGAGTTATTAAATAGATGGGTTCCAGCTCCAAGTGACAAAGTATTGGAAAGGGCCAAACAGATTTTTATTTCCAAGGACTTATTTAGGTAGATTCAGGATCAAGTCAGGAATTTGTATTTCCATAACCCACATATAAGTCTGAAATGAACCAGAGGGAAAATTGCCACTTGTGTTCTTTTGCAGAACAGTAGTCTCAGACACAGGTAGACTATTTATATAAAGCTATTAGTAGTAATTGTAATACAAAGAAATATAGTTGAGTCAAATTGATGAGCAAAGCCAAGACATGTCAGAGAAGAGGACAAGACCAAGGGACAAAGCCATGGGACAAAGCCAAGGTGTAAACTCATGGTGAAGTGACAAATAAAATGGTAGGAAGATTATGAGCATATCTTAACAGCAGGTGTGGAGGGAACAAGAAAATACAGGCATACCTATATTTTTGTTTTATTGTGTATCACTTTACTGCAATTTGAAGATACTGTGTTTTTTAAAAATTGAGAGTTTGTGGCAACCCTTCATGGAGCAAGTCTATTGGTGGCTTTTTTCAACAGCATTTGCTCACTTTGTGTCTTTGTGTCACATTTTGGTAACTCTCACAAGATTTCAAAGTTTTTCATTGTTTTATTTTTATTAAGTTGATTCGTGATCAGTGATCTTTGATGTTACTATTGTAATTATTTTGGAGTGCCACAATTCATGACCTTATCAGAAGGCAAACTTAATAAATAAATGTTTTGTTTTTTCTGACTGCTCTACTGACTGGCCATTCTCTTGTGTCTCTCCCTCCCATTTTTGAGATACAACAATATTGAAATAAGGCCAAATAATAAATCTAAAAAGGCCTCTGAATGTTCAAGTGAGAGTTGCACATCTCTCACTTTAGATCAAAGACTAGAGAGACTTAGTTTTAGTAAGGAAGGCATGTCAAAAGCCAAGTTCGGTTGAAAATTAGGCCTGTTGTATCAGTTAGCCAAGTTATGAACGCAAAGACAAAGTTTTTGAAGGAAGTTAAAAGTGCTCCTTTAGTGAACATATAAATGATAAAAATGCAAAACTTCCCTCTGCTGATATAAAAAATGTTTTAGTTGTCTAGATGGAATATCAAACCAGTCACAAAACTCCATTTAGCTAAAGACTGATTCAGAATAAGACCCTAAATCTCTTCAATTCTATAAAGGCTGAATGAAGTGAGGAAGCTGCAGGAGAAAAGTTTGAAGTCAGCAGAGGTTGGCTCATGAGGTTTAAGGAAAGAGAAGCCACTGCACAACATAAAAGTACATAAAAGCACTGATGTAGAAGCTGAAGCAAGTTATCCAGAAGATATAGCTAACAACATTAATGAAGGTAACTACAATAAACAACATATTTTCAATGTAGAAGAAAGAGCCTTATATTGGAAGAAGATGTCATCTAGGCCTTTCATAGCTAGAGAGAAGTCAATGCCTGGCTTCAAAAACTCAAAGGTTGGGGCTAATGCAGCTGGCGACTTTAAGTTGAAGCCAATACTCATTTTCACTCTGAAAATCTTAGGTCCTTTAAGAATTATACTAAATCTCTCCTACCTGTGCTCTAATAATTGTACGACAAAGCCTAGATGTCAGCACATCTGTTTTCAACATGGTTTACTAATATTTTAAGTCCATTGTTGTGACATACTTCTCAGAAAAAAAAAGATTCCTTTTAAAATATTACTGCTCATTGACAATGTACCTGGTCACTTGAGAGCTCTGATGAAGATATACCACGAGATTAATGTCATTTTCATGCCTGCTAACACAACGTTTATTCTGTAGCCCATGGATCAAGAAGTACTTTCAACTTTCAGGTCTTGTGTGTGTGTATCTATTGTAGATTTTTGGTTTGTGGTTACCATAAGGTTTTGACATAGCAGTCTATATATATACAACATTGTTTTAAGTTACTGGTTTCTAATTTCAAATGCATTTCCAATATCCTGCATTTGCACTCTCCTCTTCTCGTGATTGCTGGTTTTGCTATCATATTGGTGCATGGATGATTTCCTACCTTTACTCTATGTTTACCTTTACCAATGAGCTTTCCCATTCATAATTTTATTGTTTCTAGTTGTGGTCTTTTCTTTTCCACCTAGAGAAATTTCTTTAGCATTTGTAGTAAAGCTGGTTTGTAGCTGCTGAGCTCTCTCAGATTTTGCTTGTCTGTGAAGCTTTTGACTTCTCTGTTGAATCTGAACAACAGCCTTGCTGGGTAGAGAATTCTTGGTTGTAGGCTTTTCCCTTCCATCACTTTAAATACACTGTGCCATTCCCTTCTGGCCTACAGAGCTTCTGCTGAAACATCAGCTGATAACCTTATGGGAGTCCCCCTGTATTTTATTTATTGCTTTTCCATTGTTGCTTTTAATATTTTCTCTTTGTCTTTAATTTTTGTCAATGTGATTACTATGTGTTTCAGTGTGTTCCTCCTTGGATTTATCCTTTATGGGACTCTGCACTTTCTGGACTTGGGTGACTGTTTCCTTTCCCACATTAGTAATGGAAGTTTTAAGCTATTATCTCTTCAAATATTTTCTCAGGCCCTTTCTCTTTCTATTCTCCTTCTGGGACACATATAATGTGAATGTTGGTGTGTTTATTGTTGTCCCAGAAGTTTAAATCCCAGAGGACAGTTTAAGTCCTCATGTCTTTTTATTCTTTTTTTATTTCTTTATTCTGTTCCATGACAATGATTTCCACCATTCTGTCTTCCAGCTCACTTATCTGTTCTTCTGCATCATTTATTGTTCTATTGATTCTTTCTAGTATATTTTTTATTTCAGTTATTATATTGTTCAGCTCTGTTCTTTATATCTTCTAGCTCTTTGTTAAACATTTCTTATATCTTCTTGGTTGGTGCCTCCATTCTTTTTCTGATATCTTGAATCATCTTTAATATCATTACTCTGAATTCTGTTTCTGGTAGATTGCTTATCTCCCCTTCATTTAGTTGTTCTTCTGAGGTTTTATCTTATTCCTTCTTCTGGAACATATTCCTCTGCCATCTCATTTTGTCTAATTTTCTGTGTTTGTAGTCCCACAGGCTGCAGGATTGTAATTCCTCTTGTTTCTGGTGTCTGCCCCCTTGTGGCTGAGGCTGGTTGAGGGGCTTGTGCAGGCTTTCTGATGGGAGGGACCAGTGTCTGCCGACTGGCGGGTGAAACTGGGTCTCTTTCCTCTGGTGGACAGGGCTGTGTCAAGGTGTATGTTTAGAGTAGCTATGGGATCAGGAAGACTTTAGGCAGCCTGTCCCCTGATAGGTGGGGCTGTCTTCCTGCATGGTGGCTGTTTGGCTTGAGGCCTCCCAGCACTGGAGCCTATAGACTGTTGGGTGGAGCCAGGCCTTGGTGTCAAAATGGCAGCCTCCAGGAGAACTCATGCCAATGAGTACTCCCCAGTACATCCACTGCCAGAGTTCTTGTCCCCAAAGTTAGCCATAGCAGCCCCTACATCCCCAGGCCACCCTCAAAGATCAGTAGGTTGGTCTGGTGCAGGATCCTATGAAGTCCCTGCTTTTTCCCGAGTCCCAGTTCACACAAGACCTTGTTTTCACTCTCCAGGAGGGGAGTTTCTATTTTCCCCAGTACTGTGGAGTTCCTATGATCAAGCCCTGCTGGCCTTCAAAGCCAAATGCTCTGGGCGCTCCTCCTCCTGATGCCAGACCTCCAGGCTGGGGAGCCTGACATGGGCCTCAGAACTCTCTTATGGGAGAACTTCTGTGATATAATTATTTTCCAGTTTGTGTGTCACCCACCAGTTGGGTATGAGATTTGATTATCTCACAAATGTGTCCCTCTTACTGTCTTATTGTGGTTTCTTCTTCGTCTTTGGATATAGAATATATATTTTTGGTAGGGTCAAATCTTTTTTGTTGATGGTTTTTCAGCAGTTAGTTGTGATTTTTGTGTTTTTATGAGAGAAGGTGAGCTCAAGTCCTTCTACTCTGCCATCTTGTCTCCAACTTAATCAGGTCTTATTCTTTAAGAAATACATTTCATAAGGCTATAGCTGCCATAGATAGTAATTCCTCTGATGGATCTGGGGAAAGTAAATTGGAAACTTTATGGAAAGGATTCATCATTCTAGATTCCATTAAGAATACCTGTGATTCATGGGAAAAGGTAAAAATAATAACATTAGCAGGAGATTGGAAGAAGTTGATTCTAACACTCATGGATGATTTTGAGGGGTTCAGTGGAGGAAGTAACTGTGGATATGGTGCACATAGCAAGAGAACTAGAGTTAAAAGTGGAGCCTGAAGATGTGACTGAATTGCTCCAATCTCATGATAAAACTTTAACAAATGAGGAGTTGTTTCTTATGAATGAGCAAAAAAAAAAAATTAGTTTTTTTAGATGGAACCTATTCTTTTTTTTTTTTTTTTTTCTCATTTCCAAGATACGTAGAAACGACATATTTGCACGTAAATTCCCAGGTGTGCAACTCGGCTTCATTCACATTTCATACATTGCCTTACACGAACATTTTTATAGTGAAAAATCACTATAGTGAAAATCACTTAATTTCAGCATTAAGTGCCAGACGTTGTGCTTCCGGCCCATAGCTTTTCCTTTAGGAGCTGATGAACAAAGGGTGTCCAGATGGTGTGGAAGAGCACAAAATATGGAACGCTTCACGAATTTGCGTGTCATTCTTGCGCAGGGGCCATGCTAATCTTCTCTGTATCGTTCCAATTTTAGTATATGTGCTGCCGAAGCAAGCACGAGATGGAACCTACTCTTAATGAAGCTGTTGAGAAGAGAGTTGAAATGACAACAAAGGATTTAGAATATTACATACATTTAGTTGATAAAGCAACAGCAGGGTCTGAGAGGATTGATTCAAGTTTTGAAAGAACTTCTGTGAACAAAATGCTCTCAAACAGCATTTCATGTGACAGAAAAACCTTTCATAAAAAGAAGAGTCAATCAATGTGGCAAAGTTCATTGTTTTTTTTTTAAAGAAATTGCCACAGCCACACCAATCTTTAGTAACCAACACTCTTATCAGTCAGCAGCCATCAACACTGAGGCAAGACCCTCCACAAGCAAAATTATTACAACTCACTGAAGTCTCAGATGATGATTAGCATTTTTTATCAATAAAGTATTTTTTAGTTAAAGTATATACATTGTTTAGACATAAGGCTATTACACACTCAATAGAATACAATATAGTGTAAACATGACTTTTCTATGTACTGGAAAATCAAAAAAAAATTGTGTGACTCACTTTATTGTGATATTTGCTTTACTGTGGTGGTCTGGAGCCAAACAAACAATATCTCAAAGTATGCCTGTAGTTTGAGATGTAGAATATCATCAAAGGTAATATTTTCTGGGATAGACTGTGTCTTTTAAAGAATCATAATGAGACTGAATATGAATGTTGGTGGTGACAGAGAAGAGTTTGATTACTATCCTATGAGTCAAAATGAAATCCAATACTTAACATAGGTACACCTTGTAGAACTCAAGGGAAAACCCCTTTTGCTGAGCAAATTTAAGCCAGAATTTACACAAGTCATAATGGATAGGAGTCTTTCTGAGGTTTATTCCAGTAACGTTCAGCTGGGAGGTGAAGGAGATTGAAACAGAACTGAATGAGTTGAGGCAAAGGTGACCTCAACTTACATCAACTTATAGGCTTACATCAGCTGATAGGACTGAGAAATGAAGAATTGACCAGTTACTTTCCCACAAAGATCTTGTAGTCTAAAATATCCATTAAGCCATCTATGTATTTATTGGCACCAATTTTCTTCTTCAACTACATCAAATCTGCCAGGTGGTCTACTCAATTTTATTCCTGAAATATAAAGAAAGCAGCTCACTGTTTTTGGTTATACTTCCACCATGGTAAGATATTCTGCTTTTGACTTTTGCAATTGCTTCTAAATTTGTCTAGCTGCTCTCACTCTTGCCAAGTACCACACCTATTCTAATCCATTTTCTTCACAACAGAGTGATTTTAATGTATATAAGTCAGGCCATATTACTTTCTATATAAAACTTTCTGATTGCTTCTTTTAATATATATATATATATATTATATATAATATATATATATTATATATATATATATATATATTTTACAGTAGGTCCTTGTTGGTTATCTATTTTAAGTATAGCAGTGGGTACTTGTCAAGCCCAAACTCCCAATTTACCCCTTCTGCCCACCTTTCCCCCCTGGTAACCATAAATTCATTCTCTAAGTATGTGAGTCTCTTTCTGTTCTGTAAATAAGTTCATTTATGTAATCTTTTTTTCTAGATTCTTCACATAAGCAACATCATATGATATTTGTCTTTCTCTGTCTGACTTACTTCACTTACTATAATCTCCATGTCCATCCATGTTGCAGCAAATGCATTATTTCATCATTTCAATAGCTGCATAATATTTTAGTGAATATATATATACCACATCTGATTTATCCATTCATCTGTCGATGGCCATTTAAGTTGCTTCCATGTTTTGGCTATTGTTAACAGTGCTGCAATGAACATTGGGGTGCATGTATCCTTTTGAACCAGGTTTTTCTCTGGATATACGTCTAGGAGTGAGATTGCTGGATCATATGGTAGGTCTCTTTTTAGTCATTTAAGGAACTTCCATACTGTTCTCCATAGTGGCTGTACCAATTTACATTCCCACCAACAGTGTAGGAGGGTTCCCTTCCTTCTCTCCACACCCTCTCCAGCATTTATTGTTTGTAGATTTTTTGATGAAGGCCATTCTGACTGATGTGAAGTGATAGCTCATTGTAGTTTTGATTTGCATTTTTCACTAGTGATGTTGAGCATGTTTTCATGTGTTTCTTGTCCATCTGTTTGTCATCTTTGGAGAAATGTCTATTGATGTCTTCTGTCCATTTTTTGATTGGATTTTTTTGTTTGTTTTATATTGAGCCTCATGAGCTATTTGTAAATTTTGAAGACTAATCCCTTGTCCCTCGCATCATTTCCAGATATTTCCCCCATTCTGTGGGTTGTCTTTTAGTTTTGTTTATGGTTTCCTTTGCTGTGCAAAAGCTTTTGAGTGTAATTAGTTCCCATTTGTTTATTTTTGTTTTTTATTTCCATTACTCTGGGAGATGGATTAAAAATATATATTACTGTGATTTATGTCAAAGAGTGTTCTGCCTATGTGTTCCTCTAAGAGTTTGATAATATCCAGTGTTATATTTAGGTCTTTAATCCAATTTGAGTTTATTTTTATATATGGTGTTAAGGAATGTTCTAGTTTATTTTTTTACATGTAGCTGTCCAGTTTTCCCAGCACCATTTATTGAAGAAACTCTCTTTTCTCCATTGTAAGTCTTGCCTCCTTTGTCATAGGTTAATTTACCATAGGTGAGTGAGTTTATTTCTGGGCTTTCTATCCTATTCCATTGATCTACATTTTTGTTTTTGTGCCAGTACCATACTCTTTTGATGACTGTAGCTTTGTAGTGATGTCTGAAGTCAGGGAGCCTGTTTATTCCAGGTCCATTATTCTTCCTCAATATTGCTTTAGCTATTTGGGGTCTTTTTTATCTCCATACAAATTGTAAGATTTTTTTTTAATCTACTTCTGTGAAAAATGTCATTGGTAATTTGATAAGGATTTCATTGAATATGTAGATTGCCTTGGGTAGTATAGTCATTTTGACAATATTGATCCTTCCAACCCAAGAACATGCTATATCTTTCCATCTCTTTGTGTCATCTTTGATTTCTTTTATCAGTGTCTTATAGTTTTTGGAGTACAGGTCTTTTGTCTCCTCAGGTAGTTTTATTCTTAGGTATTTTAATATTTTTGATCTAATGGTAAATGGGATTGTTTCTTTAATTTCTCTTTGTTAACTTTTGTTGTTAGTGTACAGAAATGCAAGATTTCTGTGTGTGAATTTTGCAAACTGCAAGTTCATTGATGAGCTCTAGTAGTTTTTTGGTAGCATCTTTAGGATTTTCTATGTATAGTATCATGTCATCTGCAAACACTGACAGTTTTACTGCTTGTTTTCCAATTTGAATTCCTTTTATATCTTTTTCTTCTCTGATTGCTCTGGCTAGGATTTCCAAAACTGTGTTGAATAAAAGTGGGGAGGGTGGGTATCCTTGTCTTTTTCCTGATCTTAGATGAATTTTACAGCTTTCAGCTTTTCATCTTTGTGTATGATAGTTTATTGACATTTAAAGTGATTATTTGTAGGTATGTACTTATTGCCATTTTGTTACTTTTTTTCTGATTCTTTTTGCAGTTCTTCACAGAGTATATTTTTAATGTTAAGGAAACATTGTTTTTTAATAGTGTTAACATGAATGGATGTAATAAAAGAAGTCATTTGGCCTGCTGTCCTAAAAGTTTTGACTGGTGAACTGGAAACATGGGGATGTTCAGCCTGCTTTATGGCTATAAGAAAACTATTTACTTAGTCTATTCACTAGAGCTTATCAAGTTTCCTTACTATCTTTGATAGATTCCATTTGCAATGATTTAACAAGGGGAATAGAACCTACTCTTCCCTATCCTAAAAGACAACACTTGTTCACTCATACAAAATAGTAAAATAGACATAAAAATAGTACCATGGAAAATGGGAAAAACAGTGTGCAATTTATAAGGTTGTTTGATAGGCAAAATATATTGATACACGTAAAGCATTTAAAACGGCTTCAGGCCTATACAAAATGCTATATATATGTTAACTTTTAACATTATATCATTCTTGAATCTCAATTTATTCACCCAATAAGTAGATGTAAAATTCTCATTAGTGACATCTGTTGATACCAGGATTATTTGGATAAGGGTCAAGACACAAGAGAAACTCTAGAGTGTGCATACTGACATCACATAACACAAATAAAAGCAGATTGATTAGAAATTCTATATAAAATTCAGTCTTTGAGACATAAAATGATGTCTTCATTTTCAAATATTTTGAAAGTCAGATAATGATAAATATGCACAAGAAACATAAACAACTCTGAACATTTAAATTTATACCATTTTTCTCATAGATATTTCTCAGTTTGTAACCACTGTGGCAAACTAGTCTTGATCCTTATTCAGGGAAAAATAAGTTTATAGTAATTTTGATTGATCAGCCTAAGGCAAACAGAAGCTAACAAGAAACTCTTCAGACCTTAACTTTGAAGAACAATGTTTTGTCCTCCAGTGTGGATGTGTAAGCTTGAGAGCACTGGGTAAAGAGTAGTGAGATGTAGACCAACACAGCTGACATTTTATATTTCTCTCTTTTAGAAAAAAAAAAAAAACTTTATTTCAGAGACACTCTGAACCACATTAACATTACCTTGCAAATGGTTTAAAAGCAATGTGATTTGTAAAAATTAAAACAAATCTCAATTAAATTTTACATCTAGAATTTAATTGTTTACCACAATCCATATATTGCATAATATTGAATTATAGTGAGTATGCATATATTAAATTATAATAAAGTGAAAAGATAAAGACAGCAAGCCAACTAGTGCCTCTTAAAACATGGCCCCTGGATTGTCACCAGTCACCAAGCTGTTATAGGACTGGAGCAAGAAAAGTACAGAAATAGTTATCATGTAGAAACTTGTATAGCAGTCTGACACTCCTGTGATATTCAAATGTGTGATCATTTTCCTTGTAATTTCCCTTTATTTTATTTTACAGTAGTATTCATTTAAAACTGATTGGTGATTTTAAAAAAACTGTTTGAGAAGTGAAAGCAATGAAAGGATAATTAAAACAATAAAGGGAAGGGCAGGGCCAGGGTCTAAGCTAATCCACTGAGTACTAACTAGGATTCATAATATACCTTTAGAAAAAGTCATGGGAGTGACCATGAGAGGTGAAGCTGCCTTGAAGGCCAGACGTCATCTAGTCACACCTATTTCCTGGCTTAACATGTCTGCTGAGTTAAGGAAAATTGGCACTATTATGAACCATTAACGCTCTCCCTCCATCCTAAGCCTTAATAATTTGATCATTTGATACTGACCACTGCTGGAGATCTCAAGATCACCCTTTGGTCCTCTTTTCCAATGATATTAAAGCCCTTGTTTTCCTGGTTTCTTCTTGTCATCCACTTTGTCTATTTCATCTGTGAACTCAAGTAGCTGTCAAGAGTAACTCATCAGAATGTTATATAGCATTGACCATCCAGTTAGTCTTGTTGTTTTTGTTTTTTCTCTCTTTGAAGAGCTTTAGTTCTATTTCCCAATCTGTTTATTTTTCTAGGTTTCACCAGCTATTATCAGTAAACTGAATTTTTAAAAAATTTCCTCTCTTGAGTTTTTCAAGATCATCAGGAGCCAGTGCCTTTCTTTTGATTTATCTCCACATTGCCACACAGGACCATAGTGAAATATACCTCCATTCTCCAATTAAGTAATATTATGGCTTATATGTCTCAGTTTCTACAATTCTGTAAGCAAAAATTTTCCACTTTACTGATTCAGATTGTCCTGCAAAGGCACAGGACAGTTAGAGATTACAGTTTTGATCTTTGAGGATTCCAAAAGCTATCCATCTATTTCCCCTCAGTGTCTTGATTCTATTTTCAGGGAAGAGTTAGGAGTTGACCAAAAATTGTTCTATAATGTTTCATTTTGCTTTTTGAAAGGCAGCTCATTCTGGTAAAGATATTGCAGCTTGGAGTCAAAGGGTCAGAGAATCTGGTTTCAAACTGTATATGCTTCCAGGCCACTGATCTATCATCTATCTATCTATCTATATCTATCTAGACATAGATAAACAAACAGATGATAGATGTAGATATATTCTCAAAGGTTGTGGTGAGAATCAAGTGAGATAATATTAGGTAATAATTTGTCTTGTAAATGTTAGTTGGTATTTTTTATCCCCAATGAATACACAAAACATGGGGTCAATCTTTAATTACATCCATGTTAACCATCATAAACTGAAACATAACTTATTGAATAAATGTATATGCTTCCTAAATTTATGATTGAATAACTCTTCAACAATGGGAAGTAATAATTGAGACAAAAACAGAAGTTTGTTCATGGAGGCCTGAGTTTACAGATAAAAGATAGGTGTGTGCTCAATGACACAAAGGAATAACAGATAGAAGTAGAGAGACTAAATGGTTCAAATAAAACTAAAAGTGACAGCACGGTATTTGCTATTTCTGATTAATTTAGATGAACGTTGAAATTTATTAATAAATAAATAAAAGTTGTACAAACCTGCAGTGAAATATTATTTAGAAATAAATAGGAATGAAGTACTCTTACATGCTACCGCATGGATGAACCTTAAATACATTATGCTCCATGAAAGAAAACAGAAAAAAAAGATCATGTTGATTTGTTGATTCCATTTAAATATAATGTCCTCAGCAAATTAATTAAGGCAGAAAGTAGATTAGTGTTTGCCTAAGGATAAGGGGAGTGTTGCAGGAAATTAAGGACTTACTGCACAGGAATAAATGAATATGTTTTAGAATAAAACATATTCTAAAATGTTTTGGGGTAATAAAAATGTTCAAAAATTGATTGTGGCTATGGTTGCAAAACTATGTGAATATGCTGCAAACCAAATATTTTAAATGTTTTTTATATGTGAATTATATCTCAATAAAGCTGTTGTAACAAAGAAGAAAAAAATGTAAAAGGAAAAAGGAGAAGAACCTTGAGGAGAACAAGTTTTAGTAAGTTTTCTTTATCAACAATTCATTCTTCTGTTACTATTAACTTTAAGTAATTTGTAAACAGTATAATAATGATTTTTATACCAGAATTCTTCAAGAACTCTCAAAATCTCCTTTATAAAATCACATGAAGGAACATATATAGTAAGCATTATTAGTAAACTAGGAACCTATTTTAGTCTTTGACTTTTCATAGAATAAATTAAGTGAAAGTGACAAAGTAAAATAGCATTTGTAGGAACATTTCCTATTTCCCATAGTCCCTGGTATGAAACACATCATTAAAAATATTAAGTCATCCTTAGGGGCAAGATTAGTGGATCTACCTAAACCCCAGTAATGAACATACGTGTCAGTGCCAATTGTTCTTAGTTTAAAATGACCAGCTGGTGTAAAATAACAGAATGCATTTTTTCACCATTCCAACCATAACATTTTTTTTGTGAAATTCATGACTACACATTATTTTTTTTGTAATTATTTATTTTGTAATCTTTTTTTTTTGACCTCTTTATTGGAGTATAATTGCTTTACAATGGTGTGTTAGTTTCTGCTTTATAACAAAATGAATCAGCTATACATATACATATATACCCATATCTCCTCCCTCTTGCGTCTCCCTCCCACCCTCCCTATCCCACCCCTCTAGCTGGACACAAAGCACCGAGCTGATCTCCCTGTGTTATGTGGCTGCTTCCCACTAGCTATTTTACATTTGGTTGTATATATAAGTCCATGCCACTCTCTCACTTCATCCCAGCTTACCCTTCCCCCTCCCCGTGTCCTCAAATCAATTTTCTACATCTGTGTCTGTATTCCTGTCCTGCCTCTAGGTTCTTCAAAACCATTTTTTTTTTCTTTTTTTGTAGATTCCATACATATGTGTTAGCATACGGTATTTGTTTTTCTCTTTCTGATTTACTTCACTCTGCATGACAGACTCTAGGTCCATCCACCTCACTACAAATAACTCAATTTCATTTCTTTTTATTGCTGAGGAATAGTTCATTGTATATATGTGCCACATCTTCTTTATCCATTCATCTGTTAATGGGCAATTTGGTTGCTTCCATGTCCTGGCTATTGTAAATAGTGCTGCAATGAATATTGTGGTACAGGACTCTTTTTGAATTATGGTCTTCTCAGGGTATATGCCCAGTAGTGGGATCGCTGGGTCATATGGTAATTTTATTTTTAGTTTTTTAAGGAAACTCCATACTGTTCTCCATGGTGGCTGTATCAATTTCCATTCCCATCAACAGTGCAAGAGGGTTCCCTTTCCTCCACACTCTCTCCAACGTTTATTCTTTGTAGATTTTTTGATGTGGCCATTCAGAGAAGTGTGAGGTGATATCTCATTGTAGTTTTGATTTGCCTTTCTCTAATGATTAGTGATGTTGAGCATTCTTTCATATGTTTGTTGGCAATCTGTATATCTTCTTTGGAGAAATGTCTATTTAGGTCTTCTGCCCATTTTTGGATTGGGTTGTTTTTTTGATATTGAGCTGCATGAGCTGCTTCTAAATTTTGTAGATTAATCTTTTGTCATTTGCTTCATTTGCAAATATTTTCTCCCATTCTGAGGGTTGTCTTTTCATATTGTTATGTTTTCCTTTGCTGTGCAAAAGCTTTTAAGTTTCATTAGGTTCCATTTATTTATTTTTGTCTTTATTTCCATTTCTATAGGATGTGGGTCAAAAAGGATTTTGCTGTGATTTGTCATATATAGCATACACTTTTGAACTATGTTGACCATAGTATCTCCAAACATTTTATGTACAACATCTTATTATCTCGTCTAAACAACAAAAGCCTTACACTTTTCATATGAAGAACTGGGCTTTGAGAGGTAAAATAACTTTTCAATATTATAATAGCTTGTAAGAATACAGCTAGCACTACATAATACTGATGGCTGGGTGGCTTATAAACAACAGAATTTATTGTTCTGGGATCTTGGAAGTCCAAGATCAAGGCTCTACATGGTCAAGTTCTGGTGAGGATCCTCTTCCTCGTTCATAGTTGATACCTTTTTTCTGTGTTCTCACATGGTGGAAGTGGCAGGGACATCCCTAGAACTTCTTTTATAAGGACACTAATCATATTCATGAGAGCTCTACTCTCATGACCCACTTCCTAGAACCCCCCCCCCTCCACCTCCTAATACCATCAACTATGGGAGTTAGGATTTCAACATGAATTTGGAGTACATAAACATTCAGACCATAGTAAAAGGTGGCTATTTTTAGTAGTTAAATATTAATCCTGGATATAAACATATTGAGTATGATGTAATTAAGGAACATCCAAATAGAAATGTCCAGGAATGAGTTTATGACGACATACTGTATTTAAGTGAGAGTTTTGTGGAGAAAGTCTGGGCATCTTCATAATAAAAATAATGAAAATGGCTGCACTTTCTGAGGAAGTAGTTGTCAGGAGGAAAGACTATAGAGATGGAAACAATATAGGCATCTGTGCTAGATTCTTAAAACAACTTTTCTCTAAATAAGGGAGAAGAAGGAAGAAAAAGAAAGGGGAGTGGGGAGAGAATTTGTTAAACCATGTTTCCTGTTTATTTACAAATATGTACCAGTCAATAGATTAATAAAAAATTATCAATACACAAACTGTAAGACCATAATACATCATGAGAAACTTTCAACTGCCCAGTTAAAAAAGCTATGATTCTTTTAAGAGAAAATATCATTTCAGAGGCAGAAAGGGAGAAAGTGCTAAACTTCAAGAATATAAAGAAAAAATGAAAACTGGTCCTCTGTTAATTTTAAATTTAAGAAAATAATTCAGTTAAACTTAGATGCTAAGATTTCCTCTTCATTCAACATCGGCAAACAAATTTGGCCTCTCTGCCACCAGCCTGGATCCTGCTCACAATATCACCATTAAAATTCACTTGCTAGAGATAGTTAACACTGGTGTATGGTACATAGGAAATTGTTAAGAGAGTAGATTTAAGAGTTCTCATCACAAGGACAATCTTTTTCTTTTCTTTTCATTGCATTTTTATAAAAAGATGGATGTTAACTAAACCTATTGTGGGAATCACTTCACAATATATGTAAATCAAACCATCATGTTGCTGGGACTTCCCTGGTGGTGCAGTGGTTAATAATCTGCCAGCCAATGCAGGCAACACGGGTTCGAGCCCTGGTCTGGGAAGATCCCACATGCCGAGGAACAACTAAGTCCATGTGCCACAACTACTGAGTCCATGTGCCATAACTATTGAAGCCCACATGCCTAGAGCCCATGCTCTGCAACAAGAGAAGCCACCGCGGTGAGAAGCCTGCACACCGCAATGAAGAGTAGCCCCTTCTCGGCAGAACTAGAGAAAGCCCCGCATAGAAACAAAGACCCAATGCAGCAAAAATAAAATATATAAATAAATAAATTTTTAAAAACACATCATATTATACACCTTAATATACAATGTATATTGTATATATAATATATACCTTATATACAATGATATACAATGTATATTGTATATATAATATACACCTTATATACAATGATATATGTCAATGATTTCTCAATGAAATTGGGAAAAAAATTAACCTGAACTAGAGTTATATAAAAGAGAAGACATATGAAAATTTTATCTGATTGGGTAACATAAGACACAATAACCAGGGAAAAGGTGAGAAAATTAAGTTAGTCATTGTCTACTTGCTCTCTGCAATGCCAAGTATCACCAATGATGGTGAAACCTAGCTGTTTATGCCAGAGTTCCTCATCACCAAGGTGAATGAGAAGGATCTCTTTTGAGTCAGTGACCAGTGAATAATCTGTTACACCTTTTTGGGGGGAGCTCAAAATTAAATTTATAATCTTATCTAAATATGGGTTATGGGTTCTTACTTTCATGAATAAAGAGAAGTGTTATATTAATGGGGGTTATAAATTATATGAGGGATGATTTCCATGACTGTCTTCACCACAAACTTCATATGTTTCTTGGACAAGGATGAAATGGGGAGGTGGGGAGGAAGGATAATATTTAATATTTATTCTGCACCAATTACATTGATTTTTCTGTTAATATATTTTAAATTAATCTCTCTCTCTACAACTCACTTTTCTTAACAATGAAATAGTCTAATAATAATCCATTATAAAGCTGATTCACTTCTGTTAGTACAGCAGAAACTAATGCAACATTTTAAAACAATTTTACTCCAATAAAAAAATAGAATCATAAAAAAGTGAAAATAATTTAAATGAAAGAAATAGGCAAATATTATTTATATAAAATTTAAACATTTAAAATAAAATAGCTATTATTAGTGAGAATATGGGCAGTGGTACACTGGTAAACAGACTCTCTGGGGAATAAAATTCCTCATTTGTAGTGTTTGGCAATTGCCATGATGTAAATGCTTTCAACATGTCATAAGACAAGCTATCAATGTGACGTCACTGTACACAGAGTTAGGAAGAGATGCAGGATCAGCTCTCCCAAGCTGGTATGAGCCAATGCTGTTATACTACAAGTTTATGGAAATGGATACACTTATACATGATTTTTGACACATTCTCTTTGCATGCTATGTTGCAGTAAGATTCAAAATTATAAAAGTAAGTATAATTTGATGGACCAATAGATTATCAAGTTATCTATACATGGAAATTTTTTGTGGAAATCCAAGTTATCAGAGGCTATGTCTATAGCTATCTAGACACAATGGAGATTTTTTTTGCAGCTTTGTTTGTAACAGTGAAGCTGAATGAATAAATAAATAGCTACATAGATTTGCATTACACCTATACTATGAAAATTAAACAATTATTGTAAAATTTAAAAAAGAAACATGTGGAATAAAGAAAGAAAAGGGAGGAAAGAGAGAAATTTGGAAGGATAAAATGTTATTTCTCAGGAAAGATATGGGAGAAGAAAGTGTGATGGGGACCTTTCAGATTTACTCTTTGTATTTCTGTATTTTTTTGAATTTTTAAACTAAATATTTGTCATAAAAATCGAGATAATAATAATGACACAGGGAATTCCTTGGAGGTCCAGTGGTTAGGGCTCTGCCCTTCCACTGCAGGGGGTATGGGTTCAATCCCTGGTCAGGGAACTAAGATCCTGCATACCAGGTGGTCCTAGCTGCTTAAGCCAGAGTTCCTCATCACCAAGGTGAATGAGAAGTATCTCACTGAGTCACAGAGTCTCAGTGAAAATCATAAAAATGATTTGATGCATTATAAAGGATGCTCGTTAGCTTTTTTTTTTTTTTTTTTTTTGTGGTACACTGGTCTCTCACTGTTGTGGCCTCCCCGTTGCGGAGCACAGGCTCCAGACGCACAGGCTCAGCAGCCATGGCTCACGGGCTTAGCCGCTCCGTGGCATGTGGGATCTTCCCAGACCGGGGCACGAACCCGTGTCCCCTGCATCGGCAGGCGGTCTCTCAACTACTGCACCACCAGGTAAGCCCTGGTTAGCTTTTTTAAAAAAAGTTTATTTTATATTGGAGTATATTTGATTAACAATGTTGTGTTAGTTTCAGGTGTACAGCAAAGTGATTCAGTTATACAAATACATATATCTGTTGTTTTTCAAATTCTTTTCCCATTTAGGTTGCAACAAAATATTGAGCAGAGTTCCTTGTTGGTTATCTCTTTTAAATATAGTAATGTGTAAATATCAATCCCATATTTATTTCTTTGGACCTCATATTCTTTCATCCTATAACTATAAAAATCCTATAATCCCTTAACCTGTAATTATTTTTAAAAATCTAATTATTTATCATATATTAATAAAAATCCTATAATTCTTTAACTCATTGTTTACTTAATACTTGTCATGGTGTACTGGAGCTGGCTTATACTGGTTCATGGGAAGAGCTGAATTTTAAATTTTCAGGAATTTGGTATGTCAGTAGTTACAACTTTTATTATAAATAAAATAATATAAACTTATAAATAGTACTAAAGTTAAAATTGGTTTTAGGTTAATTAATTCAATTTGTATGGGAGTAAGAAATAATTTAACAATAGAATACATATTATATTTAATGATTATAAATTTATTGAGAAAAGAGAGAATTGAGATGCAACTCCATTGCTTGTGGTTGAATTGCAATAATAAGTTAACTATGGATACAACTGTTAATTATGTTATTAAGTTCGGCCCCAAAATTTTTAGTTCATGAAAATAAGCTAAGAAAAAAAATAATGTGCGTAAGAAAAAATACTGAAATATAAATGACAGGATAAAAATACTTTGCATAGATATTAAAAATTAATGTAAAAGTTTCCTTCATAAAGCCCTGACAAAACATTGTGAGAAAAAGCCAAAACGTGTGGTTTCAACTACTGGGTATAAAGTTGACGAGTAGACTAAAATAAGAGCAAAATTAAAATCCATTCAGAACTTGTATATTAGTGTGCTAGGAACTGAATATACAAAGATGAGAAGACATTTATCCCAGCCCTCAAAGGACTTTTCAATGATATGAAAAGGAAAATCTAATAAATTCTCTAATACAGCTAAGCTAAGCTTCCTGGGAGGTTTGCCTCAGTCCTACTAGAAGAATGACAAACTATTTTTAAATAAAAAATGATTGCTTCACTAATCTGATAACAATGATACTTTTTTCTAAAGTCAGAAGATAAAGGGGAACAATTCTTACCTGCTCAACTGACAGAAAGCTACAAAGTCATCTTATTTCCGTGGAATCTTTCACATTGAGTGTTTTCTTTGGAAAATACAGAAGCATTCTTCTGAAAAAATTATGTCTTAGTTGATTATCTATTTTTCCTTTGTCTGTTATGACTTTGGAAACAGTGCCAATTTCTAAACAGTGCCCATTTCTAAAATCTAGCAAGCCCTTCTCTTGCTGGAAATTATCCAGAGTCCACTTGTTTCTGAAAATAACAAAGTGCTGCATCAAAAAAAGGAAAGAAACTGAAAGGAATCATAATTTTTAAAAAGTGATAATTATAACACACACAAAAAAATTCCTGAATGCTCCAGGTACATGAGACTAACAGGCTAACTTCTTTTTTTTTGCAGTACGCAGCCCTCTCACTGTTGTGGCCTCTCCCATTGCAGAGCACAGGCTCTGGATGCTCAGGCTCAGTGGCCATGGCTCACGGGCCCAGCTGCTCTGCGGCATGTGGGACTTTCCCGGACCGGGGCACGAACCCATGTCCCCTGCATCGGCAGGTGGACTCTCAACCACTGCACCACCTGGGAAGCCCAGACTAACTTCTTAATAGAGAATACATGATTATCCTGGGGGTGGGGGGGAATATAAGTAATAATTTGGTGGAAACTAAAAGAAGGTGTTATATCAATTCATGATTGGAGAGAAACAGTGATTCTAAATTGGAGGGAGTAACTCAACCAGTTGGTAGTTTATATTTTAAAGTCTTGTAAGGAGTGTTGGCTTAGATTTGTGTTGTAAACCCTAAATCAAAAGCAGCTCCTTACAGTTTTGATGGAAATTAATGACATAGTAGCAGGTAAGGTACATGAAGTCAGAAATTTCTATTTTTGTTCACTATATTTACTAATAGTAAATACTATTTTACTAATATTTATTTTTTTATTTGCATTGTGTCCCTATACTCATCACAGAGTAAGAAATTGACTATTTATAGAATAAATGAATGCCTGAATTAAAAAAATGAATGACAGAAAGAGGTACATAATTCTATGATAGCAACAACTAGCCTCAATTCCAAGAATAACATATTACATTTGCTGTAATGTAATTAAATAGCTAGCTAACCTAGCCGATAAAGAATTCTGGCTTCTTGGCTTCACAATTTATTTGAAATGGTTTTAAGATGGCATCAGCAAACAGTATTTATGTATTTATTCTGGAGAATTAGCTGGGCAAATTCCAGTTTTGGTTCAGTGAAATTCATTTACTGGAAGAATAAAGACTTGAAAATAAAACTTTTGCTTTTGTTTATTGTCACACTATTAAGAAACTTGAAGATCTGTTAGTAAACCTTTCCCTTATTCTTTTTTTTTTACAAAAGAGCAAAATTAAATATATAGGCAAGTATATTAATGTCGTCAAAAACGTCATACATATTTCCTTTGCTATTTCCAGGTTTTCATTCTTTACCACAGATGCAGGAGGCTAGGAATATAAACTCTTGGCCAGATTTTGCTATCAGCTTCCCCAAAGAAAAGAAAAAAATATATATATGTGTTATGTATATATATTTGGTGTGTAATTGTAATATGCAGCAGCAAATTGACTTTCATGCAAGGTTTCTTCCTTTAAAAGTCTTCTAGAAGAATTAATTTATCCATAAGCTCTTCAGAGAATCAAGATGAGATTCATTATTTGTAAATAATTCCTGCTAGTTTTGTTGAATATCAGCATTGATTAACTGCTAGTTGTCATTTATCAGCTTCCAAGCCAGCTGATTCAGCTACTTAACTTTTTGTGTGGCTATAATTTCCCCCCTCAGATTTATTTCTCCTCTGCTTTACCCAGAACTTAGCATAGCATGATTTTCTAAGAGAGAAAGCACATATACAAACTATGATCCAAAACTAAATTCTTCAGCATCAACTTTTCAGAACTAATTTTGTTGATTTAGATGCATGAGTTGTTCCAACTTCCAACTGTTTGGTCTTCCCAGCATGACTGACACATTGGTAAGCAACATTTCAGATGACTCCAGCTCCCACCTTTTGAGCTGTCTCAACAAATACGAAGTATTCCCCACTGTCCAAGGTCCAAATTCCTTACTCATAGAATCAGTAGCATAATAAATGGTCATATCACTTTCCTAACTTTTGGGGTAATTTTTATACAGCTTGGTAATAACATTAGAAACTCTAGGATTTTACCAATTTTATTGATTGTTTTTAAAGAAAAATTTATGGTTTCTTAAAAAATCTAATTGTGCAATGTTTTATGTTATTTTTTTATTTTTTATTTTTTTAGTTTTTCTTAATGTTTACTTACCTTGGGTTTAATTTGCTCTTCTTTTTCTGTTTTTTGTTTGTTTGTTTGTTTTTGCTTTTTTAAAATGTGGAAACATCTTTTCTAACATAGGCATTTAATACCATAAATTTCTCTCTGCTTTAAGTGTATCCCACAGATAGTAGTATACTGTGTTTCAATATTCATTCAGTCCAAAATATTTTCTAATTTTCCTTGGGTTTCTTGACCTGTGGATTATTTACAAGTTTCTGCTTAATTTGCAAGTAGAGATTTGGGAGATATCTTTTCTCATTGTTCTCTGTTAATTCCTTTGTGATCTGAGAAAACTCTCTGAATTATTACGTTTCTAAATTTTTTGAGACACTTCCAACATATGAACTTTTGTGATAAATGTTCCACATAAACAGAAAAATATTCTATAGTTTCTTTTTTTTAAACATCTTTATTGGAGTATAATTGCTTTACAATGGTGTGTTAGTTTCTGCTTTATAACAAAGTGAATCAGTTATACATATACATATGTCCCCATATCTCTTCCCTCTTGCATCTCCCTCCCTCCCACTCTCCCTATCCCACCCCTCTAGGTGGTCACAAAGCACCGAGCTGATCTCCTTGTGCTATGCAGCTGCTTCCCACTAGCTACCTATTTTAATTTTGGTAGTATATATATGTCAATGCTACTCTCTCACTTCATCCAAGCTTCCCCTTCCACCAACCCCATGTCCTCAAGTCCGTTCTCTACATTTGCATCTTTATTCCTGTCCTGCCCCTAGGTTCATCAGAACATTTTTTTTTTTTTAGACTCCATGTATATGTGTTAGCATATGGTATTTGTTTTTCTCTTTCTGACTTACTTCACTCTGTATGACAGACTCTAGGTCCATGCACCTCACTACAAATAATTCAATTTCGTTTCTTTTTATAGCTGAGTAGTATTCCATTTTATATATGTGCAACATCTTCTTTATCCTTTCACCTATCAATGGACACTTAGGTTGCTTCCATGTCCTTGCTATTGTAAATAGTGCTGCAATAAACATTGTGGTACATGTCTCTTTTTGAATTATGGCTTTCTCAAGGTATATGCTCAGTAGTGGGATTACTGGGTCTTATGGTAGTTCTATTCTTAGTTTTTTAAGGAACATCCATACTGTTCTCCATAGTGGCTGTATCAATTTACATTCCTACCAACAGTGCAAGAGGGTTCCCTTTTCTCCACACCCTCTCCAGCATTTATTGCTTGTAGATTTTTTGATGATGCCCATTCTGACCAGTGTGAGGTGATACCTTGTTGTGGTTTTGACTTACATTTCTCTAATGGTTAGTGATGTTGAGCATTCTTTCATGTGTTTGTTGGAAATCTGTATATCTTCTTCGGAGAAGTGTCTATTTAGGTCTTCTTCCCCTTCATTATTATTTAAATTTATTTAAATGACTATATTTTTATTGGTACTATTTTTTCTAAATAAGCTTTTTTTGTCTACTCTTTTGAGTTTTGATGTTTTGTAGTTTATTTGATCTATTTATTCCATTTATTAATGGTTTCTTTCATATACTTTTCATTGCAGCATCTGCCTGAGTCTCCTCTTGACTTGTTTCCACAATATATCATGTTTCTTGGGTTAAGTTTTAGTAGAATTGTTTTCCACACTATAAATCTCCAAAGTCAGAGGTGATCTTCCAGATCTGCTATGTATTTGCTTCTAACAAGTACCTTAGCTGTAGAATCAAACAATGAGCAATATTTATAATATTCATTTTGGAACTACATTATAGAGGTAATATACCTATTATTGAAGTAAAATGTGCATACAATAAACCAAATCAATTTTAAGGATATGGTTAAATGATTTTGCTAAATGTATATAAACATGCAACCAACACAAAAATCAAGATAGAGATTTCTGTCATCCAAAAAGTTCTTCTCATTCACCTTTTCATTCAATTTGTCCAAACCATCCACAACCAAGAAAATGCATGTTTTCTGTTATTATAATTTAAATTTTCCTTACCTAGAATTTCAAGGAAAAGGAAATAGGGTTTCAAATAAAAAGAGCATGATTTTTTATGACTGACTTTTTTTGACAGGAATAATGTTTTGAGTTATTCATGTTATGTGTATCACTAGTTTGTACATTTATATTTCTGAGAAGTATTCAATTTACTGAATATACCATGCTTTGATAATCCATTCAGTGACTGATGGACATTTCCCTTGTTTCCATTTTGGGGTTGTAATGAATAAAGCAGTCATGTAGATTGTTCTCCAAGTTCTTCTGTATGCAAATGTTTTTATTTCTCTTGGGTGAATACCTAAGATTGAAATTTCTAGGCTACATGATGAATAAGTTTAACCATATCAAAAACTGCCAAACTATTTTTCCAAGTGGTTGTACTATTTTACATTATTAATAGAAATATCTGAGAGTTCTATTTGTTCCTTATTCTCAGTAACAACTGACTTTGACAATCATTTTAATTTTAGCCATCTCGTCGGCTATATAGAAGTATTTCATTGTGAAAATTTAAATTTGGCTTAATGAAAGTGACATTTACATATGGTAAATTTTATTCTTTAAGTATTCAATTCTGTGAGTTCTAATAAACACATACAATCTTGTAACTAGTACCACAATCATAATACATAGCAGTTCTATCACCTCACCCACAATTCTCCTGTGTCCATTTTTTAGACCATATACCACTCCCCACCTCCAATCCCTGGCACCAATCTGACAGACTTTCTGTTCCTGTAGTTTTGCTTTTCCAAAATATTATATAAATACATTCATAGGCTATATAGCCTTTGAGTTTGGCTTCTTTTATAATATTTAGCATAATGCAACTGAGATTAATCCATGGCATTGTGTGTGTTAGTAGTTGATTCTTTTATTGCTAAATGATATTTTAATTAATTAATTAATGTATTTATTTATTTTTGGCTGTGTTGGGTCTTTGTTGCTGTGCACAGGCTTTCTCTAGTTGTGGTGTGCAGGCTTCTCATTGCAGTGGTTTCTCTTGTTGCAGAGCACAGGCTCTAGGTGTGTGGGCTTTTGTGGCTCATGGGCTTAGCTGCTCTATGGCATGTGGGATCTTCCTGGATCAGACCTTGAACCCACATCCCCTGCATTGGCAGGTGGACTCAACCACTATGTCACCAGGGAAGTCCCGCTGAGTGATATTTGATTGTGAATGAACCACAGGTTCTTTTGCCGTTCACCAAATAGAAGAAATCCATGCTGTTTTCAGTTTGGAATAATTATAAGTAAATTATGTGCTTATTTATCATCCACTGAATTCCCAGGTTTACCTAGTCAATCATGTTAAAATTAAGGCATTGATGAGGAAAGAGGGAGACCTTGAAACTAAGGATGGAGATATCTGGTCAGACACAGGAAAAGCTGATTATCTTACTCCATTGAACCTCCTTTGTAAATGAAAGCAACTTTGTTTCCTATGCCTGAAGAAACTTAAAAATCCTGTTTAAAAATAGCACATCAGAAACATCTGTAAATGACATACAAAATTGTTCTCAAAATTACAAAAGAAGATGGAAAACTAATGTTCTTCATGGTTGGGCATGCTCTCTTGTTAAACCCTAATCCTATATTTTGAAATTCAGAGCAGGAAGTTGTGAAGACCACTGTATAATTTCAAATAGCCCAGAACGTGTCACACTTGAGGAGTTCAGGCTTCATTCCCTATCTTATTTTCTATAGATTACTGGTTTAGCATTTGGGAAAGTAATCATAGTTTTTAGGTAGTAAAAAGGGTCATGACAAAGAAAATTTCTCGTATGACTATCTCATCACATACTCTAACCACATCATTTTCTGGACTTTTTCTGTGTTGTGCTAAATTACTAAATCTAGGGCATTGCTGTCTCAGATGTGCAACTGCAGTTCATTTATCTGAGCCTGATGCAGTTGAATACATAATGACATTCCTTTCTGTTGTCTCTTTGCCCCTTCTTCACTGGAGAGCCTTTAGAGCCTCTCTACAGTTTTAGGAACAAAGTTTCTTTATTTAAGTGCTTGAAATAACTGAGAGAAAATACAAAGAGAATAGGAATTTGGCTCAACTGACCAAGATTTGAAACTCAGCTTTACCTACATCTTGGACAATAAACAAAATTTTCTCCACAATTTTGAAATAAACATTGTAATATCTATCATATTCTGTTGTTTTGAATAGTAAATGAGATACTGCATGCACCAGTACATAGCCCAAACACTGATCATTTATTAATAAACACTATACACACTTAGAAAAGTAGGGTATAAATCTGGATTTGCCTATATATCTTTCATTCGTTTTTTTCATACAGTCATTCATATTTTAAAGTTTACTTTTTTAAAATAAATATTTAGCATTTATCAGTCTGCGGGTGAGTTTACCATTGTGAATAAGATACAATGACTGTCCCTGGAGTAGTCATTCTAAAATAAACAATCAGATTTTTAATATGAAGAATGTTATAAAACAGTGTCTTTTAATACTATAGAATGATTTGTAATCAACTGACAATATTTATTCAGTATACCTTGTCTGTCATAATCTTTATGAAGAAGGTCTAGATGAGGACAGAATTATATAAGTAGGAGTAATTATAATCCTTGATTTTAAAGATCTCACAGCTTATCATCTCTTGTGGTGGGTATGCTTTTCCATTCCAGGTGTAGGGTTTATTGAAGAAGGCACAGCATCTAAACCATGTCTAGTACATAATAGGATTTTAAAAATATTTTATCAAAGAATTAATAAATTCAGAAAAATGAAATGTCTTTTCTTTAGTTTGACATCAACTTAGGGAAAAAAGAACAAAACTATTTTATAGAAATGCAAGAGAAGGAGGAAGATAAATAAAACAGCCATTGAAATTACATATGGGGAAGTATTTAGAATGTATGGTGCTTAAGCAAGAAAATTAAGCTTCTATTGAGTGGGAGATAGAAAAGCTGTAATACACTGCAAAATGAGGTAAAGGAACTAGACTTATAGTATTTAAATTAAAATGACCGAGTACTAAATGTGTGGATGGAGGTGTAGCCAAGATAGCTGAGTAGGATGGCCCGGAGCCTACTTCCTCTCACAGGGACATCAAAATTACAACTATTTACAGAGAAATTATCTATGAGAACAACCTGCAGACTAGCAGAAAATATTTTCCAAAATAAAAATATAAAGAAAGAACCCCAATAAGGTGGGTAGAAGGGGAGGAGATGCAGTATGGTCAAGACCAACACCCCAGGGTAGATGACCCACAAACAGAAAGATAATCACATTACAGTGGTTCTCCCCAAGAAGAAAGGGGTCCAAGCCCCATATCGGGGATCTCAAGCCTGGGAGTCCTGCACTGGATAAAAGAGCCTCCAGAACACTGTGTTTTGAGGCCAGTGGGGCTTGTGGATAGAAAATTGGAGGGCTATAGGAAACAGAGACTCCACTCTTAAAGGGTACATGCAAAATTTCACATTATTTGAGTCCTAGTGGAGAGGGAGAAATTTAAAAGTAGGCTGGGTCAGACCCACTTGCTGATATTAGTTCTCTCAAAGATATAGGAGGTAAATAGGACTCTCCTGGGGTTGGAGATGCTGGTATAAGCCATTTCAGCAACATCATATACCACAAGGACACTAGTGCTGACAAGCCCCATATTGGAGTTCTCTCACTAGCCTATTAATGTTGGGGGCTTACCCACCAACAAGAAGTTCATCATCAGCCCTGGGCCCCCATGGGCCCCCCCACCAGTGGGTTAACATCAGCCATAGGCCCCCTCAGTTGCCACAGCCAGGTGTTTCAGGACCCAGCCCTGCACACCAGCAAGGAAGCACAAGCCCTGGGCTCACTTGGGCCCTGCAACCAGCCAGCCAGGGACATGACACCACCTGTTAATAAGCCAGTATCAGCCAAGGTCTCCCCCTGCAAAATATTCAGCCAGTTACCCCAGGATGAGGCCCTCCACCAGCAGGCTGGCACCAACACTTGGCTCCCTGAATCCCACAGCCATCTGCCACCACCACCAGTGGGCCAGCAGCCACCCAACAAGGTAGGTCCTGCCATCAACAGGGCCAGGAACCTGCGCTGATAACCAGCATGCCCACAGTAGTCAGCACCATACAGAAGGGTGCACACAACCCACATAAGGGGCAACACCAGAGCATATAGATGGGAGTGTGCTGCTGGGTCCCAAAGGACATCTCCTACATAAAGCCACTTCTCCAAGATCAGGTAAATTAATCAACCTACTTAATATATACAGTGAACACAGAGAATTAGGCAAAATGAAGAGATAGAGGAATACATTCCAAATGAAGGCACAAGATAAAACCTTAGAAAAAGAACTAAACAAAATAGAGATAAGAAATCTACCCTATAAAGAATTCAAGATAACAATCATAAAGAAGCTCAACAAACTTGGGGAAAGAATGCATGAATATAAAGTGACAATTTTAACAGGAGTTAGAATATATGAAGAAGAATCAAACAGAGCTGAATAATACAATAACTGAGATTAAAAATGCACTAGAACAAAACAAAGATATACTATATAGCACAGGGAATTATAGCCTGTCATTTTCTGGTCATAACTTATAATGGAGTATAATCTGCAAAATATTGAGTCACTATGTGGTACACCTGAAACTAACATGACAGTATAAATCAACTATACTTCAATAAAATATAGATTAGATGACACAGAGGAACAGATCATAAATCTGGAAGGGAAAGTATTGGAAATCACCCAAGCTGAACAGTAAAAAAATAGATGAGGATAATTTAAAATGATTCTGGGACACATCAAGCACACTACCATGTTATAAGGGTCCTGGAAGGAGAAGAGAGCAAGAAAGGGGCAAATAATGGTGTATTTGAAGAAATAATAGCTAAAAACATCCCTAACCTGAGAAAGGAAACAAAGATCCAGCTCTAGGAAACAAAGAGAGCTGCAAAGAATTTGAAGCAAACAACTAGTTACATACAAAGGAACTCCTATAAGACCAAGCTTTGACTTTTCAACAAAAACATTGCAGTCCAGAAGAGAGCAGTGCAATATATTCAGTGATAAAAAGAAAAACTCTATAACCAAGAATACTGTACCTGGCAAGGATAACATTCAGATTGAAACTGAGATAAAGAGTTTTACAGACAAGCAACAGCTTAAGGAGTCTGGCACCACTAAACTGATTTACAAAAAATGTTAATGTGACTTCTCTAAGTGGAATACACAAGACCAAAATTAGAAATGTGATACTTACAAAAGGAAAAAAAAAATTCAATGGTAAAGAAAAATATAGAGCAAAGGTGGTAGACCAACCACTTATGAAGCTGGTAAAAACTTTAAAAACAAAAAAGTGGCAAAAGCAACCATATTTATGATAAGTAGTTAAGAAATACACAAATCTAAAAGATGTAAAATATGATGTCAAAACAATAAATGTGAAAGTGGGCAGAGAGAGAACATACCTCAACATGATAAAGGCCATATATGACAAACTCATAGCTAACATCATACTCAGTGGTGAAAAGCTGAAAGCATTTCTTCTAAGATCAGGAAGAAGACAAGGAAGCCCAATCTTGCCACTTTTACTCAACATAGTTTTTGAAGTCTAGTCATAGCAATCAGAGAACAAAAAGAAATTAAAGGAATCCAAATTGGAAAAGAAGAAGTAAATCTGTCACTGTTTGCAGATGACATAATACTAAACATAGAAAATCCTAAAGATGCTACCAGGAAACTACCAGAGCTCATCAATGAATTCAGTAAAGTTGCAGGATACAAAATTAATACTCAGAAATCTCTTGCATTTCTATACACTAACACTGAATGATCAGAAAGATAAATTAATAGAACAATTCCATTTACCATTGCATCAAAGAATAATAAAATACCTAGGAATAAACCTACTGTAGGAGGCAAAAGACGTGTACTCTGAAAACTAGAAAACACTAAGGAAAGAAATTGAAGGTGACACAAACAGATGGAAAGCTCCACAGTGTTCTTGGATTGGAAGAATCAATATTATTAAAATGATCATACTACCTAAGGTAATCTACCCAATTCAATGCAGTCCCTATCAAAATTCCAATGGCATTTTTCTCAGAACTTGAACAAATAATTTTTAATTAGTATGAAAACACAAAAGACTCCAAAAATCCAAAACAATCTTGAGAAAGAAGAATAGACCTGGAGGAATCAGAATCCATGACTTCAGATTATACTACAAAGACACAGTAATTGAAACAGTATGGTACTGACACAAAAACAGACATATAGATAAATGGAACAGAATAGAGAACCCAGAACTAAACCTATGCACCTGTAGTCAATTAATTTATGACAAAGGAGGCAAGAATATACAATGGAGAAGAGATAGTTTCTTTAATAAGTGGTGCTGGGAATACTGGACAGCTACATGTAAAAGAATAATATTAGAACATTATCTAACACTACATATACAAAAATAAACTCAAAATTGATTAAAGATCTAAATGGAAGACCAAATACATTAAACTCTTAAAAGAAAACATAGGTAGAACACCCTTTGACATAAATCTCAGCAATATCTTTTCAAATCCACCTCCTAGAGTAATGAAAATAAAACAAAAATAAACAAATGGGAACTAATTAAACTTAAAATCTTTTGCACAGGAAAAGTAACCATAAACAAAACAAAAAGTCACCCACAGAATGAAGGAAAAATTTGTTCATGGTAACTCTAAAAAAAAAAATAGCTAAATATAAAAAAGGAGTATAGAATTCAAACATAATACAAATTATAGTCATAAAATCACAAAGGTAGAGAGCAAAGAAGAAATGAACAAAAAAAGAACTACAAAAACAACCATGAAACAATTAACAAAGTGGCAATAACTACATACCTGTCACTAATTACTTTAAATGTAGATGAACTAAATGCTCTAATCAAAACAGATAGGGTGACTAAATAAATAAAAATACAAGTCCCAAAAATATACTGCCTACAGGTGACTCACTCATGTCTAAACACCTGTACAGACTTAATTCAAGATATTAAAAAAGATACTCCATGCAAATGGAAATAAAAAGAAACCTGGTATAGCAGTACTTTAATTAGACACAATAGACTTTAAAACAAAGACTGTAACAAGAGACAAAGAAGGACATTACATAATGATAAAGGGATCAATCCAACAAGATTTAACAGTTGTAAATATATATATATATATATAGTTACAACATAAAAGCACCTAAATACAAAGCAAATATTAACAAACATTAAGGAAGAAATTGACAGTAATACAGTAGTAGTAGGGGATTTTAACACCCCACTTACCTCATTGGACAGATCATCCAGACAGAAAATCAATAAGGAAACATTGGCCTTAAATAACACATTGAACCAGATGGACTTAATATAGAAAAATATTATATCTAAGCAGCATAATATACATTTTTTAAGTGCACATGGAATATCCTCCAGGATAGATCACATACTAGCCCACAAAACAAGTCTCAGTAAATTTAAGATTAAAGTCATATCAAGTACCTTTTCCAAACACAATAGTATGAGATTAGAAATCAACCATAAGAAAAAAACTGCAAAAATGGCAAACACATGGGGGCCAAAATATATGTTACTAAACAAAAATGGGTCACTGAGGAAGTCAAAAAGGAAATAAAAAATACCTAGAGGCAAATGTAAATGGAAAAGCAATGATGCAAAATCTATTTGATACAGCAAAGCAGTTCTAAGAAGAAATTTATAGTGATATAAGCTTACCTCAGGAAACAAGAAAAATCTCAAATAAATGACATAACCTTACACCTTAATGAACTGGGAAAAGAAAGAAAGAAAAAAAAGCCAAACTTAGTAGAAGAAAATAAGTAGTAAACATCAAAGCAGAAATAAATGAAATAGAGAAAAAAATCAATGAACTAATAACTGGTTCTTTGAAAAGATAAACAAAACTAATAAAACTTTAGCTAAACCAATCAGGACAAAAAAGATAGAGCCCAAATAAAGAAAATCAGAAAAGGACGAGGAGAAATTACAATCAACACCACAGAAATGCAAAGGATCATAAAAGAGTACAATGAACAATTATAGGTCAATAAGGGAAACCTTAAAGAAATAGATAAATCCCTAGAAACATGCCAGTAAATGGCAACCCTAAAAGAAATGAATAAATTCCAAGAAACATACAATGGTCCAAGCTGTACCAGAAATAAATAGAATATGAACAGACAAATTACCAGTAATGAAACTGAATCAGTAATCAAAACACTCCCAGACAAAAAAAGTCCAAGACTGGATGACTTCGCAGGTGAATTTCACCAAGCATTGAAAGAGCAGGTAACAACTATCTATCTCAAAGTGTTCAAAAAAAAAAAAAAAATTGAAGAGGAAAAAATGCTTCTGAACTCTTTCTACAAATCCAGCAGTAACACAATACCAAAATTAGACACAGACACCACAAATTTTCTTTGTTTTTAAAATTACTAGCCAACATACCTGAAAATAGATGCAAAAATTTCAGCAAATATTATCAAACTGAATTTAACAATCATTAAAAGGATCATACACCAGGATAAATTGGGATTTATTCCCAGAATGTAAAGATGTTTCAATATTCACACATCAATAAATGTGATGACAGTGAAGAATAAAAATGATATGATCATCTCAATAGATGCACAAAAAGTTTTTGACAAAATTCAACATCCATTTATTATTTAAAAAAAAAACCTCTCAACATAGTAGATATAGAGGGAACATAATTTAATATAATAAAGACCTTATATGACAAAACCACAGCCAACATCATACACCTCAGTAAATAGCTGAAAGCATTTCTTCTAAGATCAAGAATGAGACAAGAATGACCACTCTAACCACTTTTACTCAACGTATTATTGAAAGTCCTAGCCAGAGCACTCAGAAAAGGAAAAGAAATAAAAGGCATCCAAATCGGAAAGGAAGAAATAAAACTGTTTACTTTTTGCAGCTGATATGATTCTATATATAGAAAATCTTAAAGACACCAGCAAAAAACCATTAAAACTATTAAAGAATTCAGTAAAGTTGCAAGATACAGAAATCTGTTGTATTCTACACACTAACAGCAAATTATCAGAAAGAAAAATTAAGAAAACAATACTATTTACAGGCACATAAAATAGAAAAATATACTAAGGAATAAACCTAACCAAGGAGGTGAAAGAACTGTACTTGGAAACCTGTAAGACACTGATGAAAGAAATTGAGGACAACACCAAAAAAATGGAAAGATATACCATGCTCATGGATTGGAAGAATTAGTATTGTTAAAATGCCTACACTACCCAAGGAAATCTACAGATTCATTGCAATCCCTATCAAAATACCAGTGGCATTTCTCAGAGAACTAGGACAAATAATCCTAAAATTTGTATGGAAACACAAGAGTCCTCAAAAGCTGGAACAATCTTGAGATAGGAGAACAAAGCTGGAGGTATCACACCCCCTGATTCAAAACTATACTAACGGGACTTCCCTGGTGGTGCAGTGGTTAAGAATTCACCTTCCGGTGCAGGGGTTGTGAGTTTGATCCCTGGTCAGGGAACTAGATACAACATGCATGCTGCAACTAAGAGTTCACTTGCCACAGCTAAGGAACCTGTGTACCACAACTAAGGAGCCACTGACCTGCAACTAAGGAGCCCGTTAGCCACAACTAATGAGCCCACTGGTCACAACTAAGGATTATATTTGCCACAACTAAAGGAGCCAGTGAGCTGCAACTAAGGAGTCTGCCTGCCACAACTAAGATGCGGTGCAAACAAAATAAATAAATTTTTAAAACTATACTAAAAAGCTACAATAATCAATACAGTATGGCACTTGCACAAAAACAGGCTCACAGAACAATGGAACAGAATAGAGAGCCCAGAAACAAACCTACACTTGTATGGTCAATTATTCTATGATGAAGGTGGCAAGAATATACAATGGACAAAAAAAAAGCCCCCTTAATAAATGATTTTGGTAAAACTGGACAGGTACCTAAAAAAGAATCAAACTGGACTACTCTTTCACATTATATACAAAAATAAACTCAAAATGGATTAAAGAAAAATGTAAGATCTGAAACCATAAAACTGAAAGAAGAAAACAAAGGCAGTATGCTCTTTCACATTGATCTTAGTCATATTTCTCTTGAATCTGTCACCTTAGACAAGGGAAACAAAAGCAAAAATAAATAGATCTCACCACATCAAACTTAAAAGCTTTTGTGCAGTGAAGGAAACTATCAACAAAACAGACAGCCTGCTGAATGGGAGAAGATATTTGTAAACAATATTTATTGATAAGGGTTTAATATCCAAAATATACAAAGTACTCATACAACTCAACATCAAAAAAAAAAAACAATTAAAAAATGGTTAGAGGGACTTCTCTTGTGACGCAATGCAGGGGACACAGGTTCAATCTCTGGTCTGGGAAGATCCCACTTGCCATGGAGCAACTAAGCCTGTGTACCACAACTATTAAGCTTGCACTCTAGAGCCCACAAGCCACAACTACTGAGCTCACCTGCCGCAACTACTGAAGCCCTCATGCTCTAGGGCCTGTGTGCTGCAACTACAGAAGCCCACACACCTAGAGCCCATGCTCTGTAACAAGAGAAGCCACATCAATGAGAAGCACGTGCACTGCAATGAAGAGTATTCCCACTAGCTGCAACTAGAGAAAGCCCATGCACAGCAATGAAGACCTGATGCAGCCAAAAAAAAGAAGTCTATCCAGAGGACCTGAATAGACATTTTTCCAGAGAAGATATACAGATAACCAGCAGGCCTACAAGAAGATGCTCAACATCAATAATCATAAAGAAAATGCAAATCAGAGCCACAATAAGATACCACCTCACACATGTCAGAATCATCAACAGAACACAAATAACAAGTGTTTGCAAGGATGTGGAGAAACAGAAACCCTCTTACACTGTTTTGGGATTGTAAATTAGTGCAGCCAGTATGGAAAATAGTATGGAGTTTCCTCAAAAAATAAAAATCAAAATTTTATATGATGGATAAAAATATGGTAGTATCTATATACAGTTGAATATTACTCAACCATTAAAAATATAAAGTTTTGCCATTTGCAGAAAACATGGATAGATCTAGTGGGTATTATCCTAACTAAAATAAAATATCAGGCAGAGAAAGACAAATAATGAATGATTTCATTTACATAGAATCTTAAAAAAAATAAACCAACAAAATGAAAACAGACTGATAGATACAGAGAACAAATGGGTGGTTGCCAAAAGTGTGGGGGACATGAAAAAGGTGAAAGGGATTAAAAGGTATGCATCTTCAATTATACAATAAATAAGTCATAGCCATGTAATATACAGCATAAGGAATATAGTCAATGATATTTTATTAACTTTGTGCAGAGACAGATGGTTACTACAATTATCTTGATAACCATTTCATAATGTATGCAAATGTCAAATATTTATGTAGTATACCTGAAGCCAACATAATATTGTACATAAACTATATTTCAATTGTAAAAGTTTTACTGAAAGATTCAAGACCAAAAAAGTGTTTCTGTTTGGTCACATTCACAGCAGTGTTTAATGTATTATTTTATCTGATTTTTAAGCTTTCTTTAAAGGTAATTTATATATATTTTTTTCTTTCTGTAATTTTTTTAACATTTTTATTGGAGTATAATTGCTTAACAATGATGTGTTAGTTTCTGCTTTATAACAAAGTGAATCAGTTATACATAAACATATATCCCCATATCTCTTCCCTCTTGCATCTCCCTCCCTCCCACCCTCCTTATCCCACCCTTCTAGCTGGTCACAAAGCTAGAATAAAACCAAGCTGATCTCCCTGTGCTATGCGACTACTTCCCACTAGCTATCTATTTTACATTTGGTAGTATATATATATGTCCATATATACACTATCACTCTCTCACTTTGTCCCAGCTTACCCTTCCCCCTCCCTGTGTCCTCAAGTCCATTCTCTAGTAGGTCTGTTTCTTTATTCCCATCTTGCCCCATGTTCTTCATGACCTTTTTTTTTTTTTTTTTTTTAGATTCCATATATATGTGTTAGCATACGGTATTTGTTTTTCTCTTTCTGACTTACTTCACTCTGTATGACAGACTTTAGGTAATTTATAATTGAGTCATTTAAAATGAATTTTCCTTTGAGGACTCAGAAATTTGCAATATAAACATGTAGGTGATTTTAGAGTATGGGCTGGGGATCACAGAACCTTGGAAGCGTCTAATTTTATTTCCTGATTGAAAGTTAGAGATTCTGGCATTGAATGTCACCATGTAAAGCACTCACTGACTGTGTTAAACAAAAAGGATGGGGTGGTCTTTTCAAATGCCTGGTCTGATCCCTCGGCTGAAGAATCTTTTTTGTTAAAAAGATAATGCAGTTTTTTATTGACCCAGAGCAATGGGCCAAGCAAGGTTTTGCTGCAACAGTTTCTATATTGCTGCAACTCAATAGGAAATACACATGGATTCTAAATATGTGTTTTTAAACTAATTTACTTCATCTTAATTTTCAGAAGTCAAAGGCATTAAATTATAATGTAAATCCAGATATGTTAATTTGCTTGAGCTATAAATCTAAATATAATAGAAATACTTGATAAACTCCAATTAAGGAAAGATAAGATATGGAAGCCGAACACTTAAAAGTTTCTTATCAAAGCTATTGAAATATCAAACTGTATGACTGAATTAATATTTTTGCAAACAATGATAGTCCAAACACATCTGGAGCTTCCCTGGTGGCGCAGTGGTTGAGAGTCCACCTGCCGATGCAGGGGACGCCGGTGTGTGCTCTGGTTTGGGAGGATCCCACATGCCACGGAGTGGCTGGGCCCGTGAGCCATGGCTGCTGAGCCTGCACGTCCAGAGCCTGTGCTCCGCAACAGGAGAGGCCACAACAGTGAGAGGCGCACGTACCACAAAAAAAAAAAAATCTGTTCTTATTCAATGCTGGAAGAGAAATTAGTTAAGAATAAATTAAAAATGCTGGAGAGGGTGTGGAGAAAAGGGAACCCTCTTGCACTGTTGGTGGGAATGTAAATTAATACAGCCAGTATGGAGAACAGTATGGAGGTTCCTTAAAAAACTAACAATAGAACTACCATACAACTCAGCAATCCCACTACTGGGCATATACCCTGAGGAAACCATAATTCAAAAAGAGTCATGTACCACAATGTTCATTGCAGCTCTATTTACAATAGCCAGGACATGGAAGCAACCTAAGTGTCCATTGATGGATGAATGGATAAAGAAGATGTGGCATATATATATACAGTGGAGTACTACTCAGCCATAAAAAGAAACGAAATTGAGTTATTTGTAGTGAGGTGGATGGACCTAGGGTCTGTCATACAGAGTGAAGTACGTCAGAAAGAGAAAAATACCATATGCTAACACATATATATGGAATAAAAAAAAATGGTTCTGAAAAACCTAGGGGCAGGATAGGAATAAAGATGCAGACGTAGAGGATGAAATTGAAGACATGGGTAAGGGGAAGTGTAAGCTGCAATGAAGTGAGGGAGTGACATAGACATATATACACTACCAAATGTAAAATAGATAGCTAGTGGGAAGCAGCCACATATCACAGGGAGATCAGCTCAGTGCTCTGTGACCACCTAGAAGGGTGTGATAAGGAGGGTGGGAGGGAGATGCAAGAGGGGGGAGATATGGGGATATATGTTTATGTACAGCTGATTCACTTTGTTATAAAGCAGAAACTAACACACCATTGTAAAGCAGTTATACTCCAATAAAGATGTTGAAAACAACAAAAAAAGAATGAATTAAAAGTTAATATATTAAATTCTACATTTTCAGAAATGTTAAGTGGATTTCATATTTGGAAATTTCTACATAACAATAGCAGATATTCATATCAGTAGTATAATTTAATTGCATTTAGCCAATGTTGTTAACTAGATACCATATTCTAGAAAATATTTTTTAAGGTAGTGTGGAATTACGACACCAGTAAAATCTTTATCTTCTTTCCAAACAGCTTTTAGGTCTATTGTTCCAGATGGGCAGATCTCCGGGAAAACTAAGAAAATAATTAATTTTAGGAAAGTTCTTGCATACGTATTTTCCAGCATTTTATTCTCCCTCCATACTGGTGACACCGTGTTGGTACAAATCTTCATAATCTCTCTGTAGTTACATGTCTAAAAACTAAGCTAAGGGAAGCACAATCTTTTCATGCTCGGAAAATAAAATGTATTTTTCTGAATCTGGAAATCCATGTGTAAATTCACAAAACCAAATTATGATGGGAGATTTAAGACAAGAATCGTGACTGACCCTGGTGTACTTTGAGGAAAATTTATCCTTCTTAAAAAGTGGGTAAAATAATTATAATTAAATTTATATATGAATTTTTTTAGATGAAGAACTAATTAATGAAATATCAATAAACTAGTAGACCACATACTAAGGTTATAATAATCAGGTCAACTTATGGACTTATTAGTTGTAGAACTATGGGGAAGTTGTTTCAACTCCTGTGTCCTACTTTTCTCATTTGTCAAGTAAGAATGATGATAGTACTTATACCATAAAATTGTTATAAGAGATGAATGAGTCAATAACTATAAAGCACTTAAAAGAGTGCCTCACACATAGTGAGCTTCATATTTACATGTGTTCAATAAAAATATAAAGATCCAGAGATCAGAAAGTTAAAAATAGAATGGAGATAAGCCTAAAATGTTTAGAGACTATGATACCATAAAGCACAGGCTGGACAATACATGATTTATTATGAGATTATGGAACCTCTCTCAATATTAATAGCCAGATGAGCCTCCTAAATACTCTCAGCTACAGTGCTAAAAGAAAATAATAAAGAAAAGTGATTAAGCAAAGTGAAGTATAAGGATTAAACTGCCATAGACTGATCCCAGAACCTAATCTCCCAGGGGAGGGAAGTTGGCCTCATGCAGAGCACATCGTTTTAGGAAATGAGGCCTCGTCAGTGAAACCAGAAACAATTTAGTGATTAAGACAGTCATTCCTGGTAGAATGCTTTGGTAGCAGGTCAGGGCAGAAAACCACATCATATAATCACTAGTAGATGCCCTAGACTCTTGATCATATCAGAGAGATGATTGGTGTTCCAACTGAAGGTCAGAGGCTGAAATTCCACAACTTCATACTGCTGTAACCACAAGACTTATATTCAAGTTACTGATTATGCTGACTGGGGTGGAGTTTGTGCCTTCCTAATTAAGCAGATTGAAAGCTTCACAACTCAAGAGCCAGTGGTCCTCTCCAAAACTTTGACATTCTGTCTTGATAAACTCTTGTGTGCTATTTTAGAATGCAATAGGCTATGGAAGAACCATACACCAGCTATAGCTCTTGTGTCTGTGAATTTCCCCCTTATGTTTGCTGTCTGATAATTCTCCCCTGTTTGCTTTATCAAGATTTTAAGCAAAACCAAAGGTTGACCCACTAGCTTACGTCACAGTTTCAGAATCACTGATGAACTGCATACTATATACGGCATCTCACAGTGCTGAGGTAGCAATATTCTAGACTACTACCCATGCACACACTATAGTAAAAACTCAGAATGCTGCAGCACTAAGTACAAAAGAATGTTCCCAAGAAGGTAGCCTAAACCACATTGATCAGAAACAATAGAAGTTTTAATTTCCATAGCGAATGAACGGAAAAGAAGGAAGGGAGCAAAGAAGGCAGGCTACTGATTTTCTGTGCATAGGAAGGGCTCTTGATTAAGGCAGGACCAGTGATAAAATTATATCCCTGGTACACTTTCAAATTCACTCATTGATATAAGTGGCAAGTTATGATATGTGTAAGGAATGGCAGTACAAAGGACCAAGAGAAATACCTCGAGAAGAACATCCTGACCCATCTACTCTATAAGAGTTTATTTAGCCACTCATTTATGCATTTAAACAAATATTTTTTTTCAATACTTATGATGCCCTTGGTTGTCTTCTAGGTACATGTGAAAAACAAAACAAAACAAAGCAAAAAATCATTGCCTTATGTAATCTTTATTTTAGTGAAGACAGCCAAATAATATTTTTGTTTATTTTTATATTTCTATGTATATGTAAAATATTTATAAATGTATAAGTATGTATATATGTATACAAAACACTGTATAATATCATATCAGATGATAAAAGCTGAATAAAAGGATAGAGAATATCTTGATATTTCAGTATCAGGTAATGTTATATGAGAGGTTTCCTCACAAAATGTGAGTGTTGAACAAATATTTTTAGGAAGAGAGGGAACTAATCATTTGATAAGGAGAGGAGTATCCAAAGTAGGGAAAACACAAAATCCCTAGACCAAGAGCATAAAAGTTGCACTGAATGAAAAACAAGAAAGCAGAATGGTGGCCAGGAGAATGGCAATAGTTGGGAAATTAGCCAGGAGCAAGGTAATGTAGGACCTTGAGTGCCACTCTGAGGACTGTTTTTCATTCTGAATGAGAATGACAGACATTGGAGGATTTCAAGCACAGGATTGATATGATTGTAATTTTACTGAGCTGCATTTTAAAAGGACCACACTGAGAACTGTTGAACACACTGAGACTGTTGAAATAGTTCAGAAGATTGTGGCCTGGACCACGAAACGGAACAATGAAAACTATGAGCAGTAGTTAATTCTGATTATGTTTTTAAGGTATAGTTAATAGGATTTACTGCTAGATTAACGGGATCATGCTAAAATGCTTGTAAATAGTGAAAGAGTTTAGAATGCAACTGTGTTGTGCCTTTGTAAACGTGGGTGACAGATTTGAGTTTCAATATGAATATACAAATTTATTTTTATTATTTATATTTAATAAGATGTTACACACTAGATCAGTTATCTGTGACAAGAGTGCTTAGTTCAAGTTCCATAAATTCCTTAGAATATTAAAATAGTGAGATGCAAAAGTAGATATAATTCTGAAGGATAAAGGAAAAAAGGAAATACCTGATGCATTCCTTCTCACCTCTCAACATAATAAATTAATTGTTATTAAAAGGAAGAAGTATATAAGAAGAAATATATACATATATATATATGATATCTTAGGAAAAATTTTATTCCCATTATCATTATTCTTTGGATGATAAATAGGTAAACCATTTTCAAGAGGGATAGATCCTTATGATCTTGAGTGAACAATCACCTTAGATAAACGTTCTGAAGTGTGGATTTTTACAGTGAATATCTATACCAAGAAAAGTAAAGAAACTGACACTCCTACCCTTAAATAACAGACAAACCACTACAATAGATAGACCAGATTTATCACTTTCCAGCAAATACCTGACAGGTATTCCTTTGTGGGAAAGCTGAACTAAATATGGTCTGCTCTGAAAAATTACAGATTCATAACCATCAGTCAATCAAGCAAGATATGTTTGGAAAACAAGCCAATAATGAAATGCTAATGTTCACTCACAAATATTACTTTCTGTGTTATCAATCAAAAGGTAGCACAATTTAGTGAGGTCCTGTACACTTATTGAGACAACAAGTATTATTTTGAATGTATCTACGTAAGGTGATAGACACACTGAGATGATTAAAAGAAGAATTCTTGTCAGGGGTGTAAATAATTCATTATAATAGAAATGGAAAAATGCTGTTGTACTTGTAGGCATGAGGACCCTTCACAAATCTCATATATATCAGTTCTCACCTTTTAACCACATTGTAAGTCTTATACTTTCCATTGCCTTTGAATTTAGTAGAGATTATCTGAGTTGCTTCAGTCAATTAATGTGAGTGGAAGTGACTTTAACCACTTCTGGTTAGAAGTTCAAAGAGCCAAGCCATGATCTACCATGTCACTTTCTTGGACACAGAAAATGTGTCCAAATGACACAGTGATTACAATGGTACAGCTATAGCATCCATTATCTGGGTTTCTTAATACCTGTAATGATCAGAGGCCCCTTGCCAACCTCCACTGGTTTTATAATGTAAGCAAAGTTAATTAAGAACTGACACAGAAGTTAGAAATGATGCTATGAGAAATCAGAACATAGTTATTATCCAGAGTAAAGACTTTAAGGGAAAAATCCTGGAGTAAAAGGACACTGAGCTGAGCCTTAACAATTAGCGGGAGTAAGGTGAATGGAAAGGATGGTGGCCTTATGTAGACCATACAGAAAAGAGAGAGAGTAATATGTACAGAAACTGTATATGGTTCATCATGACTGGAGGGTTAGCATCAATAGATTGTCAATATGTAGTACTGGAAAGATATTTAAGGATCAACTCACAGTGGCCCTTTGTTACTAGGCTTAGTTTTAGTTATTCATTTTTAAAGAGACTGTTAATTAATTAAAGCATGCAAACAGACCTAAAATACATAAACACTATGTACCTGCTACCTACCTTAAAAATTAAATTAGAAGTACACTTAAAATCCTCTGTGTATAAAATTCTTCAGTCACCTCCTCCCTCATCACTACAGGTAATAATTATCCAAAATTTTGCTATATAGCTATGTAACCCTAAATTTTATATATATATAATCATTTTGTCCCTTTGTAGATAATAAACAATTATATTATTTTGTAAGCATTTTCCTTTTTACTGTCATTTGATTTTTTGGAAAATAGTCTATATCCTTATATAAATGCAAGACATTCATTAAAAATGTTGCATAGTACTCAGTTATTTGAATTTATCATAATTTTTATACTCAGTGCTCTGAAAAATGTCATTTACCATTTTTCACTGGTACAATGTTAAACTGAATGTTTTGTAAATTCTCCTGATAGATATGTGCAAGAGTTTATCTAGAATATACGAGTATGAAATTACTGGGTCTAAGGCTATGTGAATCTTCAAATTAACTAAGTGTTGCTAAATGAAAAGAGTTATTTATACTTAACCCAGAAGCCAAAGGAAACTCCTGAAGGATGTTTAAGGAAGGCATCAGCATGGTAAGGTTTTTGGTTTAGAAATCTCTGGCAGCAATACGCAAATGTTATTGGAATTGAGCAAAATTTTATGAACCAGAAATAAGGCAGTGCCCAAGGAGATTGTCAAGAAGAGGAGAATCACCAGACATTGGTTGGCTAGTGGGGGAAGAGAGGTATGGTGAATTTGGTTTATAGGCTTATTAGCAGGCATGGACTTTCACTGACATTATCTCTGAGTTTTTTCACATACTAGTTAAATTTATTATTTCTCTTGTCTTCAAATATTAAGTTTAAGGCAGAGAACTATTGTGTATTCTTAAGCAACAATGTGTAGGACATTTATTTTGGTTCTTTATGAAAGCATATTGTAACTTTCTTTTTCTTAATTTTTATTTTAATTTAATTAATTTTTTTATACAGCAGGTTCTTATTAGTCATCAATTTTATACACATCAGTGTATACATGTCAATCCCAATCACCCAATTCATCACACCACCACCTCCACCCCCACTCCCCCGCAGCTTCCACCCCCCTTGGTATCCATGTTTGTTCTCTACATCTGTGTCTCAATTTCTGCCCTGCAAACCGTTTCATCTGTACCATTTTTCTAGGTTTCACATATATGCGTTAATATACGATATTTGTTTTTCTCTTTCTGACTTACTTCACTCTGTATGACAGTCTCTAGATCCATCCAAGTCTCAACAAATGACCAAATTTCATAACTTTTTAGCATATTGTAACTTTCAGAGTTACTTTTTTAAAGTCATATTGACTAAATTTAAATCAGTTTCATTACTTATATGTAACCTCTCTTTACTTCAGTTTCTTTTTCTGTAGAACAGTGATAATAATAATACCAACTTCATGATGATGTCTTTAGTATTAATTGAGATCATATATAGATTATTTACAGAACTTGTGTAGCATATAGGAGTTACAGATAAGTGTTAACTATTATTATTGCTATAATGCCACAATCAATTGTGAAAGTAAACGATAGCATCCCATACTGAAAAATTGAGACCCAGAAACTTTCAGTAACTTAGCGAGAAGCTCAGCTAGAAAACAGAAGATTCAGGACTTGAAAATTATGCTGTTCCCTCTACTCCATGTTGCACATAGCCCTATCCTTACTTTTCAGGTTTCATTCTTTCCCTTCCTTTTATGGTAATAGTCCAGTAGACTGAGTACATGTGACAATTGATTTTTAAATTCAGTGAATCACCCTTCACATTTTTGTTCCACCATTACTCTATAATCCAATTAGTTATTTCTCATTCTTCAATGTACAATTTATATTTTTTCCACCTTCAAATTAATCAATTTAGGTGTTATAGCCTTTTATCTAAATTCAAAGTCCTTAGGAGAGAGTCTAGACATGCAGAGGCACTCAAATTTTACCCCTTTTCTCCTAGCAGATAAAGAGAAAACAAGTTAGGGCTTACAAATGTGTAAGGTGGGAGAATTAGAGGAGATAAAATGTTCACACTAATCTGAATTTAGTCTTCATAGAAATCTATTTGAATATGGAAACAGAATATGCTTAGTTAGCAAAGGATTTGTGGATTTTAAAAACGTGGGTTTTTTTGAAAATTCTTCTAACATATTTATTAGAGTATAATTGCTTTAAAATGCCATGTTAGTTTCTGCTGTATAACAAAGTGAATCAGCTACACATAAACATATATCCCCATATCTCTTCCATCTTGGGTTTCCCTCCCACCCTCCCTATTCCACCCCTCTAAGTGGACACAAATCACCAAGCTGATCTCCCTGTGCTATGTGGCTACTTCCCACTAGCTATCTATTTTATATTTGGTAGTGTATATATCTCCATGCCACTCTCACTTCATCCCAGCTTACCCTTTCCCCTCCCCATGTCTTCCAGTCCATTCTCTACATCTGTGTCTTTATTCTTGTCCTGTCCATAGGTTCTTCAGAACCTTTTTTTTTTCTTTTTTAGATTCCATATATATGTGTTAGCATACGGTATTTGCTTTTCTCTTTCTGAATTACTGTATGACAGTGTCTAGGTCCATCCACCTGACTACAAGTAACTCATTTTCATTTCTTTTTAATGGCTGAGTAGTATACAATTGTATAAATGTGCCACGTATTCTTTATATATTCATCTGTCACTGGGCACTTAGGTTGCTTCCATGTCCTGGTTATTGTAAGTGGAGCTGCAATAAACATTGTGGTAGATGACTCATTTTGAATTATGGTTTTCTCAGGGTATATGCACAGTAGTGGGATTGCTGGGTCATATGGTAGTTTTATTTGTAGTTTTTAAAGGAACCTCCATAATGTTCTCCATAGCAGCTGTATCAATTTACATTCCCACCAACAGTGCAAGAGGGTTCCCTTTTCTCCACACCCTCTGAAGCAATTATTGTTTGCAGATTGTTTGATGATGGCCATTCTGATTGGTGTGAGGTGATACATCATTGTAGTTTCGATTTGCATTTCTCTAATGAGTAGTGATGTTGAGCATGCTTTCTTGTGTTTGTTGGCATTCTGTATACCTTCTTTGGAGAAATGTCTATTTAGATCTGCTGCCCATTTTTGGATTGGGTTGTTTCTTTTTTTGATATTGAGCTGCATGAGCTACCTGTATATTTTGGAGATTAATCCTTTGTCAGTTGATTCATTTGCAAATATCTTCTCCCATTCTGAGGACTGACTTTTCATCTTGTTTATGATTTCCTTCACTGTGTAAAACTTTAGAGTTTCATTAGGTCCAATTTGTTTATTTTTGTTTTTATTTGCATTTCTCTAGGAGGTGGGTCCAAAAGGTTCTTGCTGTGATGTATGTCATAGAGTGTTCTGCTCTAAGAGTTTTCCTCTAAGTGTTTTATAGTGTCTGGCCTTATATTTAGGTCTTTAATCCATTTTGAGTTTATTTTTGTGTATGGTGTTAGGGAGTGTTCTAACTTCATTCTTTTACATGTAGCTGTCCAGTCTTCCCAGCACCAATTATTGAAGAGGCTGTATTTTCTCTATTATATATTCTTGCCTCCTTTATGAAAGATAAGGTGGCCATATGCATGTGGGTTTATCTCTGGGTTTTTTATCCTGATCTATTGATCTATATTTCTGTTTTTGTGCTAGTACCATACTGTCGTGATTACTGCAGCTTTGTAGTATAATCTGAAGTCAGGGAGCTTGATTCCTCCAGCTCTGTGTTTCTTTCTCAAGATTTCTTTGGCTATTTGGGGTCTTTTGTGTTTCCATACAAATAGTGAAATTTCTTGTTCTACTTCTGTGAAAAATGCCATTGGTAGTTTGATAGGGATTGCATTGAATCTGTACATTGCTTTGGGCATTAGAGTCATTTTCACAATGTTGATTCTTCCAATCCAAGAACATGGTAACATTCCATCTGTTTGTATCATCTTTAACTTCTTTCATCAGTGTCTTATCATTTTCTGCATACAGCTCTTTTTTCTCCTTAGGTAGGTTTATTCCTAGGTATGTTATTCTTTTTGTTGCAATGGTAAAAAGGAGTATTTCCTTAATTTTTCTTTCATATATTTCATCATTAGTGTATAGGAATGCAAGAGATTTCTGTGCATCAATTTTATATTCTGCTACTTTACCAGATTCGTTGATTAGCTATAGTATTTTTCTGATAGCATCTTTGGGATTCTCTATGTATCATATCATGTCATCTGCAAACAATGAGAGTTTTGCTTCTTCTTTTCTGATTTGGATTCCTTTTATTTGTTTTCTTCTCTGATTGCCATGGCTAAAACTTCTAAAAACATGTTGAAAAATAGTGCTGAGAGTGAGCAATCTTTTCTTCTTCATGATCTTAGTGAAAATCGTTTCAGTTTTTCACCATTGAAAAAAGTGTTGGCTGTGGGTTTTTCATATATGGCCTTTATTATATTGTGGTAAGTTCCCTCTATGCCTACTTTCTGGTGAATTTTTATCATAAACAGGTGTTGAATTTTCTAAAAAGCTTTTTCTGCACCTATTGAGGTGATCATATGGTTTTCCTCCTTCAATTTGTTAATATGGTTTATCACATTGATTGATTTGCATATATTGAAGAATCTTTGCATCACTTGGATGAACCCCACTTGATCACGGGGCATGATCCTTTTAATGTTCTGTAGGATTCTGTTTGCTAATATTTTATTAAGGATTTTTGCATCCATGATCATCAGTGATATTGCTCTGTAGTTTTATTTTTTTGTGAAATCTTTGGTTTTGGTATCAGTGTGATGGTGACCTCATAAAATGAGTTTGGGAGTGTTCCTCTCTCTGCTATATTTTGGAATAGTTTCAGAAGGATAGCTTTTAGCTGTTCTCTAAATGTTTGATAGAATCCACCTGTGAAGCCATCTAGTCCTGGGCTTTTGTTTGCTTGAAGATTTTTAATTGCAGTCTGAATTTCAGTGCTTGTGATTGGTCTGTTTATATTTTCAATTTCTTCCTGGTGCAGTCTTGGGAGGTTGAGCTTTTGTAAGAATTTGTCCATTTCTTCCACATTGTCCATTTTATTGGCATAGATTTGCTCTCATGATCCTTTGTATTTCTGCAGTGTCAGTTGTTACTTCTCCTTTTTCATTTCCATTTCTATTGATTTGAGTCTTCTCCCTTTTTTTCTTGATGAGTCTGGCTAGTGTTTTATCAATACTTTTTATCTTCTCAAAGAACCAGCTTTGGGCTTTCCTGGTGGTGCAGTAGTTGAGAGTCTGCCTGCCTATGCAGGGGACATGGGTTTGTGCCCCAGTCCAGGAAGATCCCACATGCCGCAGAGCGGCTGGGCCCATGAGCCATGGCCACTAAGCCTACATGTCTGGAGCCTGTACTTCACAACTGGAGAGGCCACAACAGTGAGAGACCCACATACCGCAAAAAAAAAAAAAAAAAAAAAGGAAAACAAAACAACCAGCTTTTAGTTTTATTGATCTTTGTTATTGTTCCTTTTATTTCTTTCTCATTTAATTCTGATCTGATTTTTATGATTTCTTTCCTTCTGCTAACTTTGGGGTTTCTCTCTTCTTTCTCTAGTTGCCTTAGGTGTAAGGTTAGGTTGTTTATTTGAGATATTTCTTGTTTCTTGAGGTAGGATTGCATTGCTATAAACTGCCCTCTTAGAACTGCTTTTACTGCATCCCATAGTGTTTGGGTTGTCATGTTTTCATTGTCATTTGTTTCTAGATATGTTTTTATTTCCTCTTTGATATCTTCAGTGATCTCTTGGTTATTCAGTAGTGTATTGTATAGCCTCCTTTCTTCGTATTTTTTACAGATTTTTTCCGTAATTTATATCTAGTCTCATAGTGTTGTTGTCAGAAAATATACTTGATACAATTTCAATTTTCTTAAATTTACTGAGGCTTGATTTGTGACCCAAGATATGATATATCCTGGAGAATGTTCCAAGAGCACTTGAGAAGATAGTGTATTCTGCTGTTTTCAGATGGAATGTCCTATAAATATCAATTAAGTCCATCTTGTTTAATGTATCATTTAAAGCTAGTGTTCCCTTATTTATTTTCATTTTGGATGGTCTGTCCATTGATGAAAGTGGGGTGTTAAACTCCCCTATTATTATTGTGTTACTGTTGATTTCCCCTTTTATGGCTGTTAGTATTTGCCTTATGTATTGAGGTGCTCCTATATTAGGTGCATAAATATTTACAATTGTTGTATCTTCTTGGTTTTATCCCTTGATCATTATGTAGTGTCCTTCTTTGTCTCTTGTAATAGTCTTTATTTTAAAGACTATTTTGTCTGATATGAGAATTGCTACTCTAGCTTTCTTTTGATTTCCATTTGCATGGAATATCTTTTTCTATCTCCTCACTTTCAGTCTGTATGTGTCCCTCGGTCTGAAGTGGGTCTCTTATAGACAGGATATATATGGGTCCTGTTTTTGTATCAATTCAACCAGTCTTTGTCTTTTAGTTGGAACATTTAATCCATTTACATTTAAGGTTGTTATTGATATGTGTGTTCCTATTACCATCTTCTTAATTGTTTTGGGTTTGTTATTGTTGGTCTTTTGCTTTTCTTGAGTTTCCTGTCTAGAGATGTTCCTTTAGGTTTTGTTGTAAAGCTGGTTAGGTGTTGCTGAATTCTCTTAGCTTTTGCTTCTCTGTAAAGGTTTTAATTTCTCCATTGAATCTGAATGAGATCTTTGCTGGCTAGAGTAATCTTGGTTGTGGGTTTCTCTCTTTCATCACTTTAAATATGTCCTGCCACTACCTTCTGGCTTGCAGAGTTTCTGCTGAAAGATCAGCTGTTAACCTTATGACGATTCTCTTGTATGTTATTTGTTACTTTTCCCTTGCTGCTTTTAATAGTTTTTCTTTGTATTTAATTTTTGATAGTTTGATTAATGTGTCTTGGCCTGTTTCTCCTTGGATTTATCCTGTATGGTACTCTCTGTGCTTCCTGGAGTTGACTATTTCATTTCCCATATTAGGGAAGTTTTCATCTATAATCTCCTCAAATATTTTCTCAGTCCCTTTCTTTTTATCTTCTTCTTCTTGGATCCCTATAATTTGAATGTTGGTGCATTTAATGTTGTCCCAGAGGTCTCTGAGACTGTTCTCAATTCTTTTCATTCCTCTTTCTTTATTCTGCTCTGTGGTAGTTTTTTCCATTATTTTATCTTCCAGGTCACTGATCTGTACTACTGCCTCAGTTATTCTGCTATTAATTCCTTCTAGAGAATTTTTTATTGTGTTTTTCATCCTTGTTTTTTTGCTCTTTAGTTCTTCTCAGTCCTTGTTAAATGTTTCTTGTATTTTCTCCAATCTATTTCCAAGATTTTGGATCATCTTTATTATCATTATTCTGAATTATTTTTCAGGTAGACTGCCTATTTCTTCTTCATTTATTTGGTCTGGTGGGTTTTTACCTTGCTCCTTCATCTGCGTTTTATTTCTCTGTCTTCTCATTTTGCTTAACTCATTGTGTTTGGGGCCTCTTTTCAACAGGCTGCTGGTTTGTAGCTCCCTTTGTTTTTGGTAATTGCCCCAGTGGCTAAAGTTGGTTCAGTGGGTTGTGTCTTCCTGGTGGAGGGAGTTAGTGCCTGTGTTTTGGTGGATGAGTCTGGATTTTGTCTTTCTTTTGGGCAGGACCGCATCCACTGGTGTGTTTTGGGTTGTCTGTGAACTTATTTTGATTTTAGACTGCCTCTGTACTAATGGATGGGGTTGTGTTCCTTTCTTGCTAGTTGTTTGGCATAGGGTGTCCAGCACTGTAGCTTGCTGGTCATTTAGTGGAGCTGGGTCTTAGAATTGAGATTGGGATCTCTGAGATTGCTTTCACTGTTTGATATTACATGGGGTCAGGATGTCTCTGGTGGACCAATGTCCTGATATCGGATCTCCAACCTCAGAAGCTCAGGCCTGACACCCACCTAGAGCACCAAGACTCTGTCAGTCACCCAGCTCAGAAGCAAAGGGAGAAAAAAATAAAGAAATTAAGAAAAAAAAATAATATAAAGTTATTAAAATAAAAAATTAAAGAAATTAATAAAATAGGAATAAAAAAAGAGAGAGCAACTAAACTGAAAACAAGTTCACCAATGATAACAAGCACTAAAAACTATACTAAAAAAAAAAAAAAGACAGACAGAACCCTAGGACAAATGGTAAAAGCAAAACAATACAGACAAAACCACGCAAAGAAGCATACACATGCACACTCACAAAAGGAGAAAAAGGAGATATATATATATATATATATATATATATAAGGAAGAGAGCAACCACATCAATAAACAAATCTACCAGTGATAATAAGCGCCAAATATGAAACTAAGATAAACATAAAACCAGAAACAAATTAGATGTAGAAAGCAAACCCCAAGTCTACAGTTGATCCCAAAGTCCGCCGCCTCAATTTTGGGATAATTTGTTGTCTATTCAGGTATTCCACAGATGCAGGGTACATCAGTTTGATTGTGGAGATTTAATCCACTGCTCCTGATGCTACATGGAGAGATTTAACTTTCTCTTCTTTGTTTGCACAGCTCCTTGGGTTCAGCTTTGGATTTGGCCCTGCCTCTGCTTGTAGGTGGCCTGAGGGCATCTGTTCCCTACCCAGACAGGACGGGGTTAAAGGGGCGGCTGATTAGGTGCCTCTGGCTCACTCAGGCCAGGGGGAGAGAGGGATATAGAATGTGGGGTGAGCCTGCAGCAGCAGAGGCTGGAGTAACATTGCAATAGCTTGAGGCATGATGTGTGTTTTCCTGGGGAAGTTGTCCCTGGCACTGGTGGACTTCACAGTCTCCCAGGAGGGGAGTTGTGGATAGTGACTTGTACTTACACACAGGCCTCTTGTTGGCTGCAGCATCAGCCTTAGTGTCTCATACCCGTCTCTGGTGTCTGTGCTGATAGTCGTGGCTCACGTCCATCTCTGGAGCTCGTTTAGGTGGTGCTCTAAATCCCCTCTCCTCATGACCCAAAACAATGGTCTCTTGCCTTTTAGGCAGTTCCAGACATTTTCCTGGACTCCCTCCTGGCTAGCTGTGGCACACTAGCCCCCTTCAGGCTGTGTTCATGCAGCCAACCCCAGTTCTCTCTCTGGGGTATGACCTCTGTAGTCCAAGTCTCAGCTCCCAGTCCCCACCTGCCCCAACGGTGACCAGACAAGACTCTCAGGCTGGTGAGAGCTGGTTGGTACTGATCTACTGTGTGGGAATCTCTCCATTTTGCCCTCTGCACCCCTGTTACTGTGCTCTTCTCCATGTCTCCAAAGCTTCTCCCCTGCCCACCCACTGTCTCTGCAAGTGAAGTGGCTTCCTAGTGCATGGAAACTTTTCCTCCTTCACGGCTCCCTCCCAGAGGTTCAGGTCACATCCTTATTCTTTTGTCTCTGCTTTTTCGTTTTTCTTTTGCCCTACCCAGGTACGTGGGGAGTTTCTTGCCTTTTGGGAAGTCTGAGGTCTTCTGCCAACCTTCAGTAGGTGTTCTTTTGCAGTTTTTCCATGTATAGATGTATTTTTGATGTAATTGTGGGGAGGAAGGTGATCACATCTCACTCCTCTGTCATCTTGAAGCTATCCTAACATGTGTTTTTGACTACTCTTGTAAGATAGCAGAGTTAATTGTGCCACTGATCCAATTGAATAGATAAAAATGAGGGTCAAATGAGCACATTTACTGATGGGAAAAAAGCTAAAATATATTCCCATATATTTATGTATATATTTATGTTTTAGTTCTGGCTAATATTACTTTGGGTGATCTTCTGTAATTTTGTTTGCAACTGCTTACTTTGAAATTCAATAATTAGTGGTAGGCCACATGATGGGTTACTTCATTGGTGCAACTTTCAAGTGAAGGTATGTCTTACCTTTTATCAGTGGCAATACTGGGCAATGTCTGGAGATATTATTGGTTGTCACAACTATAGATGAGTGCTACAGACACATAGGGGTTAGAGGTCAGGGATGTTTCCAAACATCTTCCAATACACTGCACACCTGTTCCAGTGAAGAATTATCTATACCAAAACTTTAACAATACTGAGGTTGATAAAACCTGTCCTGTACTTATGACAGGTTGGAGTTAACCCCAGCATCTTTGATCATAAATATGTTTAATACTCTCTAATCTTTGGGCTTTTAAAGCCAGCCTGATACCAATACAGAAAGCATTAAAAGAAAAATTTTTGTGGCTGCCAGGTGTTTGAAAGGTGTTTAAAAGTATAATAAACAGGAGGATCACTGCTCAATTACAATTGAAACATTAATATATACTCTTTGCTCCTGTTGTATGTTTGGCATTAAAGCATGATATGGTAAATGGTCACATAATTAATTATTTCACTATAGCTTCAACATTTAAAACACAGTTTTGGAAACAATTAATCCAAAGTGGATTATAACTTGGGAAGGACTGTGATAAATAAAATGTCAAAATCTTTCGCATAGAAAGACTAACAGTTTCCAGCACAGGTATGCTCTCCTATTACATGAATATCCTGCATTCTTTATCTTTCTCATTTCTGTTATTGTCATCAACATTACAAAGAACAATGAGCATTGTTCAGACAAGAAAAAACATGATTTTCTTCTGACTCACAATATGATTTCTCTTATATTTCCAAAGTAATGTTTTCATGTGTTCTTATTAAATAATCTAATGCCTGTATCAAAATATGTCTACATCATATGCATCTGTAGACTACATCTCATTTATGCCCTACCACTTCTCCTCACATTATTGTATTTGATCCATCATCCCCCCAACACATTCTCCTCCATATTACCAGTTATCATAAACGTAAACACAAAGCTCTAAGCATGTTACTCGTATACTTTAAAATCATGAATTTCAATCCCTTGGTAGGATAAAATGTTTAGTGGGACACCTAAAACTACTTACTTTCTGGTACCATACAAGCTATCCAGTTTGTCTCTTATTAGTTTCCTTTCCTATTCTCTCTTTTTTAACTATATATAAGAGTTATCATTTTTGAACTAACCAGAAAATTATTTTTATTATTTTTCAAAACGAAGTTTGAACATCATCTCCTCTCTGCATCCAGACTCCACTTTCATAGAGAAGTTTATCTTATTTCTTCTCTATGTTCCAATAGTTCTGAGTAGTAACATGTATCATAGCTTTATAAGTATGATACTAACTACTGCTTCATTTTGACATTAATTCTACCTTAATCACTGTGATCACCCCAAACATTGTGGTCATACCCTACTCTCCTTTGTATTATAAACACCTAACCATTTTGTTGCTTATAGTTAGTCTTCTAGCAGTGCTTTGGGATAACAGAATAAATACTTCCAAACCATTTATTTCATCTTTGTCCTATTATTAACTTTTACCCAAGAATCTAACATTTGGGAAAATAATGGTTGTCAGTCATTTTGTCTTTCTGGCATTGGTGTGGTAATCAAAATAATAGAAAAGGAAGATCCAAGGATGCCTGGCTCACCAAGTGGATACTATAGGATAGAAATAGAAATATATAGGATAGTATTTACTATAGGATAGTATAGAAATACTATAGGAGAGAAATCATGTTCAATCAAGTCATAATTTTAATTTATGGAGCAGACTGTAGCTTATGTTTTTTTCTCAACATATGCTGTACAGTAATTTTGATATAATGATATATTGCTTTTGATGAATCAGCAGCTCATTGTAAAAGGGGATTATAAACTATTTTGAATGTGAGGTGGTTATTATTATTACATGAGTGTTTTAGAAAGCATTAGCATTAAGTGTATGTTGATATAAAGAGCTTAGGCATTTTAGACATTTAATATATTTGTAATAACAACTAGAAGTGACATAAAATAAGTTACCAATATTGAATAAATGTTTTATCAACATACATTATAAATTTTATATGAAATATAAATGAAATATGAAATATGCATAAAATATGGTGCTTATTATAGTAGTCTTAGTTTCCTTTTCAAGAAGACATTAATATTAGATATACAGTAATAGGTTTAGAGAAAGCCATCTATATTTAACTAAGATAAAGTACATCACATAATTATAAATGCTTCTTCTGAAACTATTCCAAAAAATTGCAGAGGAGGAACACTCCCAAACTCATTCTATGAGGCCACCATCACCCTGATAACAAAACCAGACAAATACCACAAAAAAACACAAAAATTACAGATGATTACAATAATTACAAAAATTACAATGATTACAATATCACTGATGAACATAGATACAAAAACCTTCAACAAAATACTAGCAAACCAAATCCAACAATATATTAAAAGGATCATACACCATGATCAAGTGGGATTTATCCAATGGATGCAAAGAATTGCAATATCTGCAAATCAATCAGTGTGATATACCACATTAACAAATTAAAGAAAAAAACATATGATTCTCTCCATAGATGCAGAAAAAACTTTTGACAAAATGCAACACCCATTTATGATAAAAAACTTTCCAGAAAGTGGGCATACCTCAACATAATAAAAGCCATATATGACAAACCCACAGCTAACAACATACTCAATGCTGAAAAGCTGAAAGCATTTCCTCTAAGATCAGGAACAAGACAAGGATGTCCACTCTCACCAATATTATTCAACATAGTTATAGAAGTCCTAGCCACGGGAATCATAGAAGAAAAATAAATAAGGGGAATTGAGATTGGAAAAGAAGAAGTAAAGCTGTCACTGTTTACAGATTATGTGATACTATATATAGAAAATCCAAAAGATGCTACAAGAAAACTCCTAGAGCTCATCAATGAATTTAGTAAAGCTGCAGAATAGAAAATTAATACAAAGAAATCTCTTGCATTTCTATACAATAAAAATGAATGATCAGAAATAGAAATTAAGGGAACAAATTTACCATTCCATTAAAAAAGAATAAAATAACTAGGAATAAACCACTCAAGGAGGCAAAAGACCTATACTCTGAAAACTATAAGATGCTGATGAAGATGACACAAACAGATGGATAGAATCACTGTGTTCTTGAATTGGAAGAATCAATATTGTCCAAATGACTATACTACCCAAGGCAATCTACAGATTCAATGCAATCCCTATCAAATTACCAATGACATTTTTCACAGGACTAAACAAAAATCCTGAGAATGTAAAAAGAAGCTGGCGGACTCAGGCTTCCTGACATCAGACTATACTATGAAGCTACAGTCATCAAAACAGTATGGTACTGGCAGCAAAACAGAAGTATAGATTGATGGAAAAGGATAGAAAGTCCAGGAATAAACCCATGCACCTATGGTCAGTTAATCTGTGACAAAAGAGCCATTTCTTGCTCTTTTGAAGACAGCTCCAGTCTTCTCGTCTCTGTCTGACCCCACTGGGGCCCTGTGTGTGATTTATCTTTCTAATTGTCAGGTATTTCTTTTCCACCGTGTGGGCAGAAGACAGATCCCCACTCCCGTCAACTGTCTCCCGTCTCTTCTTTTCATTTTATTATCCATTTCTTGCCTTTCCCTCCTCCTGTCTTCCTGCCCCCACTTCTTTTTTCCTGATTCCTCCTCCTTCCCACTTCAATTTCAAAATCTCTCCTGTCCCCTCTCACCATGCCCCTTCCCCTACCCTTGTGCCTTTTGAATATAATTCAGTGATGTCTTGGGAATACTAGCACAGTCCCCTAATTCAGCCAAGCATGGGACTCTGTGTGAATTCAAGCTGTGTGCTGACAATGTCTTGGTGATCCGGCTGGGTGTCAGGCCAGTGCCTCTGATGTGGGAGAGCCAAGTTCAGGACATTGGTCCACCACAGACCTCCTGGCTACACATAATATCAGATGGTAAAAGGTCTCCCAGAGATCTCCAGCTCCAGCTACACTCAACGACCAACAAGCTACAGTACTGGACAACATATGCCAAACAACTAGCAAGACAGGAACACAACCTTTCCCATTAGCAGAGAGGCTGCTTAAAACCATAATAAGTTCACAGACAACCCCAAAACACACCACCAGATATGGTCCTGCCCACCAAAAAGACAAGATCCAGTTTCATCTGCCAGAACACAGGCACCAGTTCCCTCCACCAGGAAGCCTACACAACTTATTGAACCAAACTTAGCCACTGGGGGCAGACATCAAAAACAATGGGAACTACGAACAGGTAACCTGCACAAACAAGATTCCAAACACATTAAGTTAAGCAAGATGAAAAGACAGAGAAACACACAGCAGATGAATGAGCTAGGTAAAAACCCACCAGACCAAAGAAATGAAGAGGAAATAGGCAGTCTACCTGAAAAATAATTCAGAGCAAGTATAGTAAAGATGATCTAAACCTTGGAAATTGAATAGAAAAAAAAAAGTTTAACAAGGACCTAGAAACCCTAAAGAGGAAACAGTCATGAACAACACAATAAAAGAAATTTAAAAGTCTCTAGAAGGAATCAAAAGCAGACTAACTGAGGCAGAAGAACGAATAAATGACCTGGAAGATAAAATAGTGGAAATAACTACCACAGAGCAGAATAAAGAATGAGGAATGAAAAGAATTGAGGACAGTCTCAGAGACTTCTGGGACAACATTAAACACACCAACATTCGAATTATAGGGGTCCCAGGAAAATAAAAGAAAAAGAAAGGGATTGAGAAAATTTTTGAGGAGATTATAGTTGAAAAGTTCCCTAATATGGGAAAGGAAATAGTCAATCAAGTCCAGGAAGCACAGAGTCCCATACAGGATAAATCCAAGGAGAAACACGCCAAGGCACATATTAATCAAACTATCAAAAAATAAATACAAAGAAAAACTATTAAAAGCAGCAAGGCAAAAGCAGCAAATCACATACAAGGGAATCCCCATAAGGCTAAAAACTGATCTTCCAGCAGAAACTCTGCAAGCCAGAAGGAAGTGGCAGGACATATTTAAAGTGATGAAAGGGAAAAACCTACAACCAGGATTACTCCACTCAGCAAGAATCTCATTCAGATTCGACACAGAAAATAAAACCTTCACAGGCAAGCAAAAACTAAGAGAATTCAGCACCACAAAACCAGCTTTACAACAAAACCTAAAGGAACTTCCTTAAGCAGGAAACACAAGAGAAGTAAAAGGCCTACAACAACAAATGCAAAACAATTAAGAAATTAGTAATAGGAACACACATATTGAAAACTACCTTAAATGTAAGTGGATTAAATGCTCCAACCAAAAGACATAGACTGGTTGAATGGATACAAAAACAAGACCCATATATATGCTGTCTACAAGAGACACAATTCAGACCTAAGGACATATACAAAATGAAAGTGAGAGGATGGAAAAAGATATTCCATGCAAATGGAAATCAGATGGAAGCTGGAGTAGCGATTCTCATATCAGACAAAGTAGACTTTAAAATAAAGACTATTACAAGAGACAAAGAAGGACACTACATAATGATCAAGGGATCCATCCAAGAAGAAGATATAACAAATTGTAAATATTGATGCACCCAACAAAGGAGCATCTCAATACCTAAGGCAAATGCTAACAGCCATAAAAGGGAAAATCGACAGTAACATATTCATAGTAGGGGACTTTAACACCCCACTTTCACCAATGGACAGATCATCCAAAATGAAAATAAATAAGGAAACACAAGCTTTAAATGGTATACTAAAAAACATGAACTTAATGGATATTTATAGGACAGTCCATCCAAAAACAACAGGATACACTTTCTACTCAAGCGCCAATGGAGCAATCTCCAGGAGAGATCATATCTTGCATCACAAAGCAAGCCTTGGTACATTTAAGAAAACTGAAATTGTATCAAGTATCTTTTCCAACCACAATGTCATAAGACTAGGTATCAGTTACAGAAAAAAATCAGTAAAAAATACAAAAAAACATGGAGGCTAAACATTATGCTACTAAATAACTAAGAGATCAGTAAAGAAATCAAAACATGCCTAGAAAAAATGACAATGAAAACACGATGGCACAAAACCTACAGGATGCAGAAAAAGCAGTCCTAAGAGGCAATTTTATAGCAATACAGTCCTACCTCAGTAGAAAAGAAACATCTCAAATAGACACCTTACCTTACACATATAGTAATTAGAGAAGGAAGAACAAAGAAACCCCAAATTTAGCAGAAGGAAAGGAATCATAAAGATCAGATAAGAAATAAGTGAAAAAAGAAATGAAGGAAACAGTAGCAAAGATCAATGAAACTAAGAGCTGGTTCTTTGAGAAGATTAAAAAAAAAGAAAAAGATAAACCATTAGTCAGACTCATCAAGTAAATAAAGGAGAAGACTCAAATCGATAGAATTGGAAATGAAAAATGAGAAGCAACAACTGATGCTGCAGAAATAGAAAGGATCATGAGAGATTATTACAAGCAACTATATGCCAATAAAAATGGAAAACCTGGAAGAAACAGATAAATTCTTAGAAAAGCACAACCTTCTGAGACTGAACCAGGAAGAAATAGAAAATATAAACAGACCAATCACAAGCACTGAAATTGATACTATGACTGAAAATCTTCCAACAAACAAATGCCCAGGAACAGATGGCTTCACAGGCGAATTCTATCAAGCATTTAGAGAGAGGTAGCACCTATCCTTCTCACAGTCTTCCAAAATATAGCAGAGGGAGGAACACTCCCAAACTCATTGTACAAGGCCAGCATCACCCTGATACCAAAGCCAGACAAAGATGTCACAAAGAAAGAAAATTACAGGCTGATATCACTGATGACACAAATGCAAAAATCTTCAACAAAATTTTAGCTAACAGAATCCAGCAGCAAATTAAATGGGTCATACACTGTAATCAAGTGGGGTTTATCCCAGGAATGCAAGGATTCTTCAGTATATGCAAATCAATCATTGTGATAAACCATATTTACAAACTGAAGGAGAAAAAACCATATGATCGTCTCAGTAGATGCAGAAAAAGCTTTTGACAAAATTCAGCACCTATTTGTGATAAAAGCCCTCCAGGAAGTAGGCATAGAGGGAACTTACCTCAACACATTAAAAACCGTATATGACAAACCCACAGCCCACATCGTTCTCACTGTAGAAAAACTGAAACCATTTCCTCTAACATCAGAAAAAAAACAAGACTGCCCACTATCACAACTATTATTCAACATAGTTTTGGAAGTTTTAGCCACGGTAATCAGAGAAGAAAAAGAAATAAAAGGAATCCAAATCAGAAAAGAAGAAGTAAAACTGTCACTGTTTGCACATGACATGATACTATATATGGAGAATCCTAAAGATGCTACCAGAAAACTACTAGAGCTAATCAATGAATTTGGTAAAGTAGCAGGATACAAAATTAATGCACAGAAATCTCTTGCATTCCTGTACAGTAATGATGAAAAATCTGAAAGAGAAATTAATGAAATACTCTCATTTACCATTGCTGCAAAAAGAATAAAATACCTAGGAATAAACCTACCTAAGGAAAGAAAAGACCTGTATGCAGAAAACAATAAGACACTGATGAAAGAAATTAAAGATGATACAAACAGATGGAGAGATATTCTATGTTCTTGAAGTGGAAGAATCAACATTGTGAAAATGACTATACTACCCAAAGCAATCTACAGATTTAATGCAATCCCTATCAAACTACCAATGATATTTTTCACAGAACTAGAACAAAAAGTTTCACAGTTTGTATGGAAACACAAATTACCCCATATAGCCAAAGCAATCTTGAGAAAGAAACATGGAGCTGGAGGAATCAGGCTCCCTACCGTCAGTCTATACTACAAAGCTACAGTAATGAAGACAGCATGGTACTGGCACAAAAATGGAAATATAGACAATAGAACAGGATAGAAAACCCAGAGATAAACTCATGCACACATGGTCACCTTATTTTTGATAAAGGAGACAAGAATATACAATGGAGAAAATACAACTTCTTGAAGAATTGGTGCTGTGAAAACTGGACAGCTACATGTAAAAGAATGAAATTAGAACATTCCCTAATATCATACACAAAAATAAACTCAGAATGGATTAAACACCTAAATGTAAAGCCAGACACTATAAAGCTCTTAGAGGAAAACCCTTAGAGCAGAACACTCTATGACATAAATCACAGCAAGATCCTTTTTTACCTACCTCCTAGAGAAATGGAAATAAAAAGAAAAATAAACAAATGGGACCTAATGAAACTTAAAAGCTTTTGCACAGCAAATGAAACCATAAACAAGATGAAAAGACAACCCTCAGAATTGGAGAATATATATGCAAATGAAGCAACTGATAAAGAATTAATCTCCAAAATTTACAAGCAGCACATGCAGCTCAATATCAAAATACCAAACAACCCAATCCAAAAATGGGCATATCTAAATAGACATTTCTCCAAAGAAGACATACAGATTGTCAAGAAATACATGAAAGGATGCTCAACATCACTAATCATCAGATAAATGCAAATCAAAACTACAATGGGATATCACCTCACACTGTTCAGAATGACCATCATCAAAAAATCTATAAACAATAAATGCTGGTTAAGGTGTGGAGAAAAGGGAACCCTCCTGCACTGTTGGTGGGAATGTAACTTGATACAGCCACTATGGAGAACAAAATGGAGGTTCCTTACAAAACTACAAATAGAACTACCATATGACCCAGCAGTCCCACTACTGTGCATATACTCTGAGAAAATCGTAATTCAAAAAGAGTCATGTACCCCAATGTTCATTGCAGCTCTGCTTGCAATAGCCAGGACGTGAAAGCAACTTAAGTGTCCATTGACAGAAGACTGGATAAAGAAGATGTGGCACATATATATAGCAGAATACTACTCAGCCATAAAAAGAAATGAAATTGAGTTATTTGTAGTGAGGTGGATGGACCTAGAGTCTGTCATGCAGAGTGTAGTAAGTCAGAAAGAGAAAAACAAATACTGTATACTATCACATATATATGGAATCTAAAAAAAAAAAAGTTTCTGAAGAACCTATGGGCAGGACTGGAATAAAGATACAGACGTACAGAATGGACTTGAGGACACGGGAAGTGGATAGGGTAAGCTGGAATGAAGTGAGAGAGTGGTATGTATATATATACACTGCCAAATGTAAAATAAATAGCTAGTGAGAGCAGCCGCATAGTACAGGGAGATCAGGCCAGTGTTTTGTGACTACCTAGGGGGGTGGGATATGGTGGGTGGGAGGGAGACACAAGAGGGGGGAGATATGGTGATATACGTTTATGTATAGCTGATTTACTTTGTTATAAAGTAGAAACTAGCACACCATTGTAAAGCAATTATACTGCAGTGAAGATGTTTAAATAAAAAAGAGCCAAGAATATTCAATGGAGAAGAGACAGTCTCTTCAATAAGTGGTGCTGGGTAAACTGGACAGCTACATGTAAAAGAATGAAACTAGAATATTTTCTAACACCGTACACAAAAATAAACTCAAAATGTTTTAAACACCTAAATATAAGACTGGATACTATAAAATCCTTAGAGGAAAACATAGGAAGAACACTCTTTGACATAAATTTCAGCAAGATCTTTATGGATCCACATCCTAGAGTAAAGAAAATGAAAACAAAAATAAACAAATGGGACCTAATTAAACTTGAAATCTTTTGCACAGCAAAGGAAACCAGAAACAAAACAAAACAAAACAAAAAACCCACAGAATGGCAGAAAAAACTTGCAAATGAAACAACAAACAAGGGATCAATCTCCAAAACATTCAAACAGCTCACGCAGCTCAATATCAAAATCATACAAGCCAATCAAAACATTAGCAGAAAATCTAAAAAGACATTTCTCCAAGGAAGACATACAGATGGCAAAAGTACATGAAAAGATTCTCAGCGTCACTAATTATTAGAGAAATGTACATCAGAAGTAGAATGTGGTATCACCTCACACAGGTCAGAATGACCATCATCAAAAAATCTACAAACAATAAATCCTGGAGAAGGTGTGGAGAAAAGGGAGCCCTCCTACACTGTTGGTGGGAATGAAATTGGCACAACCATTAAGGAGAACAGGACAGAAGTTCCTTACAAAACTAAAAATAGAGCTACCATATGATCATTCAATCCCACTCCTGTGCCTATATCTGGAGAAAATCATAATTTGAGAAGATGCATGCACCCTGGTGTTCATTGTGGCACAATTTACAAGAGCCAAGACATGGAAGCAACTGAAATGTTCATCTACAGATGAATGGATGAAGAAGATATGGTATATATATATATATATATATATATATATATATATATATATATATACATATATATATACATACATACATACATACACACACACACACACACACACACACACTGGAATATTACTCAGCCACAATAAAGAATGAAATAATGCCATATGCAGCCACATGGATAGACCTAGAGATTATCCTACTAAGTGAAGTAAATCAGACAAAGACAAATATTATATGATATCACTTATATGTGAAATCTGAAAAAAAAATACAAATGAATTTACATATTTACAAAACAGAAATAGACTTACAGATATAGAAAATAAACTTATGATTATGAAAGGGGATGTGGATGGGGTGTGGGGAGTGATAAATTAGGAGTTTGTGATTAACATATACATACTACTAAATATAAAATAGGTAAGCAACAAGGACATACTGTATAGCACAGAGAACTCTATTCAATAACGTATAATGGAAAAAAATCTGAAAAAGTATACGTATAATTGTATATGTATAATTGAATCACTTTGCTGTACCACTGAAACTAACACAACATTGTAAATCAACTATACTTCAATTATGTATATATATTTATTTATTTATTTATTTATGTAAATTCCTTCTGAAAATTAGAGGTTCAGTAAACACTAAATTATTACTTTTCAAACAAATTTCTTTTTAATCTATGTTTGAATTATTGTCATTTATGTCAGCAAAATATTATTTTTCAAACCAGTTCATGCTCTTGAAGCAATTTGAGCTTCAGTATGGGGAAAGAAGAAAGGATAAGAGAAGAGGCTTACCTTTGAAATATTATAATAACATTTAATATTAGTTTAACAAATGAAAACACAAAAACAGTAATTCAATACTATTCTTAATGTGAAGACTTTATTAAATAAATACAAATAATGTTAGTTACATTTCACACTATTTTATTTTACAAAGTGTAAATGTATCAACTAGGTGAAAACTTTTAAAATATGTTCTGTTTTTTTTTTGTAAATTGATGATAAAATGCTAAATATTTAGAATGGTATCAAGGAATCCATTTTTATGTGTTCCTTGATTACTGTTTTGAGTCATTGATAAAGGCATACTGACTTGAAGTAATAAACTTTAATTTTTGGTAAAAAAAAGAAAAACCACATGGAAAAGAAAAAGAAAATATCTCATTTTATATTACTCATTTGATACATTGTAAACACATTGGGTTAAATAAATAAAATATCTTATTAAAATTATTTTAATCTGCTTTTTAATATTTTTAAATTAATGCTTTTATAAAGTTAAAATTTGCTAGATTAATTAAAATTAAAACTTTCTATAAACTAAAAAGTAATTTCTAGAAAATTAAAAATATAAAATAATATATTTTGATTAGTCTGCTCTAAAGCATTTTGGTGTAATGGTATTCTCTGAAGGGTAGATTAGAAGATATAACAAAAGCATACATTTTGTTGGAAAGGACTTAAAAACTCATCCATTTCAACCACCCATTTTTTCCAGAACTTACTTATTCCAGGACTGCAATCTAGAATTGGATTGTGGCAAGAGCTACATAAAACCCTGAATGAAATGTGAGGTGGTTGATGGGAGAAAGTCCTGAAGCAAAGGCAGAAGAGTCAAATTAACATAAGGTTGTACTGAGGCAGCCTGAGCTATGGTGCAGGAAGTCATTTTGTACACCAGACACTGAAGGAGCAAAAAATTTGAACACCCAAATGTAAAGATTCAGAGGGTGGATGGGAGGGTTATAAAAAGATGGGGGAGCAGCAAGGAAGGGTTGCAATGTATTTATTTGTGTTTGGAAAAGTCCTGCCATCTCATGATTCAGTCACTCCATCCTTTTTACAGGCAGTTTGGCACATTCCAGAGCATATCTTAAAGGTATATATTTTTTTTCAATTTTTCATGTAATATAGTAATAATACTGCTAATAAAATGTTATTAGTTTAGTATGAATAATAACATTTAATGATTACTTATTATGAGTCAGGCTCTCTACTTAAGCTCTTAAATTAATAATATATTTTGTAAATATTTCTTTGATATAAGGAATTTAACAATTGATCCATCTGAGACTTAGTAAGGTAAATGATTTATTTAAGATCGTACAGCTAGCAAGAGGTGCATTGCAGTAGAGAGGGGAGTTGAAGGGATGGGCTGTAATTTAAATTCAGATTGTCTAATTCCAAAGTTCAAGCTCTTCAGCATAACAAGATACTATATTTAAAATGTGTAGAATGGAATATCCAGGAAATGCTTTAAATTTTTTAATGATAGGCAACTCAATACCTGTTAGAATGCTCTTTCACTTTTTCAACTTTGTTTTAGAAAAATTACAAAAATTCGAAAAATCGAAACAAATCACTGTGAATCCTTCATCCAGCTTCAACACCATCTACATGTATCATAATTGTTTCTGCGCTACACCACCCATATTTGTTTCTGCATTTTAAGGGAAATCATAGATGTCATATCATTTCATTCCTAAGTATTTCATTATATATATATATATAAAATGACTTTAGAATTTTCTTACATGATCACAATAGCACTATTTATATAACATGATTAATAACAGTTTCTTAAAATCATCTAATAAATTTATTTTTAAATCTCCCCCAACTACCTAAAAATGTCTTTTTATAATCAATTTGTTTGAATCAGAATCCAATGATATTCTGCTCATTATTTTTGTTGTTATGTATCCTAATTATCTTTATGTCCCTTTTAATCTAGACTAGAAATTTCTTCCTTTCCATGTTTTGTTTATGATATTGGCTTGCTGAAAACAATTCAGCAGTTATCTTGAAAAATGTTCTACATTCTAGAATTGCCTGATTTCTTCCTTATGGTAGCAAACACACCTGCTCCTTGCTTTACTATTCTCTATATCTCCTGAAACATGAAGTTAAATCTAAAGACTTGGTAAGACTAGATTCATTATTTTCCTCTGGCCTGAATAGGTAGTCTGTCCACTCATATTACATCAAATCAGAAAATTTATAATTTTTTATTGTCACAATTTTCTTGATGTAAAAGTGATCAAATTGTTCAGGTTTGAACTCCCTGATCCTTTCATTGTAAGTCGCCCAATCACCTATATATTTATTGATATTATTAACTGAATCAATGAAAATTTAGTAAAAACAAAAACAAAACAAAACAAAAAAACCCTGAGCCATTCTTTCCATCATAATACTACAGGTTTATTATAGGAATTTGACAGATACAAATGAGGGAGGACCTGGAGAGATAAAAGTCTGGAAAGGAGGTGTCAGGATGAAAGAAACAATCAGTAAACAATCTGTCTGAAATTCTGTACCAAGGATATCAGAGAAGGCATATGTGGACAGCCATGGAAGTTGAATAAAAAGGGAGAAGGAAAAGTAAGAGAAGTAGATGGAATCTCTGGGAAATTATGCCTCTCTGTAGCATTCACATCTGTGATCTGCAGCCCCAAAATTTTGGTGAGCCTGGGGACACTGTTTGTTTTTAAATTAATTTTTGTTGGAATATATTTGATTTACATGTTGTGTTAGTTTCAGGTGTACAGCAAAGTGAATCAGTTATATATATATCCATTATTTTTATATTATTTTCCCATATAGGTTTTTAGAGTATTGAATAGAGTTCCCTGTGCTATACAGTAGATTCTTATTATTTATTTATTTTATATATGGTATGTGTACATGTCAATCCCAATCACCCAATTTATCCTCTGCCCTTTCTCACTTGATAACCATAAGTTTGTTTTCTACATCTGTGACTACATTTCTGCTTTGTAAATAAGTTCATTTGTACCATTTTTTAAGATTCCACACATAAGCGATTTCATGTGATATTTGTCTTTCTCTGTCTGACTTACTTCACTCAGTATGACAATTTCTAGGCCCAACCATGTTGCTGTAAATGGCACTATTTCATTTTTTTTTTGACTCGGTAATATTCCATTATATATATGTACAATATCTTCTTTGTCCATTCCTCTGTTGATGGACATTTCAGTGGTTTCCATGCCCTGGCTATTGTAATTAGTGCTGCAATGAATATTTGGGTGCATGTATCTTTTCAAATAGTTTTCTCCAGATATATGCCCAAGAGTGGCATTCCTGGATCATATAGTATCTCTGTTTTTAGTTTTTTAAGGTACCTCCATACTGTTCTTCATAGTAGCTGTACCAATTAAATTCCCACCAACAGGGATAGAAGGTTCCCTTTTCACCACACCATCTTCAGCATTTATTGTTTGTAGATAGTTTGATGATGGCAATTCTGACCAGTGTGAGGTGATACCTCATTGTAGCTTTGATTTGCATTTCTCTAATGATTAGTGATGTTGAGCATCCTTTCATGTGTTTGTTGACAATCTGTATATCTTCTTTGGAGAAATGTCTATTTAGATCTTCCATCCATTTTTGATTGTGTTGTTTGGTTTCTTTGATATTGAGGCACATGAGCTGTTTGTATATTTTGGAGATTAATCCCTTGCTGGTTGTTTCATATGCAAATATTTTCTCCCATTCTGAGGATTATTTGTTTTGTTTATGGTTTCCTTTGCTGTACAAAAGGTTTTAAGTTTAATTAGGTCCCATTTGTTTATTTTGGTTTTTATTTTAATTACTCTAGGAGATGGAACAAAAAAGATCTTGCAGTGATTTATGTCTAAGAGTGTTCTGCCTGTTTTCTTCTAAGAGTTTTATAGTGTCTGGCCTTACATTTAGATCTTTAATCCATTTTGAGGTTATTTTTGTGTATGGTGTTAAGGAGTGTTCCAATTTCATTCTTTTACATGTAGCTCTCTAGTTTTCCCAGCACCAATTATTGAAGAGGCTGTCATTTCTCTATTGTATATTCTTGCCTCTTTTGTCATAGATAAGTTGACCACAGGTGTGTGGGCTTATCTCTGGAGTTTCTATCCTGTTCCATTGATCTATATTTCTGTCTTAATTATTGTAACTTTGTAGCATAGTCTGACGTCAGGGAGCCTGATTCCTCCAGCTCCGTGTTTCTTTCTCAAGATTGCTTTGGCTATTCATGGTCTCCTGTGTTTCAATACAAACTGTAATATTTCTGTTCTAATTCTGTAAAAAATGCCATTGGTAGTTTGATAGGGATTGTATTGAATCTGTAGATTGCTTTGAGTAGTATAGTCCTTCTCACAATATTGATTCTTCCTATCCAGGAACATGGTATATCTGTCAAACTGTGTCATTCTTTATTTCTTTCATCAGTATCTTATAGTTTTCTGAGTACAGGTCTTTTGCCTCCTTAAGTAGGTTTATTTCTAGCTATTTTATTCTTTTTGAGGCCATGGAAAATGGGATTGTTTCCTTGATTTCTCTTTCTGATCTTTCATTGTTAGTGTTTAGGAATGCAAGAAGTTTCTGTGCATTAATTTTGTATCCTGCTACTTTACCAAATTCATTACTGAGCTCTAGTAGTTTTCTGGTAACATCTTTAAGATTTTCTATATACAGTATCATGTCATCTGCCATTAGTGAAAATTTTACTTCTTCTTTTACAGGTTGTCATGGCTAGGACTTCCAAAACTGTGCTGAATAATAGTGGTGAGAGTGGACATCTTTGTCTTCTCCCTGATCTTAGGGGAAATGTTTTCAGTTTTTCACCATTGATAATGATGTCTGTCCTTTACTGTCTGGAGAGTTTTTATCATGTATGGGTGTTGAATTTTGTGAAAAACTTTGTCTGCATCTATTGAGATGATCATATGGTTTTTATTCTTCAATTTGTTAATAGGGTGTATTACATTGATTGATTTGCATATATTTAAAGAATCCTTACATCCCTGGGATAAATCCCACTTGATCATGGTGTATGAAACTTTTAATATGTTGTTGGATTCAGTTTGCTAGTATTTTGTTGAGGATTTTTGCATCTATGTTTATTAGTGATATTGGCCTGTAATTTTCTTTTATGTGTGATATCTTCATCTGGTTTGTGTATCAGGGTGATGGTGACCTTGTAGAATGAGCTTGGGAATGTTCCTTTCTCTGAAATTTTTAGAATTTTAGAATGGTAGGTGTTAACTCTTCTCTAAATGTTTGATATAATTCACCTGTGAAGCCATCTGGTCCTGGAGTTTTGTTTGTTTGAAGATTTTTAATCAGTTTCAATTTCATTACTTGTGATTGGTCTGTTCATATTTTCTAATTCTTCCTGGTTTAGTTTTGGCATGTTGTACGTTTCTAAAAAATTGTCCACTTCTTCTAGGTTGTCCATTTTATTGGCATGTAGTTACTTGTAGTAGTCTCTTATGGTCCTTTGTACTTTGTGGTGTCCATTATAACTTCTCTCTCCTTTTTCATTTCTAGTTTAATTGATTTGAGTCCTCTCCCTTTTTTCTTGATGAGTCTGGATAAAATTTTATCTATTACATTTATCTTCTCAAACTAGCTTTTAGTTTCATTTATCTTTTCTATTGTTTTGTAAATCTCTATTTCATTTATTTCTCCTCTGATATTTATGATTTCTTTCCTTCTACTAACTTTTGGTTTTGTTTGTTCTTCTTTCTCTACTTGCTTTAAGTGTAAGGTTAGTTTGTTTATTTGAGATTTTTCTTGTTTCTTGAGGTAAGATTGTATTGCTATAAACTTCCCTCTTAGAACTGCTTTTGCTACTCCCCATAGGTTTTGGGTCATCGTGTTTTTTTGTCATTTGTTTATATATATATTTTTTTGATTTCCTCTTTGATTTCCTCAGTGATCCATTGGTTATTTAGTAACATATTGTTTAACCTCCACGTGTGTATCTTTTACAGTTTTTTTTTTCTCCTGTAATTGATTTCTAATCATAGAGTTGTGGTCAGAAAAGATGCATGATATATTATTTTTCAATTTCCTTAAATTTACTGAGGCTTGATTTGTGACCCAAGGTGTGATCTACCCTGGAGAATGTTCCCTGTGCACTTGAGAAGCATGTGTATTCTTCTGCTTTTGGATGGAATGTCCTATAAAAATCAATTAAGTATCTCTGGTCTAATGTGTCTTTTAAGGCTTGTGTTTCCTTGTTAATTTTCTGTCTGCATGATCTGTCCATTGGTGTAAGTGGGGTGTTAAATTCCCCCACTATTATTGGGTTACTGTCAATTTCTCCTTTTATGGCTGTTAGCATTTACCTTTTATGAGGTGCTCCTGTGTTGGGTACATATACATGTACAATTGTTATTACTTCTTGAATTGATCCCTTGATAATTATGTATTGTCCTTCCTTTTGTCTTGTAACAGTCTTTATTTTTAAGTCTATTTTGTCTGTTATGAGAATTACTACTCCAGCTTTCTTTTGATTTCCATTTGCATGGAATATCTTTTTCCATCCCCTCATTTTCGGTCTGATTGTGTCCCTAGGTCTGAAGTGGGTCTATTGTAGACCGCATATATATGGTTCTAGTTTTTGTATCCATTCAGCCTGTCTCTTTCTTTTGGTTGGAGCATTTCATCCATTTACATTTAAGGTAATTATTGATATGCAATTTTCTTAATTGTTTTGGGTTTGTTTTTGTTGGCCTTTTTTTCTTCCCTTCCTCTTTTTTTGTCTTCTCTTGTGGTTTGATGAGCATCTTTAGAGTTATGTTTGGGTTACTTTGTCTTTATGTTTGAGTATCTATTGTAGTTTTATAGTTTGCATTTCCCATGATGCTTTGATATAACAGTCTATATATATACAGGGTTAAGTTGCTGGTCTCTTAATTTCAAATGCAATTCCTGTTTCCTACATTTGTACTCTCCTCTCCTCACGATTGCTGGTTTTGATATCATATTTGTGTATGGATGATTTCTGGCTTTTAGTGTTTGTCTTCCTTTACCAGTGAGCTTTCCCATTTGTGATTTTCTTGTTTCTAGTTGTGGCTTTCCATGCCCACCCCCAACGCACATAGAGAAGATTATCTAGAATATTTTGTAAAGCTGGTTTGGTGAGCTGAATTCTCTTAGCTTTTGCTTGTCTGTAAAGCTTTTGATTTCTTCATAGACTCTGAATGAGAGTCTTGCTGGGTATTCTTTGTTGTAGGTTTTCCCCTTTCATCTCTTTAAATATATCATGCCAGTCCCTTCTGGCCTGCAGAGTTTCTGCCCCAAAATCAGCTGATAACCTTATGGGGATTCCCTTGTATGTTATTTGTTGCTTTTCCAGTGTTGCTTTTAATATTTTACTTTGTATTTAATTTTGTTATTTTGATTAATATGTATCTCAGCATATTCCTCCTTGGGTTTATCCTGTATGGGACTCTCTACATTTCCTGGGCTTGTGTGACTATTTCCTTTCCTTTTTAGGGATGTTTTTGACTATAATCTCTTCAAATATTTTCTCAGACCCTTTCTCTTTTTCTTTTCCTTCCAAGGCCCCTAGAATTCTAATGTTGGTATGTTTAATGTTTCCCAGTGTTCTCTGATACTGTCCACATTTCTTTTCATTCTTTTTTCTTTATTCTGTTCCATGGCAGAGATTTCCATCATTCTGTCTTCCAGCTCACTTATCTGTTCTTCTGCCTCAGTTATACTGCTATTGATTCCTTTTAGTTTATTTTTCACTTCAGTTATTGTATTATTCATCTCTGTTTCTTTGTCCTTTAGTTCTTCTAGGTCTTTGTTAAACACTTCTTTTACCTTCTCGATCTATGCCTCTATTCTTATTATGAGACCTTGGATCATCTTTACTGTCATCACTCTGAATTCTTTTTTCAGGTAGAATGCCTATCTCATCTTCATTTAGTTGTTCTTGTAGGTTTTTATCTTGCTTCTTCTTCTGCAAGGTATTTCTTTGTCCTCTCATTTTTCAAAATTTCTGTGTTTGTGTTCTCCTTTCCACAGGCTGTATGATCTTAGTTCCTCTTGCTTCTGATGTCTGCCCCCTAGTGGATGAGGCTGATCCAGAGGCTTGTGCCATTATCCCCTTGTCAGGGAGTTTGATTGGTGTGGTGAACAAAGCCTACCGTAGATATCGAGTGGGGTCTCCCCTTTGCTCTGTGGTTCTCACTGCCCTTTGAGGCAGTGGCTTCTCCCTAGTTGTTGGAGTAGAGGTTCCCAGATCTGTTTCTTATCTGTGTTTCTGATCTGCAGTGTGAGGTAGGTGGGATTGGAGCACTTCCATTGGGAGAGAATCCACTGAGTATTCCTCCTCTGGATCTGTTCACTTGTGAATGTGCTCTGTTGTGTCCCCTTTCATGCGTTGTGTGGGCTTCCAAAATACACTGTTGTTGACCCTGTTCTCAGTCCCACCTTAACTGTGGGTATGCCAGCAATTGACCCTGATGACTCTCAGGCTTTGTTTTCACTTGGCCACTGGCACAGATCCTTTGAGTTCACGTCCCAGGACTGTAGTAGTTATGCACTTGGACCCACTGTGGTAGCTATGGAGGCAGCTTAGACTCTGGCCTGACCCAACCTCCATGTGTATTTGCCCACAAAGCCCACAGCTGCTTTTTGAAAGCCAAACTTGACCCAGTTGCAGGAACACTTCTTGTCCTTTGGAGATTTGCAGGCACTGAATTTAAAAAGCACTCAGTGGAGGTGTAACTCTGTGGTTCACACAGCAACAAGGAGATATTTCAGCACTTACTCATCAGTCCCACAGCCCCTGGGCCTCAGCTGTGGCTTCAGCCCCTTCTGTGCATGTGTTCCTACTACCAGAGTCTGATCCAGAAGTTGCCAGAGCACACAAACACATCAGCCAAGAAGGATCTGAGCCCCCAAGCATCACCCAACAATGGTGCTTCGCCTCTGTAGTGGTCTGGGCTCCCTCTATGAGTACTGCCTGTTGCAGAGCTCCTCACTCCCATCCCCTTCCGTGGACATTCATCTCAGGCTGGGGTGTGCAGGGCTGCAGCACAGACCACCTGTGTAGGTCTCACTCTGTCCTGTCTGCCTTTGACCATCTGCAGGGCTCTCCTCCAAGCCCCTGAAGCTTCCTCCTCTGTCCCAGCTGATCCCCCTGACAGTGACGGTGCCTCCCCATATGTGAGAACGTCTCCTCACCCTCAGCCTCCTGCTAGGGACACAAGTCCCATACTGCTTCTTGTTCTCTTCCTTTCCCCTTCTTCTTTCTTTTGTCCTACCCAGCTATGTGGAGATCCCTTTGGCCTTTTAGGTGTCCGAGATCCTCTGCCAGTATTCAGAAGGTGATTCATGAGAATTGCTCTATTTGTTGATATATTCTTGATGCATTTGTTGGGAAAGACAAACTCCATGTCCTCCTACTCCTCTGCCATCTTGGAAAGTCCTGGGGCTACTATTGATCACCAGGCTAACACTTAAGAAAATGAGCTGGATAGCAGAGGAAAATGAAGTCATACGTGGTTGGACATGCATCTTGCATCTGTCTGTCACCATGCTTAATTAATATGACCCTCTGAAATTTATAGTTTGGCTTCACATTGTCTTCTAGATTTGGGGCAAATTATTCTTTTACTCAAATCTAATGTGGGCTCCTACAAAGAATAGAATTATAGTAAGCATAGTTCTTGGCCTTAGCCATGTTAACATAACACATCACAGTCACCATCTATTAATGGTATTTAATTAAGGTTTGTAAAATTGTGATCATCTAATTCTGCAATTTTACATTTTAATTATGTATTCCCTTGAGAGTTTATTACCTAGAATTCTTTTTTGTAGGAAGAATTTCTTCATTCTTTCACTAGTCCTATTGGGTAACTCAGAAACATATGTCAGAGAAGTAGAATAAATGTTAATTCCGATTAATTATAAAATTTCAGGGTAATAAATTATTATCCTAGCAATTTCAATGGTGTCTGATGAATGACAATTTGTTTTCTCTCTCATTTTTTTCCCTCCATCTCTTCCTTATCAGGGAAGGAGTTATTTCATTTTGAACTCCTGGATTTCTTATACTATCTTTTTAAATCAATTGCAATCTTTGTTATAATCTTCAGATAATGCCATATTTGCCCAGTGCCCTAGGTCAATCCATATTCCACAATGGACAAGGTTCATTTTTTTCTTATGGCTGAGTAATATTCTGCTGTATATTTATATACCATATCTTCTTTATCCATTCATCTATCCATGGGCATGTAGATTGTTTTCATATCTTGGTTATTGTCAAAAATGCTGGAATGAAAGTTGGTGTGCATATATCTTTTAAAATTAGTGTTTTTGCTGTCTTCAAAATTGAAATTGCTGGCTAATATGGCAGTTCTATTTTTTTCATTTTTTTGAGAAATGTACATAATATTTTTCTTAGTGGATGCACTGACTTAAAATCTCAACAACAGTGCAAAACTTTCCTTTTTCTCCATGTCCTCACCAACACTTGTTACTTGTGGGTTTTTTTATGATAACCATTCTGACATGTGTGATGTGGTATCTCATTGTGGTTCTGCTTTGCACTTCTGCAAAGATTAGTGATGTTGAGCATCCTTCTATGTATCTGTTGGCCATCTCTGTGTATTCTTTGGAAATAAAAATGTCAAGTCCTCTGCCCATTTTTAATTGGGTTTTTGTTTATTTGTTGTTGAGTTGTATGAGTTCTTTGTTTATTTTGATATTAACCCCTATTTGGATATATCATTTGCAAATACCTTCTTCCATTAAGTAAGCTGCTTATTTGTTTTGTTGATAGTTTCCTTCACTGTCCAAAGCTTTTTTAGTTTGATGTAGTCACATTTGTTTCTTTTTGCTTTTCTTTTCCTTGCCTGAGGAGACAGATCCAAAAATAAATACAGCTAAGACTAATGTTAAAGAGCATACTGTTTGTTTTATTTTAGTAGTTTATGGTCTTAGGTCTTATGTTTAGTTTTTAATCCACTTTGAGTTTACTTTTGTATATGGTGTGAGAAAGTAGTCCAGTTTGGTTATTTTGCATGTAGCTGCCCCATTCCAAACACTATTTGAAGAAGCTGTCTTTTCCTCATTTTGTATTTTTACTTCCTTTGTCATAGATTAATTGATCATATAAGTGTGTGTTTATTTCTAGGCTCTCTATTCTATTCTATGGTCCTATGTACCTGTTTTTATGCAAGTACCATACTGTTTTGATTACTGTAGCTTTGTAATATAGTTTGAAATCAAGGAACATGATATCTCCAGCTTTGTTCTTCTTTCTCAAGATTGCTTTTACCATTTGAGGGTTTTTGTGTTTCCATAAAAATTTTAGAATTCTTTATTGTAGTTCTGTGGAAAGTGCCACTGTTGTTTTGATAGAGATTGTATTGAATCAATAGATTACCTTAACAATATTTACAAAAATAATTTAGCAATATTAATTCTTCCAATTCATAAGCACAGTATATCCTTTTATTTATTTATGTTGTCTTTATTTCATCAATGTCTTATAGTTTTCAGAGTATAAGTCTTTCATTTCCTTGGTTAGATTTATTCCTAAGTATTTTATTCTTTGTGATGCAATTGCAAATTGAATTATTTTCTTTAATTTCTCTTTATGATAGTTCGTTGTTAGTGTATAGAAACACAACAGGTTTCTGTATATTACTTTGTATCCTGCAACATTAATGAATTCATTTGTTCTAATAGTTTTTGATGGTGTCTTTAGGGTTTTCTATAAATAGTATAACATCTTCTTCAGAGAGAGTTTTATTTCTTCTTTCTAATTTGAATGCCTTTTATTCCTTTTCTTTTTCTGATTGGTCTGGCTAGGACTTTTGATAATATGTTGAATAAAAGTGGTGAAAATGGGAAACCTTGCCTTGTTGTCATCTTAGAAGAAATGCTTTCAGCTTTTTGTAGTGTCTGCATCTGGTTTTGGTATCAGGGTGATGCTGGTTTTATAGAATGAGTTTGGAAGCATTCTCTCCTCTCATTTTTTGGAATAGCTGGAGAAGAATAAATGTTAACTCTTCTTCAAATGTTTGGTAAAATTCACTTGTGAAGCATTCTTGTCTTGGACTTTTGCTTGTTGGAAGTGGTTTTTTTTTTTTCTTTTTTTATTACTGATTCAATTTCTTTACTGGTTAGGGGTCTGTCCTTATTTTTGTTTAGTTCCTTTTTCTGAGGTTTTGTCTTATTCTCTTTTTACTGAACATATTTCTTTGTCTCTTCATTTTGCCTAATTCTCTATGTTTATTTCTATGTATTAGGTAGGTTGGATATGTTCCCAATCTTGGAGATGTGGCCTTATATAGGAGACACCTTATGGGACCCAACAGCATGTTCCCCTCTGTTTACCCAAGCTATGTGTTCTATGGGTGCTCCCTATGTGGGTTAAATGGATCTTTCTGTTGTGGCATGGCTGACTACTGTGGGCACACTGGTAATTGGGTCTGGCCCCTGACCTGGTTGGCTGCCAGGCTCTGCCTTGTGTTTGGCTGTGAGCCCACTAGAGAACAAGTATGTTTCTCATGTGACTGGTGGCACGGCCTGAAACAAGGAAGTAAACCTGCTGCCAGCCCATTCATGGTTGGAGCCAGTTCTCTGTGATGTTACCTCATAGTGGGGTGGGGTGTGGGACCCACAGCACTGCTGCTGGCATGGCAGTGGTCAGTTCTGTGTCCCTACATGGCTGTCTTCATGACTGCAGAGTCATAGTGCTATTCACAGCATGCTGGTGGTCAGGACCTGTTTCTTGGCTGCATGTCCTGGAGAGGTGTGCAGATGATGCTAGCTGGTAGACTGGTAAACCCTCAGCTCTAATAGGCTAGTGAGAGGTTCCCAAAATGGTGCTATCCAGCTCTGGTGTCATCTATTAAATTAGCTCCCCCAAAATGGCTGCCACAAACAACTTAATCACCAGGAGAGTCCCAGTTTTCACCTCCTTCTCCTGAGGGCTCTCTGCGACCAGCAGGTCAACCTGTCTTAGGCTTATTTCAAACCATTGCCTCTCTTCTAGGACTCAGAATGTGAGATTTTGCTTACACCATTTAAGAGCATTTTATTTTTCCTACAGCCCCCTAGCTCTATCAAACATAAGCCCTGCTGGTTTCAAAGCCAGATGTTCGTGTTGCTGGTGTAGGACCCCCAGGCTGGGAAGACTGATGTAGGGCTTGGTCCTCTCACTCCTTGGGGAGGACCTCTAAAATTATGAGATTCCTCCTGTTTGTGGGTCACTGATCCAGGGCTGTGGATCCTGACCCATCCCTCCTACCTTTCTCTCCTGCCCATCTCATTGTGGTTCCTTCTTTATTATCTTTAGCTGTGGAAAACCTTTTCTGTTAGTGTTTAGGTTGTTCTTATAGATAGTTTCTCTGTAAGTGGTTGTAAATTTGGCTTACCCATGGGAAAGGTGTGTTCAGAGTTTTCCTAATCTTCCATCTTGGCCACACCCTACATATCTCTACATACATTTCCTTTAAACATTCTTTACATATCCATCAAAAGGGTTGTGGAGTAATCTGCATGTCCAAATTTGGAGCTCTGCAATAACAAGGCTAACATAGAGAATTTATTTATTTATTTTTTATTGAAACCTTGATTTCCCATTGGAAGAAATGGAGTTAGAAGGGCTAATGGTTATGCCCAGAAACGTCTAAATAAACAAAGTTCAAATAAAAAGGAAGAGAGCACAGATGATGTAGCAGAACCTAGGGCTTCATAGGGTATCCTGGGAAGGAACTCATCTTTATTTAAGAGTAAAATAATGGTGAGTGTTTTACTGTCACTCATTTGGCAAACAATAAGTGAGGCACCCTCCTATACATTATAGGCATTAATATGAATACCAGGTTAGTCAACAAGGAAGGTGTTTGGTCTAAATCTGGTAGAGTTCTTTCAGTGTCATTGGGAGCTTATCCTACATTTCCCTAAGATAAAAATAAAAAGAGAAATAGGAGAGTAATATTTTGGTAGTCCAAATACATAAAATTATTCTACATGAGTTTTAAGATCTTGTCTGTGGAACAAGATTTTAAATAATGCATGAGAATCATTTTGGTATCTGATAATATGAAGTATTTATAGTTAAAATATGGCTATTACTGCTCTTTAGATTTTTACTAATAATTCTCAGTACCACATTTATTCCATCAAATTTTACCAGGTTGAAACCTTGTTGTTATATAAAGTTTGATAATGTTTTTGTTATTGGTTTAAATTTCAGTAATGAAAAAGAATTGATTAAAAACTATTCAAAGGGATTGTATTTATTTGATATCTTTTATACACTTTAAAATAGCCATTATTATACCTTTAAAATCTAGACACAATGTCTGACAAAATTCTGTGTGTCTATATATGAGTGGTTAGTTTGTGAATTTATACAAATGGCATTAAATATATGCAAAAATCAACCCTCTTTTACTTATATATTCAACATCTCATTTATACTGAGAACAATCACATTTTAAGTAAATTCAAGACTCCAGAGTTATTGGTTATTGTTAATGACTATGGTCATCATCAGTATTACCACTTTTAATCAGAATTTTACAAACTATGATTAACAAAAATATTTGTCTTGTTGAGTATCAATAGCCTTCTATATCTTGTCCCCAACAATAAAAATAAGTGGGGTAGTGGGAGGGAGGGAGACGCAAGAGTGAAGAGATATGGAAACATATGTATATGTATAACTGATTCACTATGTTATAAAGCAGAAACTAACACACCATTGTAAAGCAATTATACCCCAATAAAGATTAAAAAAAAAGTGGGGTAAAGTCTCAAATGGAACAAGAAGTTTGAAAAATTTCATAATCATGAGATTAAATTTAAAAGCCAACAAGAATTATGGAAAATTACATTAAATGCCAATAGTTTCACTAGAGATGAATAGTTGAGAAGCAAAATCATCTTTTGAAATATGCTTTTTTAACTTCATTTGCTCCTTTCTTAAATATTAAATAGGTATTGATTACTGTGAGACAAATATCAAACCCTATTAAATGAGTAGTTAAATATTGATAAATGTAATGTACAGACAGGGGCGCATAGTGATTTGATATTCACTGGGAATAGGTTTAGTGTATACTCATATTATTTTCACCAAAATAACTACAAAGTCTGTTTCTTAGCATCTTTACATTTTATGATGTAAACAACTAACTAGTTTAGGAGGCCAGAAACAAATTAAGTTTCTTCTTCTTCTTCTTCTTTTATTTTTAATTTCTTTACTCAAACCAATTAAGTTTGTTTTGTTTCAAATATTTACATAAGTTTTTAGGTATAAATTGTATTAACTATGAGGGTCTTAATGACCTTAAAGCATTTAGGACATCTGGTTTTATACACAATTGATACAGGTCTTAAGTCTCTTATGAAAATTTCTTGGGTAAAATTGGTTTTAAGAATTTTTCAAATTTTTAGAAAACAAATATAAGGGCATTAACTAACTATTAGGCAATGCCCCTAATATGGCTAAAGTAGCAGTCCACAATCAAAATGCATAGCTATTTCTGCTGCAAAGAGTGTGAATACTCACACTAATCAAAATAAAGAAAAACAAATGGTCTCATTTTGATTCAGGTCAGGTTTGCAGGAAAATAAATTTTTGCTAATTTAAGGGGAAAACATAATTTTAGGGTATTAAACTCTGTAGATCTATTTAAAAATTTAGTTCAAAACTTTTAACTCACTGTCATATTATTTTTTAAAACAGTATGGGAAAAGGATAATTTTTTTTTCTCATCCAATTAAATGAATATTCTCTATGGCATCTTGATAAGAAGTTGTCTCACTTGCTGAATTATATTCATTAGTCATTCTTAGAAAGAACTCCCCATCATATAGGAAGCAGAAAGGGGAGTTTGCATTAAAGACACAGAGAACATATCTATAGCTGGCTCTCATGTTATGCCCCTGGGCTCATCAATCCTTTCCTGCTACCCATATCAGCTAGATCCTTGCTATTCCAAGTGTGGTCTCAAGACCAGCAGCATTTGCAGCAACTAGGGTGTTGTTAGAAATGTAGAATCTCAGTTCCCATTCCATATCAATGAAACCTGTATCTACATTTTTAAAAGATTTAAAGGGATTTTAAGAACATTCAAATTGATTAATAATGATCTACCAGGTCATAGAGGAAGAAGGTTTCAGCTGTATCTAAATAGCCTGCCCCTGTTCTTGTCAATGTTTCTGGAATTGCCATTCACTCACTTTGATTAATGTTTGTATTTTAAGGAAATTTTCATATAAATGATAAAAATTTCCTTGGATTAGGATAAAGCCTTAAATCCTTAGCATCCATGTAAGTTTCTGGGTGGATTTCCTGGAATAAAGACTTATGTCTGGAAAGTGCACACAGGGAGAGGGAGTCTACATGACCCATGGCTTGGTCTTGGGGATTGTTATAGAGAATGGAACTACTATAGCCTTTTCTAAGAAAGTACAACTTGGGGGTGGGGAGTGGGGATTGATGTATCTTGTCCTTAGGTGGATAGAATTGGCTAGAACAAATCCATCTAAAAATAAAGCTAGTTTCTCAGAAAGACCTCTGGATCTAAGATTCATGATAATACAGAATTGTATGATTCTGAATCACTAATTCCCTCCTGTTATTTTTTGTTATTGTTAGTTCTTGGGTTTATTCTCCACCTTCCTTTTCCTCCACCAGAGGGACTTTTGATCTTGTCTTTAGGGGCAATCAGGAAAGGAGGAGCTAGTGATACCATATTATGCTTCAGAGTAAGTTTTTGAACAAATAATATCACAAGAAACAAATTGAGAGGTAAACAATTAGAGTCCCAGCTGCCTGCAGCAAGAGAGGTAATATACCTAATAAATAGCCTTAAGGCTTAATGATACATGAACTGATGTGTGGTTACCTGAAACATACATTTTGGCTCTAAAGAAATTTTTAAGTGTTATTTTTAGAAGATATTTTGTTAGATTGTCTGAAAGTCTTAAAATACATTGTGTTCCAGTTGTTCCATGCAAAGTAGAATGAGTAAGCAAGTAATGATACAGCGATATTGGGGAGGAGAAAGTATCAATAGCTTAACTCAGTAACTCTATGATCAGTTGAAGAAAAACATGAATGAAGGGGATTCAGAGTTTGTTATGATGAATTGTATCTCTCACAATCAAGATTAGTTACAAAACCCTTTGACAATTTGACGATTCAATTCACCTGAATACTGATAAAGAACAGGTAACATTTCAAAAGTTTAAACAAATTTTGGACTTAAAAGCTGATTGAAAACAAATAATAGATGCTTTTAATGACAAAAAACATTTCTCTGATAGAAAAAGAAGTTTGTATTAAAGAACGAAAATAAGTCTAACATTTTTCTGCATCTTCCTGAACATACAGGAATCACAGAAATTTCCATATATTTTTTTCTGCACAGAAAGCCCTACAAAAGTCTTTCCCAAAGCAAGAGGAAAAATAAAACAATTTTAATTTGTTTCTTCACAGTTGTGATGAAAATATAACCCAGAATTGCTATTTAAAATTTGTTGTCGTATTAGAGTTTTCTAATATAATTATACTTTTAAAGAATTCAGTTTAACTTAATAACCTAGTTTGTTAATAAATATAGAAATACTGGCAAACCTTGCTATCATATAATTTTTAATTGCCCTGTATAAAGTCGATAAAGCTTTCAATCTTAACATGTTCACATTTGGATAAATATAAATTCATCTTCCATGAGTCTCTGTCAGTGTGAGACATCACGTACAATTTCACTGTAATATTACAATGGGGAAATTTAAGGTAGCTGAAAACTGAAATATTTGGGAAAACTTTGTTCATCATTCCTGTTTCTCAATGACTGAATCTAATTCACTTTAATTTTTTACTGAGTTCCTCTTCTCTTGAACACTGAGCTATGTAAGTTTTTGGATATAAGATGATGGATCTCAAGGAAGTTTTCACTTGAAAGCATGTGTGAAGTAGGGACAGTAAGAATTAGGCAGCCAAAAGATAATAATAATCAGGCATAGATAAATATATGACTACCAGAACTCTTACTACTAATAACAGTAGTATTCTGAAGACAGCCAGTACTACTGTGAATAATAACAACCAATGTTTAGAAGTTTACCTGAACAGACATTGTGCTAGTTATTTTACAGATTAGGACTTTTATTTGTAAAAAGCAAAAATCTTACTTGAATTAGGCTAAACAAAGAATGTATTGACTCATAACTAGTAAACAGGATTAAACCTTGGATAGGGAGATAGGGATAAAATTCTGCAAGACTCTATTCATCTCTCTTAGTTATTAGTTGCTTATTGCTTTCTTTCTCTATGACTGAAAATTGACTTTTCTCCAAGGAGCTGAGAGAAACTATTGCCAGGTTCTTTACATCTTCTCAGTGTTGCCACCAGGTAAAAAGAGATTCCTCATACCTCATTTCCCCAGAAGTAAAAAAATCCTCAGAAAGTCTCCCATGGGTTTTGCTCTAAACCAACTGTTAGGAGAATGCCAGAAATCTTACAATATTAGCCTAGAATGGACTGGGTATCTACCCTCGGCAAAATATGTTCATCTTTGTATCCCATGATGAAACATACTCTATATTCTGGTGGGGGTGGGATAGGAAAAATTACTGTAAAAAATACAACCATACAGTCACAGCTATTGGTAAACAAAGATATCATTTCAATTTATTTCCATTTTTATTTCTGATTTTCATGAGAATCATTGTGAGATAGATAGAATTTTATTTTATAGAGAGGAAATAAAATTTGTTCAGATAATTAGTGAATTGTAGATCTAAGAGCCATACACTGGTTTATCTACTGGTGTCAACAGTACCACTCAAGCATGGCCTGCCTCATCCAATGTCTCAGGATATTCCTGTACCTCATTTTGTACTAACACTTTGGAAGCAAATATTCACAGTGGTTCCCTGAAAATTTTGGAAGTCTCCCCGGGGCCTGGGATTGGCTGAAAATGCCATCCATTGTGGGGTGGATGCCTGTCACCAGTTCTTGCTTGTCCACATCTGGTTTCTATCCTACCTCCAATTTATAATCTGAGGCCAGCAAGGATGGTGGCAGGCATCCTTTCCCTTTTGGCTGTCCTCTATGCTACTCCTGCTGCTAATACCCAGGATAGCAACTCTAGTCCCTCTGTAGGTTCCATACTTGCATCAATCATTCCTTTAGGGTGGACATGTCTGTCTCTTTTGAGAATTTTCTGGACTTTTGTTTCACAATGCCAAGGGGCTCTTCTGATATTTTCTCCTGCCTCAGATCAAGGTGGTGACTTCATGCTCTCCTAAATCATTCTTGAGCTGTGCCAGACAAAGAAGGGGAATTCCTTGTACAAATGGGACTGTTTCTCTCATTCCACCCATAAGATTCTAGTTTATCCTACCTGCTGGTGGTAGTGTGTGGAAAGCAGGAGTGTCATCACAGTAAAAGAGATATCCTAGGATTGTTATGAAAACAGCTTAAGATTTTGAGAAAACTTGTTTGGAAGATGTGTTGTTCTATGTTTCCAAAGGGTCAAATATACATCACAAGAAAACAAATTATCTTTCACATTTCCCTGAATAGTCTAAGGCTTGCCTTTGTGGTGGTCATCAACAAAGCACAGTAACAACTTTTGAGAATGTCATTTGAAACCAGAATTCATAGGACTCACAAAGGATGATAAAATGTAAAGACCAGTGATGTAATTTATGTGAAACAAATTGTGTCAGGGAACTACTGAGGCAAGATCTATATTAATTTTTATTTTAAATTAAATTTGTTTTATTAAATATAGTTGATTTACAATACTATATTAGTTTCAGGTATACAGTATAGTGATTCAGTATTTTTGCAGCTTATACTCCATTATAAGTTATTACAAAATAATAGCTATAATTTCCTGTGCTATACAATATATCTTTTTTGCTTCTTTAATTTATACATAGTAATTTGTATTTGGTAATTGTATACACCTAATCTATCCCTTCCCACTTCACTGTTCACTTTGGTAACCACAAGTTTGTTTTCTATATCTGTGAGTCTGTTTCTCTTTTGCATATACATTCATTTGTATTATTTTTTTAATTGCACTGTAAGTGATAAGTTATGGAAATTATCTTCATCTAACATATTTCACTAAGCTTAATTTTCTCTAGGTCTATCCATATTGCTGCAATGGCAGAATTTCATTCTTTTTTATGGCTGACTAATATTCCATTTGTGTGTGTGTGTGTGTGTGTGTGTGTGTGTGTGTGTGTATAATATATGTTATATACATATAATTGACTTAAGAAGACAATCATCTATTGATGGACACTTGAGTTGTATCCTTGTCTTGGCTATTTGAAATAGTGTTGTTCATAAACATTGGGATGCAAATATCTTTTTGAATTAGTGTTTTTGTTTTTTCTGGATAAACACCCAGAAGTGGAATTGCTGGATCGTGTGGTGGTTCTTTTTTCAGTTTTTTGAGGAACATTCATACTGTTTTCCATAGTGGCTGCATCAATTTACATTCTTACCAGCAGTGTACATGGGTTCCATTTTCTCCACATCCTCTCCAACATTTGCTATTTGTAGACATTTTTGAAGATAGCCATTAAGACAGTTGTGAGATGATCTCATTTTCTTTTGATAATTAACAATGTTAAGCACATTTTAATGTGACTATTAGCCATCTGTATGTCTACTTTGGAGAAATGTCTATTCAGGTCTTTAGCCATTTTATTGATATAGAGGTGCAAGACCTGTTTATATATTTTGGATTTTAATCCACCTTGACCCACAAGGTAGGTCATATCATCTACAAGTATCTTCTCCCATTCTGTAGGTTGTCTTTTTGTTTTTTTGATAGTTTCCTTTGCTGTGCAAAAGCTTTTAAATTTAGTTAGCCCCCACTGGTTTACTTTTGCTTTTATTTCTTTTGCCTTAGGAGACAGAGCCAAAAACATATTACTATGATATGTGTCCTACCTATGATCTGTTCTAGGCATTTTATTGTTTCAGATCTTACATTTAGGTCTTTAATCCATTTTAAGTTTATTTTTGCATACTGTGCGAAAGAATATTCTAATTTCATTGTTTGACACATAGCTGTCCAGTTTTCCCAGCACCACTCATTGAAGATAATTTTTCACCATATTATATTCTTGCCTCTTTTGTGATAAATTAATTGACTTTGAATGCCTGGGTTTATTTTTGGGCTCTCTATTCTGTTTCATTGATCTATATGTCTGTTTTATTTCTGCCAACACCATGCTGTTTTGATTACTGTAGCTTTGTAGCATAGTCTGAAGACTGGAAGGATTATACTTCCACCTCCAGTTTTTTTCTCATGATTTTTTTAGCAATTCTTGGTCTTCTGTGTCCATATAAATTTTAGGATTATCTGTTCTAGTTCTGTGAAAAATGTTATGGTTATTTTTATAAGGATTGCTTTAAATCTGTAGATTGCTTTCAGTATTACTGCCATTTTAATGATATTAATTCTTCCAATCCAACAGCATGAGACATTTTTCCATTTCTTTGAATTATCTTCAATTTTCTTTATCAATGTTTTATAGTTTTCAGCATATAGGTCTTTCATCTCCTTGGTTAAGTTTATTACTAGGTATTTTATATTTTTAATGCAATTTTAAATTGGATTTTTTTTACTTTCTCTTTCTGATATTTCATTATTAGAGTAAGGAAACATGAAAAATTTCTGTACTATTATTCTATCAGGCAGAATTAATTTATTAGTTCTAATAATTTTTGTGTGGAAATAGTGAAACATTTTACCTTTTCCCTTCCAATTTGGATAAATTTTATTTATTATTTTGTCTGATTGTTGTTGCTAAGACTTCCAATCCTATGTTGAATGGAAGTGGAGAGAGTGGGCAACCTCTTCTTCTTCCTGAAATTAGCAGGAAGGCTTTCAGCTTTTCACCATTAAGTATTATGCTGACTATGGGTTTGTCATAAATAGTCTTTATTGTGTTGAGATATGTGTCCTCTGTACTCACTTTGGTGAGAGGTTTTATCATGAATACATGCTGAATTTTGTCAAATGTTTTTTTCTCCATCTATTGAGATGATCATGTGGCTTCTGTCTTTCCTTTTTTTATATATATAATGAGGTATATTACATTGTTTGATTTGCATATTTTGAACCATTTTTGTAATGCTGGAATGAATCCAATTTGATCTTGGTGTATGATCCTTTTTATGTATTATTGGATTTGATTTGCTAATATTTTGTTGAGGACTTTTGAATCTATATTCACCAAAGATATTGGCCTGTAATTTTCTTTTTTTGTAATGTCTTTCTCATTTGTTTTGTTTGTTTGTTTGTTTGTTTGTTTTCAGGGTGATCATGGCCTCACAGAATGAATTTGGGAGTGTTCCCTCCTCTTTAATTTTTTGGAATAGTTTGAGAAGGATAAGCATAAATTCTTTGTATTTTTGGTAGATTTCTCACCTGAACCTTTCAGGTCCTGGGTTTTTGTTTATAGGGAGATTTTTTCTACACATTCTATTTAATTTCTAGTGATCCGTCTGTTCAAGTTGTCTGTTTCTTCTTGACTAAGTCTTGGCAGGCTGTATGCTCCTAGAAACTTGTCCATTTCTTCTGTGTTGTCCAATTTGTTGGCATATAACTATTCATAGTATTTTTTATGCTTTTTTTTTTTGTATTTCTGTACTAGCAATTTCCCTTCTTTCACTTCTTATTTTCTTTATTTGGGTCCTGTCTATTTTCTGAGCCTGGTTAGAGGTTTGTCAATTTTGTTTATCTTTTCAGAAAAACAGCTTTTGGGTTTGTTGATCTTTTATATTGTTTTTGATGTCTATTTTATTTATTTTCTCTCTGATCTTTTACCTCCTTCCTCTGCTGAATTTGGACTTTGTTTGTTCATTTTCTTATTCTTTTAGGTGGAAGGTTAGGTTGTTTGAGATTCTTCTCATTTCTTGAGGAAGACCTGTTTATAAACTTCCCTGTCAGAACTGTGTTGCTACATCTCATAGATTCTGTAAGGTTGTGTTGTCATTTCTGTTTGTCTTGAAGTATTTTCTGAATTCATCATTGATTTCTTAATTGACCTATTTATTTTAGTAGCAAGTTTTTTATTCTCCACATGTTTGTTCTTTTCCTATTTTTCTTTGTGTAGTTGATTTGTAATTTCATACCCTTATGGTCAGAAGAGATGCTTGAAATAATTTCTATGCTCTTAAATTTGTTGAAGCTTCTTTTTGTGTCCTAGTATATAGTCTATCCTAGAGAATATTCTATGTATGCTTGAAAATAACATGTATTCTGTTTTTTTGGATGTAGTGTCCTGTAGATAGCAGTTAATTTCAACTGGTCTATCACATCAGTTAGGACTTCTTTTGCCTTATTGATTTTCTGCCTGGATCATCTGTCCATTAATGCTAATGGGGTCTTAAAATCTCTTACTATTATTGTAGACTTATCAGTTTGTCCCTTTATGTCTCTTAGTATTTGCTTTATATATTTAGGTGCTCTTACACTGGGTATGTATATGTTAAAGAGTATAATATTTGCTTCTCATATTAATCACTTTATCACTATATAATGCCCTTCTTTGTCATTCTTCATAGATTTTTTTAAAAAGTTTATTTTGTCTGATATGATTATTACTACCCCTCCCTTCTTGTTGTTACCATTTGCATGAAATATCCTTTTCCATCCCCTCACTTTCAGTCTGTTTGTCTTTCACCCTGAAGTGAGTTTCTTGTAGACACCATTTTGCAGGTTCTTATTTTTTAATACAATCTGCCACTTTATGTATCTTGATTGGAATATTTGGTCTATTTACATTTAAAATAATTATTGATAAGTATGTACTTACTGTCACTTTAATCCTGGTTTTCCAGTTGTTTTTGTAGTTCTTCATTGATCATTTTTTATTCTTTTTATTTTTTTATTTTTGTGGTTTGATGATTTTCTTTTGCAGTATGCTTGAGTTCCTTTCTTTTTGTTTTTTGTGAGCCTATTGAATGTTTTTGCTTTGTGGTTACCATGGAGTTCAAGTATGTTGATCCATAACTATATCTAATTTCTTTAAACTGATAGTCACTCAAGTTCAAGAACACTCTAACAGATCTACCGTTTTATACTGTCTTCTCCCACAGTTTGTTATTTTGTTGTCCTATTTTACATCTTCATGCTTATTATCTTACTATTTATTGTGGTTGTAATAGCTTTTATGTCATCTTTTTAAACTGTTTATTAATCTATGTACTGGTTTATTAAAGTTGTCTTCAATCCTTACTATATATTTGCCTTTCCTATTGTGATTTTTTGTTTTCTATAGATTCTTGCTTCTTTTCTATTTAAAGAAGACCCTTCAATATGTCTTTTAGGGTAGGTTTAGTATCACTGAATTCTTTTAGGTTTTGCTTGTCTGAGTAATTTTTATCTCTCCTTCTATCCTAAATAATAATCTTGCTGCATAAAGTATCCTAGATTGAACACTTTTCCCTTTCAGAACTTTGAATATCTTCATGTCTCCTCCTCTGGCCTGCAGTGTTTCTGTAGAGATATCAGCTGATAGCCTTATGGGCTATCTTGTAACTGACTGTTTTTCTCTTGCTGCCTTTAGAATCGTCTCTTATCTTTAAATTTTTCCATTTTAATTATGATATGTCTTGGTGTGGGCTTATTTGGATTCATCTTGTGTGGGACTCTCTGTGCTTCCTGTACCTGGATATCTTTTTCCTTTAGGTTTGAGAAAGTTTCCAGCCATAATTTTTTCAAACACATTTTTGATCCCATTTTCTCTCTCTTCTCCTTCTGGAACCCATATTATTCATATGTTGGCACATTTTATATTAACCCATAGATCTTGTATGTTGCTTTCATTTTTTTCCCATTATCCTATCTTCCAGATCACTTATGTGTTCTTCTGTATCACTTAGTCTGCTCTTCACTCCTTCTAAGAATGTTTTTTATTTCACTTATTGAATTACCTATTTTTGATTGGATCTTTTTTATATTTTGTGGTTCCTTGTTAAAATGATCCATGTTTTGATCAACTATTTTCCCTAATTCAGTTAACATGTTTATTACCAATGTTTTGAATTCTTTATCTGGTAAATTTTTATTTCTTTATTTTTTTAATTTTTTTTTTATTTTTCAGGGGTTTCCTCTTGCTCTTTCAATTGCACATATTTCCTTTTCTTTTTAATTTTAGTTAGCTTTCTCTACCTCTATGAATTTAGGTGAAATAGTTACCTATTGTTTTCTTGAAGGAATGTTCTTATGTGAGAACATCCCTATGCAGACTGAGTGTGCCATATGCATTTGGTGGGGGATTCTGGATTTGATGTGGATGCCAGTCATGTCTTTCCACAGGGTGTGCTGGCAGCTATCACCTACGTAGGGGGTGAGGTTGGAGAGGGAGGAGCTTGAGCCTGCACAGAGTGTGAGGCAGGACTTCCTTTCTGCTCACTGATGTCACCACACTGTCAGGGGCTGGATCTGATCCTTTGTAGTTGGAGTGGAAGCCATGAGGGTTAGGCTTGAGCTGGCTCCATTCCCTTAAGTGTTTGTTCTTCCTTCTCCCGGCACTGGGGTCTTTGCCCCAGATGAGAGGAATGCTGAAGCAAGTGAGGCTCATGTACCTATAGAGGTCCAATGCTCTGCTCGTGTAGGCATCTACTGCTCCACTCAGATGCAGCCCATGATAGCTTCTTTTCCCCAGCAGTGGCTGCCCCAGATCTAGTGGTGCACTCTGGTATGGAGAGAGTAGGGCCAGAGAGTTTGCTCAGCTTGGGCTGCAATATATAGTGAGGTGGTTGGGGGAAACCCAGCAACTGCACTTCTGTCAGAAGTCTGGGCTGCTTTTGGAGTAACACTTGAGTAAGTGACAAGAATGGTCATTACTGCCCCACCTGGGCTCTTGCCCCAGGACCAGGTTACCTCTGTATCCCAAGGGCAAGTTTTTCCCAGCTCCTGGCCACCCTAGATCCAGTGCTATGTTCTTATGTGGAGTGAGTGGGGCTGTGGCATTCACTCAGCTCCAGCTGGTGAGTACAGCAAGGAGGCCACAGGAAACACGGCACCTGCTAGGGCCAACCTTTTTCTGCCCTGCCTGGGGGCAAGCTAGCAATCACTCAGCCCTCAAGAATAGAGTCTAGACTTCTCTAGCAATTTTATCTGTTCCAGTTGTTCTCTAACCAACCAAGGGGGCTTGCTTCCTATGTGTAGGACCCAAGGACTGGGATGCCCAGTCTGTGGCTCCATCCACTCACTCTCCAGGGTGGGTGTCTGTGCAATTTCCCTTTTCCTCTGAGTCCCTTCCCTGGTTCACAGGACTTGACCTGATTGCTTTCCTTCCAGTCCTACCCAATTTGGTGTATATCTTTCTTACAATTTTCATTGTACAAGTGTCCTTCTGCCAGTTTCCAGTTAGTTTTCAGTAAGAATTATTCTGTAAATAGATGTATTTTTAATGTGCTCATGGGGGAAGATGAGTTCCATGTCTTCTTACTCCACCATCTTGATCTCTATATTATTTATATATTAGCAAGTTCCAAAGAGCCATTGCATTGTCATAATAACAGTATCACTACCTTTTTCTAGTGGTAGGAGATATGCAATTAGCCAAAAAGAGCACATCTGACAATGAAAAACATGGAGTTGGTTCTTGAACTGGAATAGCAAGGTAGGGTGCCTGAACACTAGGAAGAATATTCACAAGCACTAGCAGAAAAATAAATACATAACTACCTTTTCTCTGCCCATGATTCTAAACCTATATTGATGATAACTATGTCTCAATTTGTTCCATTGGTTTTAAAATATTTTTTTTAAAGCAAATTGTTTATATAAACAGGAACCCAGTAAAAATTGCCTTGTGGACTTGTGTCAGCCCTGTCTCCAATATAGGAGATTTGAGAACAAACAAATAAAATAGCTATAATACAATGTACTAAGTACTATAGCTCTGTGTTAAGTACTATAGAAAAAGTGCATAAATTGCTATGGGAAATAGGGAACTTTCGTGTGGGGTGGGGCAGAGAAAGTGAAAAAAGTTATATTTGAATGAATTCTTGAAATATAGTTGATATAAAGATTATTTCTTAAATGGTATATGTTAAAGGATTCTTGATGTTTGGCATGAAAAAGCAAAGCTTGTATCAGACCTTGTAATGCAATTTTTCTCTGAAAAATATTGTCAAGATGTTTATCAGTTTGAAAATAAAAGCAATTGCTGGGGTTAATATGGTTGGAATACCTTAATCCAAAATATATTGTGCATTACAGGCAAAAATTAGTTTGTACTGATGAGCATAATCTCAAAAGAAGAAAGTTCTGAATTTTAAAATATGTCTCTAAATAAGATAAATTAGTTGATCCAAGAAAAACTTGATTACCACTATTTAACAGAATCTTGGAAGAAATAATTAGTTAAGGGAAACAAAGTATTCTTTTGAGTTTACAAATTGTAAGAGTAAGAGAGAGCTTATTAATGCTCTAATTAATATGGCATAGCATCATTCCTTTATAGTGAAGGCCTAGTGTGGTTAAGAACAAAACTGTTTAGTAGTTAATGAATCTGGGGTGTGACAGCCTCAGTTTACATCATATAATACATCTCAGTTCTCACACCTAACCAGATGTGTGAATATTGAAAATTACTTATTCACTCAATGCCCCATTAGAAAAATGGGGATAATAGTATCTATCTCATAGAATTGCTATAAGGCTTAAATGGATTAGTGTCTATAAACTGTTTGGATCAGTTTCTGGCACATATAAAGTATAGTAAATATCATTTATTATTCTTAACTCTGAGAACTTTGATTATCTAACAAAGTTTCTGAGTCATAGAACAGCAGAAGCCATTAAAGCTGTCATCAATATAAACCATATCCTTCATGTGTGGCTAAATTCCAAGACTCTTTATCTTCCTACATCTGGGATCCAAATGGGAGATTTGGTGGGCATTAGGGTGAAAGGGCTAAATACAGGTGGGAAATTGTGCCATTACAAACTTTTTCATTTTACCTAAGCTTCCATTATTTTAGAAATTCTCACACCATACACAAAATTAATTCCAGATAGACTGTAATATTTAAATGTAAAAAGTAAGATGATATAGTTTCAAGAAGAAAATATACTAAAATATTTAAATAGAAAAGATTGTAAAATTAAGAAATTAAAAAGGTAAATCATATCGACTAGTCTGAACATTTAACAGTATTCTTCCAATCCATGAACATGGGATATCTTTCCAGTTATCTGTGTCTTCTTTAACTTCCTTTGTCAGTGTTTTATGATTTTCAGTATTCAAGTCTTTTATCTCTTTGGTTAAGTTTACTCCTAAACATTTTATTCCTTTTGTTGCTATTGTGAATAGAATTGCTTTCTTCACTTCTTTTTGGATAGATCATTGTATATAGAAACATGAATAATATTTGCATGCTCATTTTGTATCCTGCAACTTTACCAAGTTTATTTATTAGTTCTAATAGTTCTATTGTTGAGTCTTTAGATTTTTCTATACATATGATCATATCATCTGCAAACACAGATAATTTAATTCTTCCTTTCCAATGTGGATGCAGTTTATTTCATTTTCATGTTTAATTTCTCTGGCTAGGACTTCCAGTACTATGTTGAATAGGAGTGGTGAGAATGGACATCCTTGTCCTTTTAAAGAGAAAGCTGTCAGTTTTTCCCCACTGATTGTGATGCTAGCTGTGGGCTTTCTTATATTGCCTTTATTGTGGTGAGGTAAATTCCTTGTATATCTATTTTGTTGAGACTTTTAGTCATGAATAGATATGGAAATTTGTCCAATTCTCTTACTGTGTCCATTGAGATAATTATGTAGTTTTAAAAAATTATTTTGTCAGTGTGGTGTATCACATTGATTGTTTTTTTGTATGTTGAAATATTCTTGCATTCCAGGGATTAATTTCACTTTGTCATGGTGTATGCCTCTTTTAATTTGCTGCTGAATTCACTTTTCTAGTATTTTATTGAGGGCTTTGCATCTATGTTCATCAGGAATATTGGCTTGTAGGTTTGTTTTTTTTCTTGTAGTTTCTTTGTCTTTTTATGCCATAAAATGTGTTCAGAAGTGTTCCATCTTCTGTTTTTTTTAAAGAATTTTAGAAGTATTGGCATTAATTTTATTGAATGTTTGGTAAAATTTACCCATGGAACCCAATGCCCAATATTACTATAAACATATCAAAAAGGTGCTCAAACCCAAATGATATACCAATACACACCCATCTGAGTAGTTAAAACAAAAATAAATAAAGAAGAGAAACAACTAATGAATAACCAAGTATTGCCAAGAATGTGAAACAACTAGATCTACTGGTACCACTATGAAACTGCTGTTGTACACAAATTATAAATTTGTATAACTACTATAGAAAACTGTTTGGTACTATCTTCTAAAAATGAATGTATTCACGAAAAGAGTGTGTAAGAATGTTCACACAGCACCCCCTACAATAGTCAAAAACTAGAAGCAAATATTATTCAATTATATGCTCCTGGAAAATAATCCAGAAACAAGAACACATGTTATAAAGTTTCATTTTTTTTTAATGGGAGGGGAGGAGACATAAACAATCTATGATGTTTATATTCATAATAATGGATATTTGGAGGGAGAACATTCACCTGGAATAAGCAAGAAAGGAAATTTTCAGGTTTTAGTAGAGGTTTATTACTTGATCTTGGGGTGGTTACAAAACCTTTTTAACTCTATAAATGTTCATTTGGCTCTACACTTTTGATTTATGTACTTTTTTGTAGCATGTTATATTTCAATAAGAAGTCAATATAAAAGAATTCCTGATGTTAAAAGAGAGCTTTATTCAATGAAAAAATGTAGATTGAATAGAGACAACAGGTAGTTGTTCTCTGTAAATTACTGAATAGAGTTTTGCAAAGGAGGGAGATCACTGCATATTTCAACACAGCTCTGTATTATGGCAGCAGTGGTAAACTCCAGGTGTATAGGAGTTCTTGCTACATAGGGGACTCAGGAAAAGTTCAGAATGAATGAATGCATAGAGGTGAGAAAGTTTTCTGAGAGAAGCAAGTAGTCTTGAATGTCTGATGCATGAGGCACATGGGAAGAAATTGATGAGGGGTTAGGCATTAAGGAACATCTTCGAGTTGTAAAGAATATTATAAAATAAATTTGAAAATTTGACCATGGTTCTGAGATACTAAAAAAAAGCTTTAATCCTTACATAAAACTCATTCATTCATTCATTCCAAAAATTACAAACAGACATAATCTTCATTGTTACTGAGGAGTTGGAACATAAAAATGTAATGGGTATAAATGAATAAGCTATGATATTTAATGCAGTAACTTGGATTTTGAGCTAAAAGCCAATATTATCTTTGGAGAAGCATAGCCCAAAAAACATTTTTTTGTGAGAAAATCACACATAAAAGAAATCCAGAATCAACAAATAATCTTGAAGGTCCTGCTATGATGATGAAGTTGTCTATGAAAATTTTTCTTTTGCTTTTTATTTTACTTTTATTCTTTTATTGGAGTAAAATTGCTTTACAATGTTGTGTTAGTTTCTGCTGTACAATAAAGTGTATCAGCTATATGTATGCCTATATCCCCTCCCTCTTGGACCTCCCTCTGACCCCCCATCCCACGCACCTACGTCATCACAGAGCACCAAGCTGATATTCTCAATTAATTCCATAATAATCCCTGGTAAGTTAACTCAATTTTAGACAAACTTTTTGAGACTCAATTTCTTTTATGAGTACATTGATGCTCACAGAACTATTTGGTAGCAGAGCCAGGAATGAGGTTTCAATGAAGTACTCATTATGCTCTTCCTATTAATGTTTATGGATATAAAATAAATGGTCAATTGTTCATAAAATCCAGCTTCATACAAAGGTGAATTTTTTTCTAAGCAAGGAGTAGGTAACTCTTCTAGCTATGACTCAAAATAGAGAAGCCAAAAGAAATCATCTATAGAAATTTAACTGCATAGCAGTAAATAAATTGCATGGCAAAAAAATCAAAGGCAAAGTAAATAAAATGACAAACTGCAGAAAACGTGTAGTTTATTTTATTTTATCATTATTTTTATTGAAGTATAATTGATTTACAATATTATATTAGTTTAAAGTATACAGCATGATTTACTATTTTACAGATTATACTCCATTAAAAGTTATTATAAGATAATGGCTATCATTCCATATGCTCTACAATATATCCTTTTTCCTTACCACTTTATACATAGTAGCTTGTATCTATTAATCCCCTAGACCCCTACCCCTAGTTTACCCCTCTCCCTTTTCCTTTCCCCTTTGGTAACCATTAGTTTGTTTTTGATATATGTGAGTCTGTTGGACATACATTCATTTGTATTATTTTTTAGATTCCATGTATAAGTGATATCATACAGTATTTGTCTATCTCTGTCTAATCTCACTAAGCATAATATTCTCTAGGTCTATCTAAGTTGTGGAAATGGCAGAATTTCATTTTTTTTATGGTTGAGTAATATTTCTTTGTATATATACATATATCATATCTTCTTTATCCATTTGTTGATGGGCACTTGGGATGAGTCTATACTTTGGCTATTGTAAATAGTGTTGCTATAAATATTGAGGTGTGTGTATCTTTTTGAATTAGGATTTTCATTTTGTAGTTTATTTTATAAATAAATTCATATTTATATTTTAAAGACTTTTAATGATGGTGAAGAAAAATATTGACTAGCTTAGAGAGGATGTGTTAGAAATATGAACCTGAACTCCATAGAAGAAAATGTAAATGGAACTTAAGTATGTTAAAGATGCTAAACCTCACTTATAATAAGAGAGACACAAATTAACTCTAAGTGAGATCGAATTTCTCACTTATGAAATTGGCAAAGTATCACAAGATTGACAATTGATTCTTTTGATAAAGTTCTGAGAAAACAAACTCTCAGATATTATCAGTGGGAATGCAAACTGTCACTACTCTAATGGAGGGGAACTGGCAATATATACAAAAGAACATGGGCAATTTTATGAAAAGGCTATTCAATCAACCAATGATGGTAACAAAATACTTAAAACATGTCCATCAAATATCCATCAAAAGGGAGCCCTATAATTGATATCTAGTCTCATAGCATTGTGGTTGGAAAAGAAGCTTGATATGACTTCAGTTTTCTTAAATTTACCAAGGCTTGATTTGTGACCCAAGATGTGATCTATCCTGGAGAATATTCCATGTGCACTTGAGAAGTAAGTGTATTCTGTTGTTTTTGGATGGAATGTTCTATAAATATCAAATAATTCCAACTAGTCTAATGTGTCATTTAAACCTTGTGTTTCCTTATTTATTTTCTGTTTGGATGATCTGTCCATTCCTGTAAGTGGGCAGTTAAAATCACCTACTATTATTGCATTACTGTCCATTTCCCCTTTTATGTCTGTTAGCATTTGATTTATGTATTGAGGTGCTCCTATCTTGGGTGCATAGATATTTACAATTGTTATATTTTCTTCTTGGATTGTTCCCTTGATCATTATATAGTGTCCCTCCCTGTCCATTGTGATAGTCTTTATTTTAAAGTCTATTTGTTCTGATATGAGAACTGTTACTCCAGCTTTCTTTTGGTTTCCATTTGCATGGGATATATTTTTCCATCCCCTCACTTTCAGTCTGTATGTGTCTATAGGTCTGAAGTGGGTCTTTTGTGGACAGCATATATATTGTTCTTGTTTGTGTATCCATTTAGCCAGTCTATGTCTTTTGGTGGGGGCATTTAATATATTTATATTTAAGGTAATTATTGATATGTGTGTTCCTATTACCATTTTCTTAATTGTTTTGGATTTGTTTAAGTCTTTTCCATCTCTTGTGTTTCCTGCCTAGAGAAGTTCCTTTAGCATTTGTTGTAAAACTGGTTTTTTGGTGCTGAATTATCTTAACTTTTGCTTGTCTGTAAAGCTTTGGATTTCTCTGTCAAATCTGAATGAGATACTTCCTGGGTAAAGTATTCTTGGTTGTAGATTTTTCCCTTTCATCACTTTAAATATATTTTGCCCCTCCCTTCTGGTCTGTAGAGTTTCTGCTGAAAGATCAGCTGTTAATCTTATGGGGATTCCCTTGTATGTTATTTGTTGCTTTTCCCTTGCTGCTTTTAATATTTTTCCTTTGTGTTTAACTTTTTAAATTTGATTAATATTTTTCTCATCATTTTTCCCCTTTGATTTATCCTGTCTGGGACTCTCTGTGCTTCCTGGACTTGATGGAATATTTCCTTTCCCATTTTGGGGAAGTTTTCGACTACAATCTCTTGAAATATTTTCTCATACCCTTTTTTTTTCTTTTTCTGAGACACCTATAATTCAAATGTTGATGCATTTAATGTTGTCCCAGAGGTCTCTGAGACTGTCTTCTATTCTTTTCATTCTTATGTCTTTATTCTGCTCTGTGGCAGTTATTTTCACCATTCTATTTTCCAGCTCACTTATCTGTTTTTCTGCCCCAGTTATTCTGTTATTGATTCCTTCTAAAGTATTTTTAATTTCAGTTATGGTGTTGTTCATTACTATTTGTTCATTAGTTCTTCAAGTTCCTTGTTAAATGTTTCTTGTATTTTCTCTGTTCTATTTCCAAGGTTTCAGATCATCTTTACCATCATTACTTTGAATTCTTTTTCAGGTAGTTTGCCTATTTCCTCTTCATTTATTTGGTCTTGTGGGTTTTTATCTTGCTCCTTTGCCTGTAAGATACTTCTCTGTCTTCTCATTTTATCTAATTTACAGTATTTGAGGTCTCCTTTCCCCAGGCTGCAGGGTCGTAGTTCCTTTTGCTTCTGTTCTCTACTCCTGATGATGAGTTTGATACAGTGGCTTATGTAGGCTTCCAGATGCAAGGGACTGGTGCCTGCATTCTGGTGAGTGGAGCTGAGTCTTTTCCATCTGAGGAGGAGGACCATTTCAGGTGGTGTGTTTTGGGGTGTCTCTGAGCTTAGTATGACTTTAGGTAGTCTGTGTGCTGATAGGTGGGTTTATGTTGCTGTCTTGTTTGTTGTTTGGTGTGAGGCATCCAGCACTGGTAGCTGCTGGCAGTTGGGTGGAACCAGATCTTGGATTCAGATAGTGGCCTCCACAAGAGCTCTCCGTGGTTAACCTTTCCTGAGGCTGGGGATTCTCTAGTGGTACAGTGCCCTGGACTCAGTGTTCCCATGCCAGAGCTTCAGGCTTGACTTCTGGTTGAGGGACCAAGACCCCACAATTCATTCAACCTGGCAATCAAGGGGATTAAGATAAAAAAAAAAGATTAACAAAACCCCAGACAAATAGTAAAAAGTAAAATCAAACAAACAGAAACAAGGAAACACACACACACAATAGAAACAAAAACAGATCCAAATAAATCAAAAAGCAAGAGAACAGGGCTTCCCTGGTCATGCAGTGGTTGAGAGTCTGCCTGCCGATGCAGGGGACACGGGTTTGTGCCCTGGTCCGGGAGGATCCCACATGCTGTGGAGCGGCTAGGCCCATGAGCCATGGCCACTGAGCCTGTGCGTCTGGAGCCCGTGCTCTGCAATGGGAGAGGCCACAACAGTGAGAGGCCCGCATACCGCAAAAAAAAAGAAAAAAAAAAAAGCAAGAGGACAACCAGACAAACAAAAGAATCCAAGAACATAATCAAACAATTGAAAAGAAAGCCGACAAAAACACAAAAACAAAACCAAAGCAGAGTGCCAACTGAAGAATGAAGCAAAGAAACAAAAAGACTTGACAAAAATGTTTAAAAAAAAAAGAAAAAGAGAAAGCAGAAAGAAGACAGAACAAAAGAAAAGCGATGTAGAAATAAAAATAAAATAAAGGTAAGATAGAAAATATATTAAAGAAAAGAGACAAATAAAACCCCAGAGAAATGGTAAAAACAAAAGCAAGCAAACAAAAACAGAAACAAGGAAACAAACGTACACATGTAAAAGAAACAAAAACAGAGCCAAATAAAACAAAAAGCACAAGAACAACCAGACAAATAGAACTCAAAAACGAAATTAGACAATTAGGATTAAACCTAACAAAAACACATAACCTAAAAACAAAACCAAGGCAGTGTGCCAACTGAAAAATTAAGCAAGGAAAGAGAACAAACTGATAAAAATGATTAAAAAATAATAAAAATAAAATAAAAACAGAAAAACACAAGATCAAAGAAAAGCAAAGTAGAAATGGAAATATAAAAAATAGGAAAATATGCTAAAGAAAAAGAAAAGGGAAAATATCACAGAACAACAGAAAAGCAAATTAAAAATAGAAATATTAAAAAAATTAAAAGTTATAAAATATGGAGATACCAAAAGACTAAATAATAATAAAAAGAAAAATCTAAAACAACAAACAAAAAAGAGAAAGAGAGAGAAAGAAAGAAAGAAACAAAAAAGCCAGAACCAACAACAGAATGAATCAAAGTATAATAAAATTAATAGTAATAATTATGTTTCCCTGGAGTCTCTGCTGTAAGTTTCCTTGCACATGCCATGAACTACAGCCCACCTCTGCCTCACCAAGAGTCTCTCCTCTCCTTCTGGGCTGGTCTCTGGACCTGCTGCAGGCCCTGTGGGGACCACTCAGACTCTGACCTCGCCCAGTTCCTGTGTGTGCTTGCCCCCAAAGTCCACAGCTGCCAGAGCTAGACCATTTTCATTTGTGGGAACACTCATTGTCTACTCAGATATTCCACAGATACAGGGTCTACCTAGCTGATCACAGGGTTTAATCTGCAGCTTGTACAGCTGATGGAAAGATTTTTGATCTTCTTCCTTAGTCACCCCATCCCTGGGGTCCAGCTTTGATTTTATCACCACCTCTGCATGTGGTCCACCCATAGGAGTCTGGTCCTGAGGCTGCCTTGGACTTCTTGGGTCTGCCTCTCTGAGGACTGGGGGCAGAGTTGGTATGACTGCTTAGATTTTGGGAGGGCTGGCAGCACCAAATGTGCAGGGAAGCCGGCAGCCACAGGTGCAACAGATATGATTCTAGTGAGGACCTTTTCTGGTGTCCAGCATAAGACACATGAGGCCAGTCCTGGCCAGGCTATTTCTGGTGCCCAGGCACCAGCAGGCATGTGAGGGCCAGTTCTGAGGGTTTTTTTTTTTTTCATTGCTTGACAGCTGGTTCCCAAGAGCCAGCCCTGAGTGGGCTTCTTTTATTGTTGTTGGCAGGCGCTGGCATGTGGGGAGAGAGAGGTTACAACAGTGGCTCCTCCCTGTGCGTGTGACTCAGTGGTAGCGTCCTGTTTCCATGACAGTCTGGTCTTCCTCCATAGGCGTTCCCTGCTGCAGATTTCCTCCCTCCCATCCTCTCTGTCTGTCTTCCCACAGCCAACAGGATTTCTCCTTCTAGGCCTGTTCTCCAATCTCCATGCACCAGCTCCCAGCCCCCTTGCATACCTATGAACACAATTCCCAGTCTGGGGCACGTAGGGCCACATTATGGACTGTCATGTATTTTTCACTCAGTCCTGTCTGCCACAGATTGGCCACTTTACCCTCTTCTGACAGCCTCAAACGCTTCCCTTCTGTCCCAATTAATTTCCCTGTCAGAGAGGGTATTTTCCTGAATTTGGGAATCTCTCCTCTGCTTCAGCTCCCCCACCCTGGGGTGCAGGCTACATCCCACTTCCTCTCCTCTTGCTTCTCCCTTCTTTTTTCCATCCTAATCAGTTATGCTGGGATATTTATAGTCCTTTCTGGTGTCCAAGTCTTCTGCTAGTTTTCAGCCAGTGTTCTATGAGAATTGTTGCATCTATAGATATATTCCTGATGAATCCATGGAGAGAGATGAACTCCACATCCACCTACTCCTCCACCATCTTGAATCTCGGATGTAAAGTTTTAAATTGAAGGAGAAATAGCCTACTGTGACTGCGATCTTCAAAGTAATTGTATGTGCATGTGTAGTTGCTTCTGACCAACATGTATACATGTTGACCTTGTAATAGATAGATAATCACCTGTTAATCACTAATTCACAATTGGGGATCCTATAAATTAGTTACAATTAATAAAATTATTAATTCTAACTTTAACAGATAAAGAGCATAGAAAAGAGCCCACCAAATTTCATTTTGTTATTTTCTTCAACCTTCTGAAATTATCATTCCTAGGTTGTCAATGAAAAAATTTCACAAAAGACACCCAATTCTGTATTAAGAGAGATTTCAGTTTCAAGTATTAGATATGTGACTTACTAACTGAAAGGGACTGTATATCATTGACTGTAATTTTTTACCACTCTCTGTATCTCTGACCTTTTTGATTTGACTTTTCAGTTCCTCTTACTAGAAGCAGAGAATATATCCCTGTCCATCAATGTTTGATCAATAGGTGTAAGGAGAAGTGACAGTGGGCCAGCTTGAGTTCAAGCCTTAAAAGTTGCAGTTCTGTTCTCACCCCTCTTTTATTTCTGCTGTTATCATATAAGAATGTGTGTCAAATAACCCATAGTCCCAGAAGAATGAGAGACACATGGAATTCACATGAACCTATCTTTGGCTTGGAGCCAAACTCAGACAAATCCAACCAGTTCAGATGAATCACAGCCAAGCTGCAGCTACATGAGTGAAAAAACAAAAACAAAACAATTATTATTATATATCATTAAGCTTTGTTTGGCTTTGTTTTTTGTTATGCAGCATTACAGTAGTAAATGCTGATTAATCCAGACAGTTACAGAACTAAGATACTGTTGTAAGAAAAAATTTAAATGTGTTACAGTGGTTCTGTAAATGTGTTACAAGACAGGAGAGGGGAGAAAACCAGTATCTGATGCTGGAAAACACATTAGCTATGTGTCTCAATTTCCTAGTAAAATTTGAAAAACTATAACTAATTCATAGAGACAATATAAATATTTAATTGGATATTATGTGTCAACAGCTTAACCAATGATTTGTGCATACAAATTATACACAAATTTTAGTTATAGACATTAAAGAAATATATTAAAAACAAAAATAATAATTGCAATGTACAATTGAGAGTTATGAATCAACATTCATGACCTCCTAAATAAGCACTCCAGGAATGATTTCAGATATTCTAAAAACCATGAAACAAAATAATATAAAATAGAGAATAAGTAGGACCTAAATCATCAACCAACTTAAACCTATTAAGTTACCATATCCCATCAAATTATTGTAGCCCCAATCTTCTCTTAATCTGTTAATTTTCCTATGACATACATGCAAGAGTTTCTTCTTTACTAACACATTTCAGTCAGTGTGATGAAAGAATTAAATATTAGCCCTGTGGCAAACCCATCAAGTAGATATGGTGTATCATTATTAACCCCAGTTGATAATGAGGAAATCAAGACACAGCCAGAAAGGTAACTTCCTCCTAACTGTGCTCCTATTAGGTAAAAGGACTAAGGTTTGCACCCAGGATTATCTGATTACACAGTCCTTTGCTCTTGTCCACTGTTTTCTGCTGAAGCTCCCTGAAGCACAGAGGTTCTCAAACCTGGCTGCCTATTAAAATCAACTGGGAGCTTTGAAAATATGTGCATGCCTTTGTCTAACCTCCATAGATTCTCACTTCATTGATCTAAATTAGGCCAGAAATTTTTAAAATATCTCACGTGACCTTGAATTCTGGTTCTGCCAAGTAGAAATACTGTCTTCCTCATTTTCCTCATCTGTGAAATGGAGATTGTGGTTGTATCACCTCATAAGATTATTTTGAGGATTTAATGATGTAATATTTGTAAAGTGCCTGGGACAGTATCTAGATATAGTAACTGCTACTCTGGTGATTCTTAAATAAAGACAACAGACCTGGAAATGGAAATAACTTGGTTCAAATGGACATAATTCCAGCTATTGCTAGCTAACACTGTGAAAATCATGTAATTTATACTCTAAACTTCTGAATTATTGATGGTCTTCTTTACCTCTCCCTCTTCCTCTTCCTCTTCTATTTCATTTTATTTGGAGTTAATTAAATTTACTTTTTAGCATAAAAATGTTTTACCATGGTAGTATATCTTGTTTTATTTTTGAAACGTATTGGGAAATTTAAACATTGATCTTGAAGGCTAAAAAAAAAAAAAATCCTCATCATTCAAAAGCTATAATATGGGTTCAAAAAAAAAACATTTTTTTTAGGTTAGTTAGCTCACAAATTGCATAGTAAACACAAGAGAGCCATATGGGAGGAATGTAGAATTTAGGATACCTTGAATTTTAATCAACTCATTTAGAAAACAGCACAATAACAGATTGTCACTGAAGTACAATAATTCTGTTCTTCAGGGAAGGTTTTTTTTTTTGAGTCATATAACATTTTTTCTTATAAAGGAAAATACAGGATCTAATATTTTTCTGTTCTGGGTAACTTCCCAGCAAAAGTTGCTGAGACAAAACCTGTGATGGCTTTCATATTCATGGAGGTGGAATAATTTCAATTTGGAAGTATCTGCAAATATGGGGGCTGGGGCATATTATTTCCAGATCCAATTTGAAAGACTAAGAACTTTCTGACTCCTCACTCTGTGTTTTTTCTAGACAATCTATTTGGATTTGTCCAAAACAGATAGAAGTAGTCAATTAAAACTTGTGTTTTGCTGTATTTGTTTCAGGCAGTATTATTCCCACAGGCCTTCAAAGTATTGTTCTGTTATAGCCTAATTTCTCCACAGCATCATGATGTTTTATAAATATTTATTCAGATTTTTTTTTCCCTACAAGGCCACAGCCTTCTTGAGGTTTATGTCTGTCTTCCTCAGATATAAACTAATGCATATGTGGGTCTCTGTGCTGAGTAGTGAGACAGAACTTCTTTTCTTCAGAAAGATAAATTATTAATATGCAAAGCTTGAAGTTTGCTGAGAAGGAGGTAAGTAAATGTCATGAGGAAATGAAGGAAAAGAAAGGATACAAACTCTTATCTGGTCTACCTGCAAGTCTTTCTGAAGGACTCAGGTTTTTCCAGCCAAGATCCATATGCTAGGCAGGGTAAACAAGGTTTCTGAGATAAATATTACCACATGCCTGGAAAGAGTCAGGGCCAGCAGGTTGTGGAGAAGTGTGATTTGAGAGTGCTACATTGAGAAGGAAGCAGACCCTGGACCATCTGCTAAAACTATCAAGGTGTACTGGGAGAACTGACTGCATGAGTGTATATAAAGAAATATGATGCTGAAAACCATTCTGGAATGAACTACTCTTAATTGACTATACCCCCAAGAAGTTGCCATCCTATCTTTCTCCTTGAGAAACTACAGTGCTAAAACAATGATCTCCACTAATGCCAGTGAGAAGAACAAAGATAGGATCAAGTTTAACCATGAGATATTAATAGATTGCACTTTTATATTTGCAATCTGGTGGGTGTAGAAAGGATGAACAGTGACAATGCTTTGGAGTGAAGGATTTAGCTGTGACATCAGGTCTTGCCACTGGAGGCATAATGGCAGAGTTTTAACCATTGTGGAGCAACCAGGATACAGTATCAATAATAGAGACTTCTGAGCTTCATCTTCAAGAGAGTGGCACTTTGGACACAAGAAGGTATTCCAACATAAACTGCAGAAGATACAAAGGGTTTTGGGGATTTTTTTTCAGGCTGACCTGGTATCCTTGACAATATGAGCAACATCAGCATCATCAGCATTGAAGGACTCTGTAGAAGGCCCACCTTAAGATGAAAGTTGGTGAGTCCATGTGTAACAAACGTATATATGAGCTCTAGAATTACTGGCAATGAAACGGGATAGACAAGCAACACAAAAAGATTTAATAGGTGGTATATTGATTCCCCACGTTGTCATGGCTCTGGAGATGTAATATTGGTTGTATAGTTAACATAGAGAAACCTTGGTAGTAACCTTGTTTGCTTTAAAATGCTTATCTCACATGACCCTTTCAGTTCTGTGAATCAGATATTCGTGTGAGGCATTGTAGGACCACTTAGGATCCTCTGACCAGCCCAGTTATCTCCTTCATCCTAATCTTAGGTCCCTTCTCCCTAGCCAGTCAAAGCCCTAAATGTATTATTTCAGGTTCCTTTATATTTTCAAATGATTCATATATATCTAAACTCACTCTTACTCTTCTATGATTCTTTACTTCTTTTTTATTCCTGTAAAGGATCACTATCAAAATGTTTAATAAATATACCCCAAATTACTAGGAAATTTAAGGTAATTATCAATTTTCATAACAAAATATTACATTTATTAATTTTATTATTGGGTGAATTATTCTCTAAATCGTTCAGAGAAGTTAAGTCTAACTTACATAATTGTTTACTTTAACTCTCTCATGCTCGTATATACTGTAATTATAGTATTCATGATGTTATATGATAATGCATATATATTTCCATTAGACTGGTGGTTCTTTAAAAGTAGTACCTATGTCCTTGATTTTAATACTGACTGCATTTAACACAGAAACAAATCCATTGTGAGATTTTAATAAATAACCATTGAATAAAACCATATTATCTAGGGTTTGTGGATATTTTCAATCAACAATAATGAATAGCTGTCCTTTGAATACTGCTATGAGACCTTAGTTATTTTTTGACTGCCATATAGATAATGTTAACTGCTTGGAGAAGACAGCTGACGTTTCAGAAGGCTAGCCAATAAAATCTGTCCACTAGTCACTCCTCAAATTCTAAAACTACCTTAGATTAAAGAGATCACCTAGATTACATGAAATTTGATTTGGAGAAATATACATTTTGTGGGATGACAAACTTATACAAGTAAGAAAACAAAACAAATTGCAATTGCAAATTTGGTTCACTGACTTGGAAGTGTCCCAGACCTGTAAGGGACTCTGAAGCTTAGGTATTATTTGCTTCACAGAAAACCCTCTCTCTGGTATGTATAGAACTACCTTTACAGAACAAGATGCAATGTGTTTTCTCAAATTTTGTAGAGTTTCAGTAAAAGAAATATTCATACATGGAATGCAGGAGTATTTTTATTTTGAGGGGGAGGAGGGATACAAATACAGAAAATATTATTCATTATTTTTGTTCGAAATCCCTTATGTGAGTCTACTAAGATTTTTTTTTCACTCAGAAAGTAAACCAAAGTATAGCCTATTTCTAATTTGAACTTGTTTGTTTCCTCCTAATAAAGAATTAGAACTGCATAACACATCAAGTGTCTTTTTTTCTTAGAAACCAGGAAATGTAGACATAATGATAGATTCAGCTGTCATAACTCACAGCCTTGATTTTCCAAAGTTTATTTTCCTTCTCCTTCCACCACTTTGCTTACTTGGGTTTTAAATCTTTTCTTTAATTTTTTTTTTCCAATTTTACTGCATCTATGTTTATGTATACCTCAGATCACCTAGTGTAAACAAGTAAAATCTGATTTACCTAGGAACCCAGCAGTTGAAAAACAAGAGTCAATGAAGATAGAAAGGAGGAGGATCTTTAGAGATGATAAATAAGAACACAGCTACTAAACTTCCACACCTTCAATGCACAACTCAACTCACTCAGCAAAAATCAGAAATACATTTACTCTCCCTCTGGTAATGGAGAGACCTAGAATCAGAGTGAGAGGCACCGGATGAGGTTAGCCTTCCTGCTGTCATTCTTGCAAGGTCAAGGCTAGCAGCAAAATGTATCTTAAATAGAGCTGCAGGGAAGCTAAAACTCAGCACACTGGAAGCTGAGAGTCCAGTTGAGTTAGGTAAGGTTGGGACAGTCACTTAGGCAGAGAATGAAGGCCCAAGACAAAGGAGAAGTCAGAAACAGATATCTGAAACCAAAGATGTCAGAGTAGTAAACTGGAAACAGGGAGCAAGGCATGGAGGAAGAGATGGTCTGGGAGGGGCTATAGCCAATAATTGATTCGCTTTTCTGTCTTGTGATGCGTAGGCAGGTTGAGTTTTGATTACATTGAAAAAATATAGTTCAGAGTGATTCCATTGACTGGCCTTATTGGTCAGATTGTTATTTTTTATGGAGACAATTTGGATAATTCAATAAAAAATTTTCCTTTGGATGTAAAAATAAATAAAGAACTAGTGAAAGAAAGACTTAGGAGGCAGAGTTCATATGGTTTTCAGAGTCCACAATAGTGTTATTCCTAAGAGAAATGAATTTTAACGTTTGCACAAACTGGAAAAAGCTTTCAGAAATTAGTTACCTTTTAGGTTGTCTGAACAGCACTGTGTTCTTCAACTCCATCTTCTTCAGAATGCTTCCTTGATAAATATAATTCAACTATCAGTGCTCCTTCAAGCTCACCTGGGCTTCTTGCACATTAGTGAAATTCGGTTTCCAATGATTTCACATCTACCCTGCTACTGTAATTTCTTCGTCTTGAAAATGAAGATAGTGCCCAATCTTTAGTGTAGTTTCTAATTATTAGATTTAAAAATTCTATATACCCACAACTCTAATATGGTGTGTTAATAAACCACACTAACATTTACTCTCATTAATTACACAAAAGAACTCTGAAATAAAGCTGTTATATTTGTATCTTCTCCCTTTTTTGAAGATGAATATTCTGAGACATAGAGAGATTAAGTTACCCATCTATAATTATATAGCTATAAACAGATCTAGGACAATGACCCCAGCTTTCTTATTCCAAGGTGGAAGTTCTTTCCTTTTGTATGCTACAGGAGTCTCAGTCAGCTAGTTTTGACTGGAATACCTTAAGGTTCTGAACTTAGTCACTGTGAGCAGCTAAAACCTAGGATCCAGCAGTACCACCCTATCATCTATTCATTCAGTCTATTAGTCAAAATCAGTTGAACAGTCTCTGTGTGACAAGCAGAGAGCTAGTCACTAAAAATCAGGCTTGCATGCTAATAGGCATGATGTCTGAGACTAGAGTGTATCTCATTGCCTCTAAGACAATGATGGAAGGAATCAACTTGAAAAGTCCAACCCTAGCATGGAAGATTCTTACATAAAAGTAAAGCTTATGATGTAGTTTAGATATTATTGCCACTGTGCTAACCCAGCACTAAGTGAACAACGGTTGGACACACAAGACCAGGTCTAGAATCACCCTGATGCCAGCAACAGTGCACAGAGAATTGGCTCAAGGGCCACAGGCATCTCCCCAGCATCTCTGTGGCTGCCATGGACATGGTGCCAATTCTGACTAGTTCTGCAGCTGCCTCTGAATGTTCACAACTTTTGCTTTTGGAGTGGGCTCAGTAACAGGTGGAATTAAGGGAGACTCAAAAGTTTGATAGAGTATTCCAAACACTAGATAGGCTTAGTACGTATGATGTTAATCAGCAGACTGTGCATAAAACAATGGACATGGCAGGTGAGTTTGTTCTTTCTTCTCTGAGAGAGACTCAATGCTTCAGGGAAAAGACTGTGGGCTATGGAATATGGGACAATTGGGTCTATATACTGACTCTGCTATTTAATCTGTGGTCTTGGGCAAAAGTTTTGAAATGTCTGATCTTCAATATCCTTGTTTGTGTAAATGAGTTCAGTATAATCATACTTTCTCCCAAGGCTGAATTAAAGGTTAAATTCATGCGGGTGTGAATGATATATAATTAATTGGGGGAAAAAAAGAAAGTAATTTGCTGACAAGTCTGTATAACATTATCTCATGTTATTTTAGGTGAAAATATAAGGAAACAGAGACAGAGATTAATAGAGTGTGCTCTATCTGAAGTTTAGAAGAATATAGACTGAAATGGAGGTCTGGTGGGATTGAAGTGACCATAGGTGGAGATTTTTACTTCATACATCATATTTTATAAGTATTCTGAATTGTGGTGAGATTGTGAGGGATTCTTTGTGTGTGTGTGTGTGTGTATGTGTGTGTGTATTTCATATAAGGGTAATTAAGATATACTACACAGATTACATAAGAAAAAACCCTGGATCACAATGCATATTCTCTATAGATAAATGTCTTTTTTCCCTTTTCTTTAAAATCATTTATTGCTGAAATTGACAATCCTTATTACTGGCATCTTCTGAAAGAGATGCCATGAGATTATTAAATAGCCTGGGAAGTTGGTGTGGTATAGGGTTTTCAGGAAGCAGAACACATTTCCAGGAAGGAGACTGGAGTATCCTGGGCCATTCAAAATAATCAAGGGAGTGGCTCACTCTTCTCCTAACTGTGAACTGAGGAATCCTATTCAATTGTTGTCCCAGAGAACCTCGGAGTAAAATGGAAAGAGGAAAAGATTTGGAATAAAAGCAGTTGTGTTCTAGCCCTTGCTCCACAACTGAAAATTCACAAGTCACTTAACCTAACATTCCTAACCTGAAGAGTTGATTGGATTTTTCTTCTCTTTACATGTTAAGCTAAAAGTCTTTGTGATGAGGTGGTGACTTCAAAAATGCTTTCATTGATTCACTCATTCATTTATTTATTCAAAGTTGTTTGAGGACCTATTAAAGAGTGCCAAGGTAACAGAGTTGAAAGTCCAGTGGTGGAGGAAGCTGCCTTAAGATACAATATAGTAAAAGTAATAGGGGTTCTGGGGCCACCAGAGATTAACTACCTAACAGGAAGAGTTGCCTTTTCTTTGCAAACTATGAAACATTTTGTAAATCCCAGAGGTTCTTATTCTTTCTAATTGAGCAGGACTTGGCTTGTATATCTCCCAAAGAAAGGTTTACCTATGAATTAGCAACAGTGTTTTACATTTAGCTAAGAAAAAGGAGAAGTCTTTATTTTTATCCTGTAGTTCTTCAATTGCCCTTTATAAACAGTTCAATAGATAAACTCTTTCCTCCACTCTCACTTCACAAATACACATCTGTATCTATTCCACTCTTTATTCCTTTCTCTGAAATGTTTCCATTACTTATGATTTGGTCTACTATCATCTTCCAATTACTGGTGTGAGTTGATATGTTTTAAACAATAACTCTCTGTAAATCAAGTGTTCTCCCACCATACCAGCTTCAGATAATTGGGATGATTGCTTAACTGCTAGGGTGTTGCTAAAATTAGAATGGTTTTACTGTATTAAGTATAAAATGGAGTTTCTCTGTCAGTTCATCTCTTTCTGTCAGGCAAGATCTGAGGCCAAATGAATTGCCATGGCCTTCATTGTTAACAGAGCTTCTGTCTAGGTCTTGATTAGACTCAGAGATTTCTAGGAATGCTCAAGAATATTTCCCATATTTTCAAATAGCACTGCTTATGAAACAAAGATCAGTATATTTAAATACCTCTACTCAAGGAAGAGCTAGTTAATACTTCTTTAACACACCTTGGGGAGAGAACTCTGGGCCCCTGACCTTAAGAGCTACAAACCTGCTGGCTTATAATTGCCTGGATATATTATAGTATTCCCATGTAATTTAACAGTTTTTAAATTTGAGAAGCAGTTTGCCATCTTGTAAATCACATTTGACAATGCAAAGGGAGAGCTAACCTTTCTTACAACACATAGACAATAAAATTCCATTTTTGACTTATTGTTTTTATGTGTAAACAATATTTATTGTCTTTAATTCTATGAAGCTTACAGCTCAAAATTAATACCTAGATTTAACCATCCAGAGCTCAATGACATTGTTATATGGCTTTTCAGTAGCTTCTGACATAATATTTTTCCTTTGAATATGTGACTTTGAGCATCATTATTTTTATGTACATGTGGAATTTGAAGAGGATTTGAGAAACTCAATTTCCAATGTTTCTTATTTATTGACATCATTATAAAGTGCTCCACTCTTTGATGATAAAATCTTCCTTTTGTATCTTTAACATTTATGATAAGTGGTAAAATATATTTTTTAAATGTCCTACCTAAAACCTGTTCTAAATGTGGGTTGAAGTTGGGGACAAGACTGACATAATCCCAGTCCTGCTCTTTCTCCTAGTCTTCCTTAAATGGCATCATCATCTACATAATTGCTCAAGCCAAAATTCTAGAAATTTTCATTGATTTCTCATTTTCCCTCTCCCCACTCTACATCCAGTCATCAGGAACCTATGTCAATTCCATTTGCACAACATATTCTGAAAGCAACTACTTTCTCCATCTCTACTAGCAACAAAATTCTCCAAGTCTCCATAATCCCTCACCAGAAATGCTATAAGAAGAGCCTCTGAACTGGTCTTCCTGCTTGTTCTCTTGTCTCCCTGAAACTTATTCTCCAGTGGCATTCAGTGATCTTCTAGAACCTCATTTTTCTAAAGATTGACTGAACCAGCAGCATCGGCATCACATGAGAGCTAGTTAGAAATGCAGAATCTCAGTCTCCACCACAGACTTACTGAACCAGAAAATCTTTATTTTAACAAAGTCTTCAGGGGATTTGTAAGCACAATAAGTTTGAGAGGCACTGATCTAGAACATAAATCAGTTTTATAGTCCTTCTGATTGAAAGTCTTCAGTAATTTCTTATTTTTACCTTGAATAAGCCAATAAAGCCCAAACTCTTTAATATGGCTCATGAATCTCTGTGTATCATGACAATTGCCATACCCTCTGAGCACCTTCTTTTCCAATTTCCTCGACATCCATTATACTTCTGCCACAGGAGTGATCTTTCTGCTCCTAGACATGTCTTGGGGTTTTTGCACTGGCTGTTTCCCTTCATCATGTCATGGCTGGCTCTTTCCTGTCATTCTGATCTTCGTTTACATATTACCTAGTCAGATATGACTCCCCTTAACTACTCAAATGAGAGTAGTCATCAGATTATTCTTTGTTTCCAGGCTCTATGTTAATTCTATGCTTAGCACTTTACTGCCATTTCACACTTTTCCTTTCTATTTGTATATTATCCTTCTCCTCTCCTCGAGAAAGTTCTTCATTAGTCTTGTTCTCTACTCTATCTCCAGCACTTAAAACCATGTTTGCCACACATTATAGACACTGAAGGCTTGCTTGCCAAATAGACACTGAACAGAAAAATGAAGGAAGGGATAGAAAATTGGATATATCCAGGATGTTTCCCGGAGAGAAACTAGGGGAGGGTCCTGGATAAACCATACCCAGAGAGGCTGGGTGTGGGTCTTGCTGAAAGTGTGTCTACTTTTCTTAAGTCTGGAACTGGAAAAGATAGAAGGACTTTATCATTTAAGAAACAGTACTCAGTGCTTCCCAGGTGGCACAGTGATTAATAATCCGCCTGCCAATGCCTGGGACATGGGTTCAAGCCCTGGTTTGGGAAGATTCCACATGCTACGGAGCAACTAAGCCTGAGCACCACAACTACTGAGCCTGCACTATAGAACCCACAAGCCACAACTACTGAAGCCCACACGCCACAACTACTGAAGTCCATGTGCCTAGAGCCTGCATTCCACAACAAAAGAAGCCAACGCAGTGAGAAGCCTGCACACTGCAATGAAGAGTAGTCCCTGCTCGCTGCAACTAGAGAAAGCCCATGCACAGCAATGAAGACCCAATGCAGCCATAAATAAATAAATAAATAAATAAATAAATAAATAAATTAAAAAACAAAAAAAAGAAACAGTATTCAGGACATAAACCTGTTGTGCTTGTCGGCATGCCTCCACCCAAAATATAAAAACTTTGATATCCTTTTTCTTTAAACAAAAAACTTTCATAATTTAGCAAAATTTGATATGATTCTTGGTATGGAAAACAGGTCTCTAATAGAGTGCTAGTACAACATGTAAAGTACATTCAGGCTCATTGCCTTTGGCAGGCTCTCACCATTCTTATCCTTGGTAAACTGAAAAGTAGAGGCCAGGAGGGTGGCATAAATGTTACTTCCCTGGTTAAAACAAGAGGCAGTACTAGAGATTGTGGGGGGGAAATAGTTTAATATCACACCTAATTACTTTCTTTTTTCATTTCCTGGCTCTTATCCTAAACTGTAATGATTGTATATGTTCACGTGTTCATTGTTTCCCTCTTCCAGAGTAGAACATCACTTTTACCTCTCTAAAGCTGGGAGTTTTATCTAACTTTCGCTTTACTTCTCCAGGGACTAGCACAAGAAATAGAACATAACAGAATCTCTACAAATATATATTGAATGAATGAATGAAAAATAAAGGAGAAGGGCTTCCAAGTGGCACAGTGGTTGAGAGTCCGCCTGCCAATGGAGGGGATGCAGGTTCGTGCCCTGGTCTGGGAGGATCCCACGTGCCGCGGAGTGGCTGGGCCCATAAGCCATGGCCGCTGAGCCTGCGCCTCCGGAGCCTGTGCTCCGCAACGGGGGAGGCCACAGCAGTGAGAGGCCCGCGTACTGCAAAAAAATAAAAAAAAAATAAAGGAGAGAATAACTGATGAAGAAAATTTCCAGGAGAGGCTGTAAGGTCTGGAAGTTAGAGAAGGGATATGCCTTTCATTGAGGCAAGAAAGACATTTCAAAACATTTATTACTACAGTGTCACATTTGTAAAGGTCCATTCCTATTTTTTTAGTAGAAAGAGAAATCCACTGGACACAATTACAATTCAATTTCAACATTCACTATTTGCCTCTAGCCTAAATATATTCTGTGAGTCAGGCTTCTGACTTAAACTCCCCAGCCTGTCAGTATTCCAGTCTCTGATGACACCAACTTTTTACAGGTGGAAGGATAATGGAGCTGGGTTTCCTATTGGCAGGAGTTCACTGGAATCTCTATATAAAAACTTAATGATGGAGCAAGAGCTTGCCTATAGAATTCCCTGTCTTAAGTATGCTTGTTGTCTGGAAGGAACAAAAATAAATCCATGATTTATTCAGGTAGCAAGTTACTGACAAAGACAATGCACTAGCAATCCAGATTCTTACCCCTGGTGAATAAACATTGTAAAACGTCTTAGAAGTCTTAGATCACTGGTGATGCTATTACCAACCACTTCCAGAAACAAATGGGTAATCAATTAAACATCGCCTTAATTTGTGAATGTGGTGCCTGGTAAAAGAGGAGAGATTAAACCATTTACTAATAATTAGTTTTATGGGAAAGTACTAAAGATTTTTTTAGATTTTAAGATTAAAACAGAAAGGAAATATTTACATGCCCATTCTAGCATTGATTGCAAAATACAATAGATGACTCATATTCCACTGGCTTTCTCTTATAGCATAATGTGAAGGTAAATGTGTTAGAATAGAATAAAAAAAAATGACTTGCATCTAAACAGTAGTTCTGGGGAATATTAAAGGTGTAAATGTAGACCAGTTTCTCTGAGCTTTTGTTTCCTTATTTGTATGTAATATGGAAAAAGGTAATCACTTAATTGTGGATGCGTGGGGGGGGAAGGGGATGGTATTAGAGCAAGTATAAGAAAATGTGTGTCAAGAAAAGAGTAGATACCAAATAAATCATGAATGTTGCTTTTGTTATAATTAAGGAAAATTAATTTAAATAAATTTAGTACTATGACAAATTAATTAATAGATATAAAAGTAGTTTATAATATTAATATATAAACATAGCCATATGATTATGAATATAATTAAAATGTGGTTGGGCAAAAATTTTGTTACATATGCTATTTTCCTAACAAAGGGACACAAGGTTGTTTAACCTAAATGGGTCATAAGCCTCCAAGGTTATACAAGGAATAAATGAGGTAAATATTAGCTGTTATTATTATTATTACAATTTCTCAATATTTTGATTCATTCCATGACAGTGTATCTCATGTAGACCCATCACAATCCAACTCGGCTGCATTCTATGAATGCATTGAATGCATTCTATGAATGTATGGAATGCATTCTATTAATGCATGGAATGCATGGAAAACACGACACATTTTTTTCATATTCTTTTCCTACTATTTTAAAGTGAAACTTTAATAATCATCAATCCACTCTCCTCAAAGTTTATGAAGATCACTTGAGGATGGCTAGTTGCAATGGTTTTGATTGTTTCTTTCAGTTGTGTTTTATTTTAAATCACTAAAATGTTAATAGATGTTATAGACTGAATGCTTGTGTCTCCACCAAAATTCATATTATGAAAGTCAACCCACCAATGTGATGGTATGAGGAGATGAGGCCTTTGGGAAGTAATTAGGATTAGACAGGTAGGGCTATGAATGTGGAATCCTAATGAATGGGATTTGTGCCCTTACAAGAATCACAAGAGAGTTTGCTTCCCCTCTTTTCTCTCTGCTGTATGACAATACCATTCCCTCATCACCTCTACATGATTTATTTTTCCACTTTATTATTGCCTGTTTGACTTTCCTGACTCAAGTCACATATCACTTTCTCCCTGAAGACTATTTTGCATCCCCTAGACATTAATTGAACCCAGTAGTATTTTTTTTTTTTTTTTTTTTGCGGTACGCGGGCCTCTCACTGTTGTGACCTCTCCCGTTGTGGAGCACAGGTTCCGGACGCAAAGGCTCAGCATCCATGGCTCACGGGCCCAGCTGCTCCACGGCATGTGGGATCTTCCCCGACTGGGGCATGAACTCGTGTCCCCTGCATCGGCAGGTGGACTCTCAAACACTGCACCACCAGGGAAGCCCCCGGTAGTATCTTAAGTGTCATTTATAATGAAGATCAGCTATGGTTTGGTAATTACCTTACCAAAGCCCTCTAAATTCTTAAAATAGTAGAAGGTTTATTTCAATGGATTATGGGTTAATATACTTTTTGGAGTTTGGAAAGCAGGGATCAGGAAAGTAACATTCAGAAAGTCTCTGTTGCAAGGTTTATAGGGAACATGCTACTGCAGGTTTCTTTTGCTTATAACACCAATGTAGGTGGTGCTGAAAAGGAGACCTGTGGTTCAGCAGGAAATACAAACTTCACCTAAGCGAGAACTGTCTTTGAAGTCATCACATTGAAAAATCAAGAGTTCATCACATCAACAACAAGAAATAGCTTCTAAACCCCTTTTTAGCTGTACTCCCAAAAGTGGAGACATGTCTAAAATAAGGCTATGCTCTACTAGTGGCCAAAAACAAATATTTGGGAAGTCTTTCCCAGGTACTGGATTAACCTTGGCTGGTACTTTTCAACAGCAAACATATAAAAAAGTATTTCTGATACACCTTAGTTGGATTATTTTTCAATAACAAGTGTGGAGTTGTCACTTTCTTTTTCAGTAAACAAATTAGAGCACGATTCTTTTTAAGGTTATCTCCCCATACACAGACACCTTTTCTCTGGGTAACTATAGAAAATGTAAGTGGAAGTTTCGACTTGTAATTTGTTCCTTCTGAGCATTTTTCTTTTTGAATGTTTAGTATTTTATTATAAATTGTTTTCCTCTTATTTCTCATTCATATTACATTTCAGAGTAGAAAGAGGAATGTTTCTCTACTTCTGTGAGTAAGTAGGCAGAAATAGACAGATTTTTTTAATAAAAAGAAGCAATTGAGACTGAAAAGCTTGTGTGAAGACCTCCCTTAGCTAGAGTAAACAGTGTCATTGATATGCTTGTTCCTGTAGTTGTTTTTAAAATTATGTTCATTGGCTTCACATTCTCAAGGAGACTTAAGAATCATGACGGCAAGGATATTATTATTTTTATTTCTATATCCCATTCACCCAACACAGACACTGAAACATATTAGATGCTCAGTATATACTTATTTTTAAACTCATTCTTAATCTGATAATATCACTAAGATTTAGTTTCCTCATCTGTAAGAGAAGAATTCTATACTATAGCATGAAGATTTGGGGAGGATTTAGTTAGTAAAAATATGTTTACCACATTATTTGGCATGTAGTAGTAGCTTAGTAAATGTGGGTATATACTCAATGCCTTGATTCTGGAAAACACAAACTCCTGACTCCTTGGCATCACTATATGCCTACTGCAAAGTTTTCTATAATAACAGATCTCCAACTCTATTGAAAGCATCAACTCCCTGGGCCAGACTCTGTCCAGACTTAACATTGGCATTTTCATTTCATAATCTCTTATTTTTTTGTATTGTTTCTTAAATTTTTTTCAGGACTTACATACGACTTTTATTAAATAAGAGTACATAAGTTACATTTTTCCATTTAGGTAGCAGATTCCTGACATCATCACATTTGAAAGGTAAAAAAGTTATTAAACAATCAATTGAAAGTAAAGTCAGTTTTCTTGGGGTTTTCCCCCTTTTCCTATAAATAATATAACTAAAGAATGTATAAGGAAGAGCCAACATTTGTGTGGCTGGGAAATGAATAGCACACATTTTGTGCTATTATAGCACAAAACTAGCATGGCTTGTTAGAGTTCTTTAGTTTTCTAAAGAACTCTAACAAACTGACTTTATTTTCATTTAACCTATAATATGTCCACCTTGTCAACATGTTTACGCAGCAGCCAAGTCTGCCTAGCTGAGAGCTCTTTCCAGCTATACTAACCTCAGCCAGTATAGAAAACTCATCTGTAGACATTTTAAGATAAAATTCTTCCACTGAAGTGTATGTTTAACAAAAGTCATGGTAATGGTCTGACTGAGGATGGACTTTACTCTTGATTCTTAAGGTTCTTTTAAAAAAATTTCTCTATAAAACACAGTGAGAGTCACCCACTGGTCAAAGCTGAAAACAAATATGGTACAAGTATTTCACAAATAATCTACTAATTATATTTTATATAATAAGAACTAAATACTTCCTTCAAAATATTTAAACAGATTAACTCAGAATCAGTAAAATGAAACAAAATAAAACCCCAACTTATTTGTATTTTCCCCCTTTTTTGTATTCGTTGCCTCCTCCTGGCCTGGAGATGGTGGTCAGTAAAAAGGGGAGAGGATAGAGGGATAGATGACATGTAGACTCCAGGGAACAGGTGAATCCATTTCAAAGGCTAGAAACTGGCCAGAGTAATGTTATTTCAACTAAAACATTCCAGCTCTGTCAGCAATTTCAGAGATATTTCAGAGATATATACTTAAAATTTAGGATGCACATAGTGTCCTTTAGGCTAATGACAGAAAGATTTTTGCTTCCAAACTTTAACTTGCCACAGTGTTAACTATTACATAACAGCAGGTATTCATAGCAAAGCTTTCTGAGATTTTTCCATGGGAAACAAATTCCCTAGGATATTAATAGGATAATACTAATGGGGAAACATAAGGGTCTCCAGGATAAGTAAGTTAGAGAATAGGTTTTGTTTTTTATGAGAGCTATAACAGGAAAATCTGAACTATAAGTCCCCAAGAAGGAGATATGGTAAACAGTTTCCCATTCTTATTGCGCATACTGTGATGAGACTATTCTGTAGAATATACTATTGGTGATTGTTGTTAAGTGGCATCACATTATATATACTAGAATGATCAGCATTTTATGTGTCTCCTCTGTAGGAGGACTCAGAGTTTGACTCAGTGTTCTCATCTATAAATGGAGCAGTTTTAATCTACACAAGTGCAATAGAGTCCTTATGTAGTCTAAGTAAGATAATAGCTATTATACTACTTTAAAACTTTAAAGCACTATGCACATGCAAGAAATTTTTTATTACATCTATTACTAGATATAATACTAGTGTTTCTCAAAAGATGAAGGGCTGGAGATGAAAAATAGAAACATTGTTTTAGAAGTCCAGGGACAACCTCCCTTCTTTGTCAAAATTCCATACACACTGCTTGGTATTTGAAATTCAGTGATTAGAACTTATTATTTTTATATCAGCTTTTTCCCTGTTAAACTTTCTTTTCCTTAGAGGAAAGTACCACATTAAGTTTTATAAGTAGTCTGATCATATGTACAATTCTCCTGGGCAATGTCACTATATGCCTCTTATCCTAGTATCCCATTTGGTTAATGTCCCCATTTAATATCAAAAGGGGCTTCATTTACATGATATACAGTCAGCTTACTTATTAGATATATTTACAACCTCATGTGAAAGAATTAGTTCCGTCTTTTGTTTCAGTATGCAAGTTCTAAATGGAGAGGTGAAAGAAGGGAAGAAAAGGATACCTTGATGGGCCGAACATGATGAGGTGAAAAGTGTGAGGTTTGTATAATCTGAAAAAATGGAGGGGAAATAGGAATAATGAAGAAAAAATTGGAGGATTGGAACCAAGATGGTAGAGTAGAAGGACGTGCTCTACTCCATCTTGTGAGAGCATCAAGATCACAACTAGCTGCTGGACAATCATTGACAGAAAGACACTGGAACTCACCAAAAATGATACCCCACATCCAAGAAAAAAGAGAAGCCAGACTGAGATGGTAGGAAGGGCACAATCACAGTAAAATCAAGTCCAATAACTGCTGGGTGGGTGACTCACAGACTGGAGAACACTTATAGCACAGAGTGCACCCACTGGAGGGAAGGTTCTTAGCCCCACATCATGCTTCCCAACCTGGGGGTCTGGCAACGGGAGGAGGAATTCCTAGAAAATCAGACTTTGAAGGCTACTGGGATTTGACTGCAGGACTTCAATAGAACTGGGGGAAACAGAGACTGCACTTTTGGAGGGCACACAAAGTGGTGTGTGCATCAGGACCCAGGGGAAGGAGCAGTGACCCAAGGGGAGATGGAACCAGACCTACCTGCTAGTGTTGGAGGGTCTCCTGCAGAGGTGGGTGATGTCTGTGGCTCACTGTGAGGACAAGGACACTGGCAGCAGAAGTTCTGGAAAGTACTCATTGGGGTGATCCCTCCAAGAGTCCTTTATTAACCCCACCAAAGAGCCCAGGTAGGCTCCAGTGTTGGTTACCTCAGGCCAAACAACCAACGAGGAGGGAACACAGTCCCACCCATCAGTAGTCAAGCAGATTAAAGTTTTACTGAGCTCTGCCCACCAGAGCAACACTTAGCTCTATCCAGCACCAGTCCCTCACATCAGGAAACTTGCACAAGCCTCTTAAATAGCCTCATCAACCAGAGGGCAGACAGCAGAAGCAAGAACTACAATCCTGCAGCCTGTGGAACAAAAACCACATTCACAGAAAGATAGACAAGATAAAAAGGCAGAAGGCTGTGTACCAGATGAAGGAACAAGATAAACCCCCAGACAAACAACTAAATGAAGTTGGAGATAGGCAACCTTCCAGAAAAAGAATTCAGAATAATGATAGTGAAGGTGATCCAGGACCTCAGAAAAATAATGCTGGCAAAGATTGAGAAGATGCAAGAAATGTTTAAAAAAGACCTAGAGGAATTAAAGAACAAATAAACAGAGATGAACAATACAATAACTGAAATGAAAACTACACTAGAAGGAATCAATAGCAGAATAACTGAGGTAGAAGAATGGATAAGTGACCTGGAAGACAGAATGGTGGAATTCACTGTTGCAGAACAGAATAAAGAAAAAATAATGAAAAGAAACGAAGACAGCTTAAGAGACCTCTGGGACAACATTAAATGTACCAACATTCACATTATAGGGGTCCCAGAAGGAGAAGAGAGAGAGAAAGGACCTGAGAAAATATTTGAAGAGATTATAGTCGAAAACTTCCCTAACATGGTAATAGAAATAGCCACCCAAGTACTGGAAGCACAGGGAGTCCCATACAGGATAAACCCAAGGAGAAACACGCCAAGACACACAGTAATTAAATAGGCAAAATTTAAAGACAAAGAAAAATTATTGAAAGCAGAAAGGGAAAAATGACAACATACAAGGGAACTCCCATAAGGTTAACAGCTGATTTCTCAGCAGGAACTCTACAAGACAGAAGAGAGTGGAATGATATACTTAAAGTGATGAAAGGGAAGAATCTACAACAAAGATTACTCTACCTGGCAAGGACCTCATTCAGATTCGATGGAGAAATCAAAAGCTTTACAGACAACCAAAACTTAAGAGAATTCAGCACCACCAAACCAGCTCTACAACAAAGGCTAAAGGAACTTCTCTAAGTGGAAAACACAAAAGAAGAAAAGGACCTACAAAAACAAATCCAAAACAATTAAGAAAATGGTAATACGAACATGCATATCGATAAGTCCCCTAAACGTGAGTGGATAAAATGTTCCAAACAAAACACACAGGCTTACTGAATGGATACAAAAAAAAGATGCATCTATATGCTGTCTACAAGAGACCCAGTTCAGACATAGGGACACATTCAGACTGAAAGTGAGGGGATGGAAAAAGATATTCTGTGCAAATAGAAATCAAAAGAAAGCTGGAGTAGCAAAATTCATATCAGATAAAGTAGAGTTTAAAATAAAGAATGTTACAAGAGACAAGGAAGGACACTACATAATGATCAAGGGATCAATCCAAGAAGAAGATATAACCATATAAATATATATGCACCCAACATAGGAACACCTCAATACATAAGGCAACTGCTAATGGCTATAAAAGAGGAAATCGACAGTAACACAATAATAGTGGGGGACTTTAACACCTCACATACACCAATGGACGGATCATCCAAAATGAAAATAAATAAGAGAACTGAAGCTTTAAATGACACAAGAGACCAGATAGATTTAATTGATATTTATAGGACATTCCATGCAAAAAACAGCAGATTACACTTTCTTCTCAAGTGTGCATGGAACATTCTCCAGGATAGATCCCATCTTGGGTCACAAATCAAGCCTCAGTAAATTTAAGAAAATTGAAATCATATTGAAATTGAAATCATCTATTCTGACCACAATACTATGAGATTAGAAATGAATTACAGGGGGAAAAAAGAACATAAAAAACACAAACACATGGAGGCTAAACAGTACGATAATAAATAACCAAGACATCACGGAAGAAATCAAAGAGGAAATCAAAAAATACCTAGAGACAAATGACAATGAAAACACGTTGATCCAAAACCTATGGGATGCAGCAAAACCAGTTCTAAGAGGGAAGTTTATAGCTATACAAGCCTACCTCAAGAAACAAGAAAATTCTCTAATAAACAATCTAACCTTACACCTAAAGGAACTAGAGAAAGAACAAGCAAAACCCAAAGTTAGCAGAAGGAAACAAATCATAAAGATCAGAGCAGAAATAAATGAAATAGAAACCAAGAAAACAATAGCAAAGATCAATAAAACTAAAAGCTGGTTCTTTGAGAAGATAAACCATTAGCCAGACTCATCAAGAAAAAAGATGGAGAGGACAGAAATCAATAAAATTAGAAATGAAAAAGAAGTTACAATAGACACTGCAGAAATACAAAGCATCCTAAGAGACTACTACAAGCAACTCTATGCCAATAAAATGGACTACCTGGAGGAAATGGACAAATTCTTAGAAAGGCATAACCAACCAAGACTCAACCAGGAATAAATAGAAAATATGAACAGACCAATCACAAGTAATGAAATTGAAACTGTGATTAAAAATCTTCTAACAAACAAAGGTCCAGGACCCCATGGCTTCATAGGTGAAATCTATCAAACATTTAGAGAACACCCATCCTTCTCAAACTCTTCCAAAAATTTGCAGAGGGAGGAACACTCCCAAACTCATTCTATGAAGCCACTGTCATCCTGATACCAAAACCAGACAAAGATACTACAAAAAAATGAAAATTACAGACCAATGTCACTGATGAATATAGATGCAAAAATCCTCAACAAAATACTAGTGAACAGAATCCAGCAGCACATTAAAAGGATCATACAAGATGATCAAGTGGGATTTACCCAAGGGATGCAAGGATTCTTCAATATACGTAAATCAATTATGTGATAAGCCATATTAACAAATTGAAGAATAAAAACCATATGATCATCTCAATAGATGCAGAAATATCTTTTGAAAAAATTCAACACCCATTTATGATAAAAACTCTCCAGAAAGTGGGCATAGAGGGAACCTACCTCAACAAAATAAAGGCCATATATGACAAACCCACAGCAAACATCATTCTCAATGGTGAAAAACTGAAAGCATTTCCTCTAAGATCAGGAACAAGACAAGGATGTCCACTCTCACCACTATTATTCAACCTAATTTTGGATGTCCTAGCCACAGCAATAAAAGAATAACAAGAAATAAAAGGAATATAAATTGGAAAAGAAGAAGTAAAACTGTCACTGTTTGCAGATGACATGATACTATACATAGAGAACCCTAAACATGTCACCAGAAAACTACTAGAGTTAATCAATGAATTTGGTAAAGTTGCAGGATACAAAATTAATGCACAGAAATCTCTTGCATTTCTATACACTAATGATAAAAAATCTTAAAAAGAAATTAAGGAAACACTCCCATTTCCCATTGCAACAAAAAGAATAAAATACCTAGGAGTAAACCTACCCAGGGAGACAAAAGACCTGTATGAAGAAAATTATAAGACACTGATGAAAATAATTAAGAGGATACCAACAGATGGAGAGATATAGCATATTCTTCGATTGGAAGAAACAATATTGCGAAAATGAATATACACTCAAAGCAATCTACAGATTCAGTGCAATCCCTATCAAACTACCAATGGCATTTTTTAAGGAACTAGAACAACAATTCTTAAAATCTGTATGGAGACACAAAATACCCTGAATAGCCAAAGCAGTCTTGAGTGAAAAAAAAGGAGCTTGAGGAATCAGACTCCCTTACTTCAGACTACACTATAAAGCACAGTAATCAAGACAATATGGTACTGGCACAAAAACAGAAACATAGATCAATGGAACAAGATAGAAAGCCCAGAGATAAACACACGCACCTATGGTCAACTAATCTATGAAAAAGGAGGCAAGGATCTACAATGGAGAAAAGACAGTCTCTTCAATAAGTGGTGCTGGGAAAACTGGACAGCTACATGTAAAATAATTAAATTAGAACACTCCCTAATACCATACACAAAAATAAACTCAAAATGGATTAAAGACCTAAATGTAAGACTAAACACTATAAAACTCTTAGAGGAAAACATAGGAAGAACACTCTTTGACATAAATCACTGCAAGATCTTTTTTGATCCACCTCCTAGAGTAATGGAAATAAAAACAAAAATAAAGAAACGGACCTAATGAAATTTCAAAGCTTTTGCACAACAAAGGAAACCATAAAGAAGATGAAAAAACAATGCTCAGAATAGGAATAAAAATTTGCAAATGAATCAATGGACAAAGGATTAATCTCCAAAATATATAAACAGATAATGCAGCTCAATATTGAAAAAACAAACACCCCAATCCAGAAGTGGGCAGAAGACCTAAATAGACATTTCTCTAAAGAAGACATACAGATGGCCAAGAGGCATATGAAATGCTGCACAATATCACTAATTATTAGAGAAATGCAAATCAAAACTACAATGAGGTATCACCCTCACACCAGTTAGAATGGGTATCATCAGAAAATTTACAAACAACAAATGCTGGAGAGGGTGTGGAGAAAAGGGAACCCTCTTGCACTGTTGGTGGGAATGTAAATTGATACAGCCACTATGGGGAACACTATGGAGTTTCCTTAAAAAACTAAAAATAGAACTCCCATTTGACCCAACAATCCCACTACTGGGCATATACCCAGAGTAAACCATAATTCAAAAAGACACATGGGGCTTCCCTGGTGGCACAGTGATTGAGAGTCCACCAGCCGATGCAGGGGACATGGGTTCATGCCCTGGTCCAGGAAGATCCCACATGACGTGGAGCGGCTGGACCCATGAGCCCTGGCCTCTGAGCCTGCACGTCCAGAGCCTGTGCTCCACAACAGGAGAGGCTACAACAGCGAGAGGCCCATGTACGGCAAAAAAAAAAAAAAGAAAGAAAGAAAAAGAAAAGACACATGCGCCCCAGTTTTCATTACAGCACTATTTACAATAACCAGGTCATGGAAGCAACCTAAGTGTCCAACAACAGGCGAATGGATAAAGAAGATGTGGTACATATACACAATGGAATATTACTCAGCCATAAAAAGGAACAAAATTGGGTCATTTGTTGAGATGTGGATGGATCTAGAGACTGTCATACAGAGTGAACTAAGTCAGAAAGAGAAAAACAAATATCGTACATTAGCACATATATGTGCAACCTAGAAAAATGGTACAGATGAACTGGTTTGCAGGGCAGAAATTGAGACACAGGTGTAGAGAACAAACGTATGGACACAAAGCGGGGAAAGTGGCAGGGGGTGGGGGTTGGGGTGTGATGAGTTGGGCAACTGGGATTGACATATATACAGTGATGTGTATAAAATTGATGACTAAAAAACAAACAAACAAACAAAGACCCAGCACAGTTAAAAATAAAAATAAATAAATTAAATTAATTTACAAGAAGAAAAAAAAGTAAACTAATTCATGATATAAAAAAAAGAAAAAAAAAATTTCAGCAAGAGAAGTCTGGGATCAGTGAATACCGATGTGGCCTTCCTTGATTATTGGTTAAGAGATCACTGTGTTATTAACATTCAGGGGAGGAAGGTGGCTATTTACTTGAGACTGGTGAGAAGGGGTATTTATTTAGAAAGTTTGGGAAGTCAACATGTCTCTGAGGTTTGCCATCAGAGTCATTCAAATACAAATAAAGATAATTGCATCATTAATCTACTTCTGCAGTTTGGAGAAGAAACCAAACCTGGAATAATCGATCCTAAAGGAAAATAAAGTCAGAGGGATATGACATTTGTTCTTTCAGTGAAGAGAGCTTTAGAGTGAAAGAAAAGAGCCTATTTTATTCCATGGATGTGTAATGAAATACCCTAATATACACCTACCTATTTCTTTGAAGATGCTTCTTGGAAGGAACAGAAGGCAGAAAATGCTTCATCATCACTAGCCTTCCACTTTAATAGCCAGGACAGGAGAAGTTGAAAATCAGAGTTTTGTTTGTATTAGCTTGTGATATCAGATTTTATATTGAAGCCTGCCTAGTTTGCATTGCAATGGTCTCTGGAATATGTTACAAGAATTTATCAATGTTTTCTGCCCTCTGAGAGTGATTTTCCTTATATTTTCAATTTAATATTCACCATTGAATTATTCTGTTTTATAAAAAGACTGACAGTTTTAATCTAGAATTAGATAATTCATGAAAGCCAGCTTCTGGTGATTATCTGATTTAGAATTTAAAAGGTTTGCAAAATTATAAATCAGATATTTATGCTTATCTTATCAGAAACTTTCTGTACCCAAGTATGTTACTTGTTCCTAACGTTAAAGTTCTGACTGAGACACTATGCATGTGATAATGTTCTTCCAGCAAATTATGACTCTTGAAGGTTGAGTTAACCAAGGGTCATTCCCTTTAGGAGAAACCATCCATAAAACAGTAGATTCTCCTTAGGATCAGAGTACATCATTCCTTCCCTAGAAATATGGTATCTCATTTTTAAAAGCTGGTCTAGGAGAGACAGGAGAGGGTATATTCACATGAGGCTTTTAAATCATAGAATGAACCTAATTTTTTTAAAGCAAACTTGAATATTTGAAATATTTTTACATTTACAGGAGAGTTGTAAAGACTAATAAAATGTATTAGTAACCATCATCTAGCTTCTCCTAATTTTATATCATACAAAACCATGGTATATTTATTGAAACTAAGAACTTTTTTAACTTTTTTATTTTATATTGGAGTATAGTCGATTAGCAATGTTGTGATAGTTTCAGGGGCACAGCAAAGCTACTCAGCCATACATATACATGTATCCATTCTCCCCCAGACTCCCATCTCATCCAGGCTACCACATAACATTAAACAGATTTCCCTGTGCTATACAGTAGGTCCTTGTTGGTTATCGTTTTTAAATATTGCAGCATATACATGTCAATCCCAAAGTCTTTAGCTATCCCTTCCCTCCACCCTTCCCCCTGGTAACCATAAGTTCATTCTCTATGTCTGTGAGTCTGTTTCTGTTTCATAAATACATTCATTTGTATCATTTCTTTTTAGATTCCACATATAAGTGATATCATCTGATATTCTTTTTCTCTGTCTGACTTACTTCACTAAGTATGAAAATCTCTAGGTCCATTCATGATGCTGCAAATGGTGTATTTCATTCTTGTTTATGGCTGAGTAATATTCCATTGTACCACATTTTCTTTATCCATTCCTCTGTCCATGGACAGTTAGGTTTCTTTCATGTCTTGTCTATTGTAAACAATGCTGCAATGAACATTGGGGTGCATGTATCCTTTTGGACCATGTTTTTCTCTGGATAACTGCCCAGGAGTAAGATTGCAGGGTCATATGGTAGCTCTCTTTTTAGTTTTTTAAGGAACCTCCATACTGCTCTCCATAGTGGTTATACAAATTTACATTCCCACCAACAGTGCAGGAGGGTTCCCTTCTCTCCACACCCTCTCCAGCATTTATTGTTTGTGGATTTTTTGATGATAGCCATTTTGACTATCATCAAAGTGGCTGTGTGAGGTGAGGTGTGAGGTGATAGCTCATTGTAGTTTTGATTTGCATTTCTCTAATCATTAGCAACATTGAACATCTTTTCACGTGCCTCTTGGCCATCTGTATGTCTTCCTTGGAAAAAATGTCTATTTAGATCTTCTGTCCATTTTTTTGATTGGGTTGTTTGTTTTGATGATATAAAGCTGCATGAGCTGTTTGTAATTTTTGGACACCAATCCCTTCTCAGTCACATCATGTGCAAATATTTTCTCCCAATCTGTGTGTTGTCTTTGCATTTTGTTTATGGTTTCCTTTGCTGTGCAAATGCTTTTGAGTTTAATAACGTCCCATTTGTTTATTTTTATTTCCATTACTCTGGGAGATGGATAGGAAAAGATAGTGCTGCAATTTATGTCAGAGAGTGTTCTGCCTATGTTTTTCTCTAGGAGTTTTATAGTGTCCAGTGTTACATTTAGGTATTTAATCCAATTTGAGCTTATTTTTGTGTATCATATTACAGAATTATCTAATTTCATTTTCTTTTTTTTTTTTTTTTTGCGGTAAGTGGGCCTCTCACTGCTCTGGCCTCTCCCGTTGAGGAGCACATGGCTCCGGACGCGCAGGCTCAGCGGCCATGACTCACGGGCCCAGCCGCTCTGCGGCATGTGGGATCTTTCCAGACCGGGGCACGAACCCGTGTCCCCTGCATCAGCAGGTGGACTCCCAACCACTGCACCACCAGGGAAGCCCTAATTTCATTTTCTTAAATGTAGCTGTCCAGTTTTCCCAACACCATCTGTTGAAGATATCATCTTTCCACCATTGTATAGTCTTGCCTCTGTTGTCATAGATTAATTGATCATAGGTACATGGGTTTATTTCTGGGTTTTCCATCCTGTTCCATTGAGATATTGTTCTATTTTTGTTCCACTACCATACTGTTTTGATGATTATACCTTTGTAGTATAGTCTGAGGTCAGTGAACCTGATTACTCCATTTTCCTTTCTCAAGATTGCTTTGGCTATTCAGGGTCTTTTGTGTCTCCATACAAATTTTATGATTTTTTGTTCTAGTTATGTGAAAAATGCCATTGTTAATTTGACAGGGATTGCATTGAATCTGTGGATTGCCTTGAATACTGTAATATTCAATAGTATAATATTTATTCTTCCAATCCATGAACATGGTATATCTTTCCATCTGTTTGGGTCTTCTTTGCTTCAATTTCTTTCATCAGCATCTTTTAGTTTTTGGAGTACAGGTCTTTGTCTCCTTAAGTAAGTTTATTCTTAGGTATTTTATTCTTTTGAGGCAATGATAAATAGGATTGTTTTTGAATTTCTCTTTCTGACCTTTCATTGTTAGTGTGTAGAAATGCAGCACATTTCTGTGTAATAATTTTGTAGCCTGCAACTTTACCAAATTCTCTGATGAGCTCTAGTAGTTTTCTGGTAGTGTCTTTAGGATTTTCTATGTATAGTATCACGTCATTTGCAAACAGTGAGAGTTGAACTTCTTCTTTTCCAATTTGGATTCCTTTTATTTCTTTTTTTCTCTGATTGACATAGCTAGGACTTCCAAAACTATGTTGAATAAAAGTGGTGAGAGTGGACATCCTTGTCTTGTTTCTTAGAGGAATGCTTTCAGCTTTTCACCATTGAGTTTGATGCTAGCTGTATGTTTGTCATACATGGTCTTTACTATGTTGAGGTAGGTTCCCTCTATGCCCATTTTCTGGAGAGTTTTTGTCATAAATGGGTTTTGAATTTTGTCAAAAGGTTTTTCTATATCTATTGAGCTTATCATATGGTTTTTATTCTTCAATTTGTTGATTGATTTGTGGATATTGAAAAATCCTTGCATCCCTGAGATAAATCCAACTTGATCATGGTTTATGATACTTTTAATGTATTGTTGGATTTGAACTGCTCGTATTTTGTTGAGGATTTTTGTGTCTAGGTTCGTCAGTGATATTGGCCTGTAATTTTCTTTTTTTGTGGTATCTTTGTCTGGTTTTGTTACGGTGATGGTGGCCTCATGAAATGAGTTTGGGAGTTTTCCTTCCTCTTCAACTCTTTCAGAAGGATAGGTGTTAGCTCTTTTCTAAAAGTTTGATAGAATTTGCCTATGAAGCCATCAGGTTCTGGGCTTTCATTAGTTGGGAGTTTTTAAATTACAGTTTCAATTTCAGTGCTTGTGATTGGTCTCTTCATATTTTCTAATTCTTCCTGGTCCAGTCTAGGGAGACTGTACCTTTCTAAGAATTTGTCCATTTCTGCCAGGTTGTCCAATTTTTTGGCAAACAGTTGCATATAGTAGTTTCTTTTGATCCTTTGTATTTCTGTGGTGTCAGTTGTAACTTCTCCCTTCTAATTTCTTTGTATTGATTTGAGTTCTCTCTCTTTTTTTCTTGATGAGTCTAGCTAAAGGTTTATCAGTTTTATCTTTTCAAAGAACCAGCTTTTAATTTCATTGATTTTGTTATTGTCTTCTTCATCTCTATTTCATTTATATCTGCTCTGATTTTTATGATTTCTTTCCTTCTACTAACTTTTGCTTTTGTTTGTTCTTCTTCCTCTAGTTGCTTTAGGTGTAAGGTTAGGTTGTTTCTTTAAGAATTTTCTTGTTTCCTGAGGTAGGTAAGATTGCATTGCTATAAACTTTCTGCTTAGAACTGCTTTTGCTGTATCCTGTAGGTTTTGGATCATTTTATTTTCATTTTCATTTGTTTCTAGGTATTTTTTGATTTCCTCTTTGATTTCTTCAGTGATCCATTTGTTGTTTAGTAGCATATTGTTTAGCCTCCATGGGTTTGTGTTTTTTGTAGTTTTTTTTTTTGTTGTTGTTGTAGTTTATTTCTAATCTCATAGCATTGTGGATGGAAAAGATGTTTGATACAATTTCAATTTTCTTAAATGTATTGAGGCTCGCTTTGTGGCCCAGGATGTGGTCAATCCTGGAGAATGTCCAGTGTGCACTTGAGAAGAATATGTATTTTTCTGCATTTGGATGGAGTGCTCTATAAATATCAATTAAGTCCATCTGGTCTAATGTGTCATTTAAGGCTTGTGTTTCCTTTCTGACTTTCTGTCTGAATGATCTGTCCATTGATGAAAGTGGGGTGTAAAACTTCCCCAATATTATTGTGTTACTGTCAATTTCTCCCTTTATGACTGTTAGTATTTGCCTTATATATTGAGGTGCTCCTATGTTGGATGCATATATATTTAAAATTGTTATATTTTCTTCTTGGATTGACCCCTTGATTGTTATGTAGTGTCCTTCTTTGTCTCTTATAAATGTGTTCCTAGGCCTGAGGTGGGTCTCTTGTAGACAGCATATATACAGGTCTTGCTTACATATCCATTCAGACAGTCAGTGTCTTTTAGTTAGCTCATTTATTCCATTTACATTTAAGGTAATTATCAATATGTGTGTTCCTATTGTCATTTTCTTAATTGTTTTGGCTTTGTTTTTGCAGGTCTTTTTTTCTTTCCTTCTTTTGTTCACTTCACTTGTGGTTTGATGATCATGTTTAGTGTCTTGTTTGGGTTGCTTTTTCTTTTTTGTTTTTTTGTATCTATTGTAGTTTTTGAGTTTGCTGTTCCCATAAGGTTTTGATACCGCAGTCTATATATTTACAAGGTTGCTTTAAATTGCTATTCTCTTTCCCACCTAGAGTAGTTCCTTTAGCATTTGTTGCAAAGCTGGTCTGGTGGTGCTGAATTCTCTTAGCTTTTGCTTGTCTGTAAAGCTTTGATTTCCCCATCAAATCTGAATGAAAGTCTTGCTGGATAGGGTATTCTTGGTTATAGGATCTTCCCTTTCATCACTTTAAATATATCATGCCACACCCTTCTGGCTTTCAGAGTTTCTGCTGAGAAATCAGCTGTTAACCTTACGGGAGTTCCCATGTATGTTATTTGTTGTTTTTCCCTTGTTGCTTTTAATAATTTTTCTTTGTCTTTAATTTTTGTTAATTTGATTACTATGTGTCTTGGCATGTTCCTCTTTGGGTTTATCCTGCCTGGAACTCTCTGCACTACCTGGACTTGAGTGACTGTTTCTTTTTCCATGTTAGGGAAGTTTTCAGCTTTATTTCTTCAAATAGTTTTTCAGGGACCATGATAATGTGAATTATCTCCCTTTTCTCCTTCTGGGACCCCAATAATGTTAATGTTGATGTGCTTAATGTTGTTCCAGAGGTCTCTTGGACTGTCTTTATTTCTTTTCATTCTTTTTTCTTTCTCTGTTCCATGGCAGAGTTTTCCACCTTTCTGTGTTCCAGGTCACTTATCCATTCTTCTGCCTCAGTTATTCTGCTATTGATTCCTTTTAGTGTGTTTTTCATTTCAATTATTATATTGTTCATCTCTCTTTGTTCTTTAATTCTTCTAGGTCTTTGTTAAACATTTCTTGCATCTTGTGAATCTTTGCCTCCATTCTTTTTCCAAGGTCCTGGATCATCTTCACTATCATTATTCTGAATTCTTTTTCTGGAAGATTTTCTATCTCCAGTTGATTTAGTTGTTTTTCTGGAGTTTTATCATGTTCCTTCATCTGGGACATAATCCTGTGCCTTTTCATTTTGTCTATCTTTTGGTGATTTTGTGATTTTTTTCTGCAGGCTAGAGGATTGTAGTTCTTCTTGATTCTGCTCTCTGCCCTCTGGTGGATGAGGTTATCTAAAAGGCTTGTGCAAGCATCCTGATGGGAGGGACTGGTGGTAGGTAGAGCTGGATGTTGCTCTGTTGGGCAGAGCTCAGTAAAACTTTCATCCACTTCTGTGCTTATGGGTTGGGCTATGTTCCCTCCCTGTTGGTTCTGTGGCCTGAGGTGTCCCAGCACTGGAGTCTACAGGCTTTTTGGTAGGGCTAGTGGTAAACTCCAGGAGGGCTCCCACCAATGGGTACTTCTTAGAACCTCTTCTGCCAGTGTCCTTGGCCCCACAGTGAGCCACAGCCATCCCCACCCCCCAGGAGACCTTCCAACACTAGCAGATAGGTCTCATTCAGACTCCTACAGAGTTACTTCTCCTTTCCCCTTGGTCCTAACGCACACAAGATTTTGTGTGTGCCCTCCAAAGGTGGAGTCACTTTTTACCCCAGTGCTGTCGAAGTCCTGCAATCAAACTCCACTGGGCTTCAAAGTCTGATTCTCTGGGGATTCCTCCTCCCATTTCTGGATCTCCAGGTTGGGAAACCTGACATGAGGCTCAGAAGCTTCACTCCAATGAGTGGACTTCTGTGGTATAATTGTTCTCCAGTTTGTGGGTCACCCACCCAGCAGTTATGGAATTTGATTTTATCGTGACTGTGCCCATCCTACCATCTCATTGTGGCTTCCCCTTTGTCTTTGGTTGTGGGGTACCTTTTTTGGTGAGTTCCTATGTCTTCCTGTTGATGATTGTTCAGCAGTTAGTTGTAATTTAGGTGTTCTCTCAAGAAGAAGTGTACACACATCCATCTCCTCCACCATCTTGAACCCTAGAACCAAAACTAAGAAAATTTTAATGCTGGTATAATACTAACATATAAATAAATTATTTTATTTGGATTTTATCAGTTTCTTGTTTTTGTTTTATTTTTTTACTTATGCTCTTTTTCTGTTCAGGGTCTGCTTTCAGATATGTTCTATATTGTGGTCACTGCCATGTATGCAAAAGCTATGGGACAGAACTGAATTGACAGAAGTCTCTTTCAAAGAAAGACTAAGGAAATTTGATTTCTTTTGACCCAGTCTCTAACTGACAAGTACCTGAGTCACATAGAGGTAGGGAAAATTACATTGGGGGTTTCCTATGACTGTTGTAAGACCTTGGAGAACAAGTAGCTCTGGCTTCTTATTATATTTTTGAGTAAAATGTAAAGAAATGAAAATAATTTTCCCTATTTTACAAAAAAAATTGTGGGCAAACCAAATAATCAAGTGCAACAGTTCAGGCAGTGGAACCCGCATGCCAAGCACATTCTATGGCCAGTAGAAGGGTTAGAATAACACAGTGGGTGCACAGTAATTAAAGGATGTCTGCTGTGTTGGAGTCATGATGGGATCTAAAGGGGGTAATGGAGTGGAGAATGAACCTGAAGTGTTCACTACTTGGGAAGCCAAGGAATGAAGGAGAAGAAGTTAATTACTTGGGGGACGAAGGAGCAGGTAGAACCTGGACACCCCTCATGGTAACTGTTTGAAACCTTCTAGATGTTTCCAATAATACTATAAAGAAATGAGTAGGGAGCCACAGCAGTAGCTAAAGTTCTGCATTAGTAAGTAGAGGCAAAGAGTCTAAACAAAATCATTTAGAGTATATATAGTATTGTGTACTTGTTGAAAATCAAGCTTATCTCTTTGTCACACCTCATATATTTTTTTTCAGTAGGAAATATTGACCTTCAAACTAGACATGTATTCATAGATTTAAGAAAGTTCAGATTTTTCCCTGTAATGAGCATATTTGCTGAAGATGTTCCAAAGCTCAAAAACTATTTTTTCAATAATAGCTGAAAGTCTATCAGGAGGAGAATGGAAAATAATTCAGTTAGAGACACGTTTAGATGGATTTTATCTTTCTTTCAATGAATCCAACAGTTCTCCAAATTTCAGAGTAATAATATAAAAAGCCCTTCTAGCAGCTTTGTATCTTCATGAAAGATATTGGAATAATGTTTCCAGATATCCAACCTAAGAAAAATAAAAAGGGTCTTTATGCAGTGTAATGTATATATTTTTTAAATCATTTAAAAGAAGATGTATATTCTGATTTGTTTATCTAGAAATAGAGAGGAAATTTTTTTTGTCCTCCATGCTTATTTACTCTATGCCCATTACTGCTCATAACTAAATAATTTCTTCTCTAAAACAAATAATTAGATTCAGACAACATGGCAGACTGTACTCAAATGTTTCACCCTATCAACTAACACACAAACACACACACAAAGTGATTGATAAAACATTTAAAATGTACACCCAAGTCACACCAAAGAAAGACAATTCACCCAGATGCTTGAAATAAAGAAATTAAATCAACATGGTAGGCAAGGCTGATAAGGTAGGGATCCATGAAGTGTTTAGACCAGGAAGAGATTCTGAAGATCCAATTATGAATCAAAGTTATAGAAGAAACTAGGACTTTTCCTATTGCTTAAAGTGAGCCCCAAAGTACTACCCATTCTCATGATCTAAACAAAATTTATCCATTATTCATCAAAGTTATAAATGTTTTTTTCTTACTTCTCAGCTTTGGGTGAGGAAATAAATATTAAAACCCCAGACATGTATGTATTTAAGTAAGGAATCCAAATTTATAATACCTACATGGTGCAAGGATTGCAAAAGAAGAAATAGATAAAATCTGGTAGGACAATTGAAATTCCTGAGATACTTCACAGAAGCCAAACAGAAAACATTCTATTTAAATACTTTGATAACTCAGGATATACAGAAACCATACAGAATAAAAGACACAAGCTGAACAGGAAAACATGGATACAAAATAATTACAGACCACATGAGAAAACACACTATTACAAGAAAGAGTCCACACATAAAGAGCAATAGCCCAAGAACTGAGAATAGTTGAATAATCTGAAAGTAACTGTAACATAAATATGCTTACAATGTTAACAGGTATATTTTGAAGGACTAAAAGCCAAATAAAAGAAAAACACTACAAAATAAGTGTAGATAGATTTTTACATAGACACATGCTGAATTTTTAGACATAAAATATAATCAATGAAATAAAATAAAATTCATAGGTAGATTAAACAGCTAACTAGTGAATTAGAAGATTAAAATGAGAAAATTAGGAGAATACAGTATAAAGAGATAGATATGAAAATATGAAAGAGAGGTAAAGAAAACTTGGAAGGTAGTAGATGACACAACATAATTTGAATTGAGCTTCATAAGAAAAAAAGAAAAAACAATTTTTGACAGAAGGAGTTATTATGTGAAGAGATTCAGTGAATTTTCATTAACTGAGAAAGATAAGAGTTCTTAGATGGTAGAAAGACACTAATTCCTAAGCAATATAAATACAAATAAACCCATACCTGGAAACTTTGATTAGTAGTTGTATAATTCACCAAACAAAAAAATTTAATTAGGACAGCAGATATCAAAAAAAAAGAAAGAAAAATTAAGCACAATATGTTTAAAAGCAACAGAGAAGAAAATTGTAAAGTAGGTCCAATTATATGATACAAGCAAATGAGATTAAGAATGTCTGCATTTAATTTTAGAACAAAATGAAATTAAGTATTCCAGTGACTCTTACTTGATTAAAAAGATATCTTCACTAAGGTAATAAATCAGATGATTTGAATGAGCTGTTTTCAGAATGTAGAAGTCCTAACTCTTTCACAAATTGGCCTCAAGCCAACATGGTGTACACCAGCCAGTTAAACAGGACTCCTTCTCTCCCAGGACCACTTCAACCTAAGTAGGGATGTAGTTATCAATCTTATATATTGAGTTTCTCTGTAGTTACTTTTTTCTTGGAAGAAAGTTTTATGTAGATTTTTTAAAGTCTGAATACCAGAGTTGTGTGCTGTTTCTCCATGTAAATGTTTTGCCTCCTCTTTAATTCCCTATCTCCCTAGACAGACCTATACTGGATTATTAAGAATAGAATTCTACCAAGAATAACAGTGGAAGAAGCTACTTATTAACATTTATTTTTACACTTATTTTTCATGGAATACTCCCAACAATTTTAGAGTTATTTGTAATACAGATTAGAAAGAGGAATTTTAACTTTCAAAGTTTCAAACCTGAAGCAGACTTGTCCCAGGGGAACCTGGTACAACAACGATTTTGCCAAAGAATTGTTGTTGATTATTGGAAATCAGAACCCAAGTTATGATTACTGATATCTTTTAAGTAATACGTATATGAATCTCTGAATTATTTAGATATCAAACACAGATTTCAATAATATTTGTAACATTTGACAGTATTTCCATGTCCTGTGCTATATTATGTTATTAGTCTGATTTAATTCAAAAAATAATATTAACTGAACACCTACTCTGTATTAGGTATATCACTGTGGATAAGATATGATAAATTAACAGACTGCCAACAAACACATGAAAGAATGCTCAACATCATTAATCATTAGAGAAATGCAAATCAAATCTACAGTGAGATATCATCTCACACCAGTCAGAAGGCCATCATCAAAAAATCTAGAAACAATAAATGTTGGAGAGGGTGTGGAGAAAAGGGAACACTCTTGCACTGCTTGTGGGAATGTGAATTGGCACAGCCACTATGGAGAACAGTATGGAGGTTCCTTAAAAAACTACAAATAGAACTACCATATGACCCAGCAATCCCACTACTGGGCATATACCCTGAGAAAACCAAAATTCAAAAAGAGTCATGTACCAAAATATTCATTGCAGCTCTATTTACAATAGCCCAGAGATGGAAACAACCTAATTGTCCATCATTGGATGAATGGCTAAAGAAGATGTGGCACATATATACAATGGAATATTACTCAGCCATAAAAAGAAATGAAACTGAGCTATTTGTAATGAGGTGGATAGACCTAGAGTCTGTCATAGAGTGAAGTAAGTCAGAAAGAGAAAGAGAAAGACAAATACCGTATGCTAACACATATATATGGAATTTAAGAAAAAAAATGTCATGAAGAACCTAGGGGTAAGACAGGAATAAAGATACAGACCTACTAGAGAAGGGACTTGAGGATATGGGGAGGGGGAAGGGTGAGCTGTGACAAAGCGAGAGAGAGGTATGGACATATATACACTACCAAACGTAAGGTAGATAGCTAGTGGGAAGCAGCCACATAGCACAGTGCAATCAGCTCGGTGCTTTGTGACCACCTGGAGGGGTGGGATAGGGAGGGTGGGAGGGAGGGAGACGCAAGAGGGAAGAGATATGGGAACATATGTATATGTATAACTGATTCACTTTGTTATAAAGCAGAAACTAACACACCATTGTAAAACAATTATACCCCAATAAAGACGTTAAAAAAAAAGAAAAAGATATGATAAATTAATCATCCTCTGTTACCCTCTGAGAACTTATAGTCTAGAAGGCCAGTAAAAAAATTAGAAAATAATTCTAAAACAAACTTATACATTGCACAGGAAATATACATGAAGGAAAACATTATTTATCCCTGTGAAGAGGGGGATAAAAGAAAGCTTCTTTGGGAAGATGGCACCTATGCTGTGAAAGATCAGTGTGAATTAAAAAGTCAGTCAAGAGGGAGGAGATATGGGGACATATGTATATGTATAGCTGATTCACTTTGTTATAAAGCAGAAACTAACACTCCATTGTAAAGCAATTATACTCCAATAAAGATGTTAAAAAAAAAAGTCAGTCAAGGGAAAAAGAAATTTTAAATAAAAAAATTAGCATGAATGAGAGCAGAAAGAGTCAACATAATATCCTGTTCTAACTCTAAGTAATTCAATTCTGTTTGATCATGACATGTAAAACATGGACTACCAAGAGAAAGGATTATAGAGCTCTCTTGTTTTCTCGTAGTCATACAGAGCCACTAAAGTGTTCTATGAAGAGAAGTAATATAATCAAATTTATACATTAGATCACTCTGGTGGCAGTATGGAGAAAACTTTGGAAAGCATATTTTCTTAAGAAAATAGTTTGGGAGGGGAAAAAAACAATTCATGAAACAATAAAAAAAAATTCATAGACTTATTATACCATAATGAAGTTTGTTTAATGATTTATTGAAAGCATGTGTTATTCTCAGAATAGACTCACTGGGTAGATATTATTGATATAATAATAATCATCCCAAATTATCTCAATTACTTTAAATTATAATAACCTAAAAGTCTTTTTCTATACGTATGCAAATACTTGATGAGCCAAAATTGATGAGGGTGTTAGACAATGTCAAAATAGAAAAAGTGAACTAGCAAATCCTGTAATTCTGATCATTGTGGAAAACAAGCTGAATATTTTAGTCTTCTACCAGAGTGTTTTCCTAGTCCTTTTTTTAGGCTATAATTATTAATCTTTTCCAGCCTTTCTATCTGGATACCACCATATGGATACAAATATATACATATAAAGTATTGTCTGAATGAATAACTCATAGAAAAGATACATGTCATAATGCAATCTTGAAAATATAATTTAGCAAGCAATTAGTAAGTGACTACTTTGAGGCCAAGAATATATAACATGGTATGCTAGACATATGAAACAGAATACAAATCCACTGAGCAATGTGGTCTCTTTCTCCTAA
>NW_020838002.1:1648000-1748021 GCF_003676395.1 Aethalodelphis obliquidens | reverse complement strand
ATATATATATATATAAGGAAATATTAGGTCTATAAATACAATACCAAATTCTCAAGCAATGTAAATAAATGTAGGTGTAAATGGAAATTATGATCTAAGAAAAATATGGGATGGGAGGACTGGATTATTTAACACAATTAAGGGTTCAGTCCACTAGTTTTCTATTGTGGCAGAGAATGTTATTTGTACAAACCAGGTAACATTTGCCAATTTAATGTTGATGGAGTTGAGATCTGTCATGTATATTCTTGGTCCATTAAAACATAAATTAAAAATGCAAACCCTTGCATGAAATCATTCACACTCTCATATCCTTTATCTTCCAAATAAATTCAATTGATGTAGTGGAGATCACTGAAACCTTTAGTGTTATTAGAACTAATACATAGAGGTGACTGTGCCATCTGCTGAACACCTTATTGGATTTTACATAACCAAGAAATTAACTTCAGTTGGATTAAATCACTAAGATTTGGGGATCTGTTTGTTGAAACAGCTAACATTATATGCCCTAAATAATATAGTTAGCATAACAAGCGTGGATGAGTGGGTCCTTCTCACTCAGGAATGTGTATATCTATGTATTATTTTTATATACTCATATGCATTGTTATACACAGTCATATATACTGTTTGTATATATACATATATATAACAAATCAACAAGATTAATGTATAAATTGAATATCAATGAATAATTTATTGTGAAAACCCACTATAAATTATTCATTGATATGAAGACAAGAATGTTATTCTATGATAACTGCATTTTCTCCCTGAAGACATATATGGGAAGATAAATTGTATTCAGACATTTCTTTGGAGTGTATGGAATAAGAATGAGAGGGAACAACAACAACAACAACAAAAACTGAAATAAGGGACAGGAAGATAGATACCAGTGGTTTTAAACTTTTAGAGAGGCATAATTACTGAGAGCTTGCCAGAAAGATTCAAAGAAAGAGATTTTGTTTTGAAATAAATTATAAGTAATCACATTTTTCCAGGCCAAAAAAATAAATAAATAAAGACAGCCAAAATATTGAACTACCAAAGGAAAGTAAAGAACACATAAACTTAAGTTTGCAAAACTGTGTAAACATTCACAGTACAAACAAGGTAGTGAGAGCAAAACAGCAGGAAATGAGCTGGATATTGATGGTACAATTAAAATACCATCATCAAGTATGTTACACCAAGATAGAGTCATCCTTTACTTCAAATTTCTTATCCTTATGAATCTACTATGATTTTTAAATGTCCTAAAATTAATAAAGCTGAACTTGTTTATTTACATAGCTAGTTTTCTATAATTTTCCCCAGTTCTTTCATGTTTATAACAGTAATATATATATATTTTTTCCACTAGGAGGTGAGTAGGGCACATCCTCTACCAGGGTGTCCCTCTGCACCATCCTTATTATGACTGCCTGATGTCAGGTGTTATTTATGTCTGGAAGTAGACATTTTCAACAGGGACATAGAGAAGTAAATGGATTAGAGAAATCAGTTATAGATAAAGCAAACAGGACTTGCTGATTGAGAGTATGCAGTTAAGGAGAGAAGTGATTCAAGATTATGTCTGTATTTTTTACTTAGGTGACTTGATGCTTGGTGGTACACTTTATTGAGTTAGGGATCATAGGAAGAACAACAATTCTAGTAAGGTAGATGATTTCACTTTTGGACACATGAACTTTTATTTATTGTGATATATTCAAGAAAAAGTGTCAAGAAAACAATTAGAAATGGATATAAAACTCAGAGCAGGAAAGTTTGAGATGAAAATATTCATTTTGAACCATAAAGATATAAGTGATAAATATAGCAATGGGAGAGGATTTTATCACTTCTGAATGATGTGAGAGTGATTTTTAAGTGACTAGTAAAAATACTAACATTTTAAGATATGGGAAGAGCAACCATGGATTGACAAAGATCAAAAAGTCAGATAATAACAAATGTTGGTAAGAATGTAGAACAACAGAACAAGAATTTTTACATAATGAAAATTGGCATAAGTAATTTAAACATTAAGTTTAGAATTATTTTGTAAGGTTGAAAGTATTCATGTCATAGAATTTCCCAATTGTAGATCTAAGTATATACCTAAATAAATGTGTATACTTGTGTACCAAAGGACATGTATAAGAACATTCAATTAGCATTATTTGTAAAAGAAAAAAAAGAAACAAAAAATCCAAGGGTTTATCTATAAGAAAATTAATAATGTTTGGAACTTCAATAACATAAAAATGAGAATTAAGCATAGTTTCAACATGAATGAATCTCAAGTCAACATTATTGGGGGAAAAGAGAAGAATACATACTGTATACTGCCATCAATATAAAATTGAAAGTAGGCAAAACTTTCAATATGTTGGTAGAACACATACATATATTGAAAAACTAATAAAAAAGCAGGGCAATAATCACAAAATCAGAATGACAACCAACATTGTTAGGAGAGAGAAAGATAAAAAATGGAGAACATATTCTTTTATATGGACAGAATATTTAAAAATAAAAGCAAATTTTAAACATGAGATTGGAAGATTAGATTAGAGCTTGCAAAGGAAATTGAAAAATCCAACAGAGAAGTAAAAGTGTTGGAAACAGTACTAGGAGAGACAATGTCCAAAGAATAACAATATTTTAAGATGAAGAAGTAGTTGACTGTTAAAAGCTGGTAAGCAGTCAAAAAGAAAAAGAGTCAGAAAACTAGTTATTTAGCAACAAAGAGGTAATTGGCAATATTAAGTAAATTCAATAGGGTGAGGGGATTTGAAATGAGAATGAAATTCTTTGAGGAATAAATAAGAGGTGAGGAAGTGGGAAGAGGGCAGTCAAAAGGGTTGTGGCTGATCTTGGAGGGTTAGGGAAGGACTTGTGTTTACAATTGGTGGGCTTTGGATCCACCTGTGTACTTATAGGATAGAGCATACAGAATAGGGAGGAGTCAAAAGTTTTGGAAAATGAGAGAATTAATTTCAAAGCAGCTGAATTGCTTGAGATGAGGGAGATGATATGATCTAGATTTTAGGTGAGAAGACTGAGATTTTGATCTTGACAGAAAAGTCATAGTGACTCTTCAACTGAGAACAGCTTTGAAAACTGAAAACAAACAAAAACTATCTGAAGATTTAAAAGAGAAACCAAAAGATCCAGGATTTGACAGGGCCAAGATTGGCGTTTGCTGATTCCCAGAGTAAGAAATAGAAAACAAGCAAAACTCAGCAGCGTAGAGCTTGCTGCAACCTCATTGGTTTGTGGATACAGAAATTAAGAGTTCAGAGCTTCTAAGCCAAGTTCTTGGTGCAGAGCAAAATACCCAACGTTTTCCCTTTGAGATATTTGACCAAGCATAGCTGTGCATATGTGGGGCAAGACCAAGCAGACAGCAATAGCTGGGTAGCTAAAGAGCTGACCAGAAGTTTTAGGAGTCTTATAGCCTTGGGAGACAAAGTTGGAGATCCTGACTAAACAGGATGGAGGAAACTTGATAACAGCCCACGCTTTCAGTGGAAACTCAGGAGTTAAACACTAGGAATAAAGATTATTTTAGGAGTAAGAGAAAACTATTTACCACACTCTATTCCCACAATATCTGCTTTCCAGATTTTTTTAAACCCTCCCTGAAAAAAATTATAATTACCTAACCCTCAACAATTGTCCATACTCAATAGTTGGCAATCAATAAAAATTGCCAGGCATGCCAAGAAAGAATGAAAAGATGATCTCCCCTTTCTCCAAATAAAATAAAATAAAGAACCAATAAGTGATCTAGATACTGGAGCTATCAGATTGGAATGTATATATATTTTTGAACTACAAAAAATTTAAGAAAATAGAGAAAATATGAATGATTTTACTCAAGAAAAAATAATCAAATTGGAAAAAACTTAAATAAACATATGCAATAAATTGTTTAGAAAACTAGATTGGTCATAGCAGAAAAGTGGATTATTGAACTAAAAGAAAGATTAGTAGAGAAAATACAGATTGGGACACAAAGAAGAAAATAGAGAAAAGAGACATAAAACAAGGTGGAAATATATAATATAAGTGTAGCTGGGGCCTTACATGGACAGGAGAAAAAAAATGGAACAGTTGCAACATTTGAAGACATATTGGTTGATAATTTTCCAAATATGATCATAGACTTCGATCCACAGATTTAAAAATCTCAGCAAACACCAACTAAACACTAACAGTCTAAATGCAAACAAACATACAAACACCTAGGCACATCATATATTTGCTCTCAAGCAAATAGAAAGTCCAAGCACAGGAGAAATTAATAGTGTGGTGTTAAAATAAGAATAACCAGTTAGCTTTATGGGGTGCTGTTGACTAGCTAAGGCATTAAGGGGAGCTTCTGGTAGGCGGATAATAGTCTATTTTTAAATCTGTATACTTATTAAATGAATATATTAACCAGGTAAAAATGAATCTCATTGAACATTTTGTTCATATTTTTACATATATCATACTTCAACAAAAAGTTATTAAAATTAAAGCCCATAAACTTTTTGTTTTGAAACTTGACAAGATGATTTTCAAATTTATAGAAACACAAGGGGTTAAGGGTGGCCAAAGTATATTTGAAGAAAGAGAACAAGGTAGGAAAATTTGCTCTACCAGATATCAAGGTTTATTTTAAAATTGCAGGAACTAGAATTATGAGGTATTGTTCAGGAAGAGACAAACCAATCAGAAGAACAGAATAAAGGGCAAAGAATAAATACCCATACACATATGACCACTTGATACATGATTAAAATGTCATGGCAAAACAGTTGAGAAGTTCAGTCTTTCTGAAATAATCATGCTCAGACAATACTAAATCCATATGGAAAGAAATATTGACCCCTATCTCACACTGTATGCAAAGTTTAATTTTGGATTATAGCAAATTAAATTGTGCAGGAAGAAAATTTAAGCATCTAGAATTTAATACAGAATAATATTTTAATGCCTTGGACAGGGGAAAGAACCTACTAAACAGAACAGAATAAAAAACACTAAATAAAAAATATTTTGACCATATTAAAATTTTTGTTTTATTTTTGTGAAAGAAAAAGAAAAAAAGTTTCTTTTAAGGGACAGAGCCAGCAATACACAGAGTGATGTGTGTGCTAAATATACACCAAATAATTGTTTCCAGAATATAAAAAGATCTCCTGCAGAAAAACAGGAAAAAAGACAAACAACCTTACAGTAAAATAAACTAGATATTTGAACATCTTCTTCAAAAAAAGTGTATAGAAATGGCTAATAAATGTGTTTAATCTCCCTAGAAAAGAGGGAACTGGGTATTAAAAACACAGTGAGGTACAACTGCACACCCAACAGAATGACTAAAAATAAGAAAATAATAACAAGTATTGGTGAGGCTGTGGACCAACAACAACTCTTAAAATTCTAGGAGCCATATAAATTTATGTAGTTCCTTTGGCAAATCATTTTGTATTATCTACCAATGTTGAATAAACTCACACCCACAGACCCAATAGTTCTATTGCTCAGTATCTATCTAATGTAAAATCATACATATGTGCACAAAAAATGGACAAAATATTCATTGATGTATTATTCATTATTCATAAAATCCCCAAACTGGAAATAAGCTGCATATCTTTTCATAGTAGAGTGTATATAAATTGTGCTATACTCATATAACTAAATGCTATGTAGCAATACAAATGAACAACATGCATGAATTTCGCAAGCATAAATGAAAGAAGCAAGACACAAAAGACTGCTGTATAATTTGTTTTATAGAAAATTTAGGAAACAGGCAAAACTATAGCGTTTAGAGATTCATGCTTATGTTGTAAAACCAAATCAATGCAAGAAAATGATCACTATGTACATCAGGTCTGGGGCTGTCTTTGGAGGAAAGGAAGGATTTTGTCACAGGGAAGGTTATGAGGGAGGCTCCTGGGTCCTGGAAACATTCTATTTTTTGATCTGTATGATGGTAGATGTTGTAATAAAGCACTGAACAGCAAATACGTGTGTTTGTGTATGTATATGATATCTCTGTATATATGTTATATGTACAAAATAGTTAAATAAATGAAACTTAAAATATTAAAATTAGTTAATATATGTTGAAATTGCTTTATGAGTTATAAAGTCTACACAGGTATAAAGTTTTTCTTTTCATTAATATTACTAGTTTCAAGAAGTTTATTATCACCTAATACACATTTTCATAATAATTTTTATTCAGTAGCCAAATGTAGGAAACAATTTTAAAAAGTATGTACACAATATTTTTCTTGGACCTTACAATAGGTATTGCTGAGGAGTATAAACTCTGAGCAAGGGGCCATAAACTCTTTCTCCAATTCTGCCACATGTTTGATGTCTGATAATTATGAAGTCAAATTAAGTATCTGCGCCACTTTTTTTTCCACCTGTAAATCATATTTAACATATAACTAACTCACTCTGGAGATTAACCTACGAGTATACAATTTCAAAACAAATTCTTAAATAGGTTGGAAACATGCAGATAACAGCTGCATTAATCAGTAATGATTATTAGAGTGCTTTACAAAGGAATTACTAAAATGTACTCTGGTAGTTAAAAGAGATAAGCATACTCATTTGCAAATGCAAAACTGTAGCTATTAAATCACAAGGCACTGGCTACAGTTTTTTTCAAACTGTAATTTGAGGAGACTTTTTCATTTAAATATTTCTAGCGGTTACAGCAATAACTTGACATTCACGGTTTCTGAATCTTGTAGAAACCATTCTTTATTTTTTGATCTATGCTGACATGTACTTTACCTTAAAATATATACCTTAAAATACACAACATTTTTCAAAAAATATATAGTAGAATATATACCATAAAATACACACACAATATAGAACAAAGGTAAAAGGGAATAACTAGTTAGAGGAAGGGGAAAAAAAGTTAAAGAAGGGCTGAGATAATTATTGCAATTAGATATTAAATGTTCCTTTGCCATGCTGAGTGTAGTAGCTTGTAAGAACATTTGTTTCCAAAAGCTTTGATGTGATTACTAAGTGCATTGTCAAAATCCTCTGTAATCAGTTATGTGAGAAGTCTTTATTCTCTACTACCTAAGTTAGAGCACAAGGACTAATGGATCAGGAAGTAGGAACTGGCTCATAATCTAAGCTACTATTATCCTTGATTAGTTTTGTAGCACTGAGCAAATTATCATCTTACTGAGGCTTCTCTTTGGTCAAATGAGGCTGTATAGGAGGATAAACACGTTCTCAATTCTAATAATCTATGACTTAATAATTATAAATCAAGAGTCACCAATTTTTCTTTTGTCAAATTCCAGGGAGGCAATAGTTTAAGCTTCACAAACCATACCGTCTCTGTGGCAATTACTCAACTTCAATGTTGTGGAGTGAAAGAGGCTGTAGATAATGCATCAGCTAATGGGCATGACTGTGCTCCAGTAACATTTTATTTGGGAAAATCAGCTACAGGCTGGATTTGGCCTTTGGGCATTAGTTGTCTAACTCCTGGCATACATTGACATAATATTAGTTTTCTATGAAGTGTTGGGTCAAAATTGGGTACAGACATAAGCTTAAATAAAGTGGCTAATGAAAATAAACTCACAAACAATGGTAAATTGGGGGCTTAAAAAAGAACCCAAGTTTGTTTTATGCCAAAACCTTCTGCTAATCTGCTTCCTAATGGGGTTTATAAGATCTTATTTCAAGTTGCTGGATTGAGATTCCTATCTAAGAAATAGAGAGCATAGAGAAATTGTCAGCATGGTTTCTATTTTATGCTATATCTTCAGTTACACACAATGCCTACCTTTAAGCATCCAAAGTGAAGTAGAAGTTGAATAATCATCTGTAATATAAGATCAATGCATGCCCTTATATGAATAAATCAGGTTTCCAAAATCAGTTTTCTTAAAAGAAAATTATGTTATGGCCATTTAAAATGGATTAGGGAAGGGGTAGGGGTACTTCAATTTAAAGACAATATGTCATTTCAGTGTTTAGCTTCTTGTTTTTTTCCATGCCTATTTCTATCTGGCTTTTGCACTACAGACTGTCTAAGAAACTGCTCTATGTGGTTTTGGAGTATTCCATATGAATTTCCCACATTAGCGAATCAAGCAGAAGTGCCTAACATTTCTGTTTAGAATTTATAATTTGTTGGATATCAGAAGTAAATATAGAGAAAACATAAACCCATACTTTATAGGCATAACAAACATTAACCTATAGTATTACTTCCTTTGAAATTCTTTATTATTTTACTGTATCTATGTGTTGTTTTGATTATTCAAACAAACCACTAAAAATAATGGTTCTAGGTAAAAATGAGTAATCTTTGTTCGGTAAATTAGATCTAAACATTAAGAAAACAAATGAATAAATTATAGTATAATTTAAATAGTAAAGCTCAGTAAAGACATTTCAAATAGTAAATAAGACATAAACTCTCATTAAAACTCTTGTAGACTTTATCCAAACTGCTTTACACTTTACAAACCTAATTCTGATAAAGATTATATTACAGGTTATATACTTAAGGGCGTTTTGATTAGAGTTACCAAATGATTTTCACATATATCACCCATTGGCTTTTCAAAAGCCATTCCCAGAATGTAAGAGGATGATTTTTTAAGGTTCATTCCTCAGTTAATATAGCCCAACTGGTAAATATTCAGGATGTTTAATCTTTATGGTATTCTGTAAGCAGACCCATTAGTCTATGTACTTCCCTGCAACACTCACTTTTTCTATCGTACATAATTTATACTGTTGTTAAGTATTTATTGACTGATTTACAGCACCAACAATGAGGAGTTCAGTACCCTTAAAGTAATAATAAAGAATAAAGTTAGCTCACTAGAAATTTTTATAAGAAATATACATCACTTCTGCCACTATATATGTTTGGGAGATTCTTCTTTTATGAAGTCCTGTCTTATAAAATTCTCTTTGGAGGCTATTTCACCAAAACCTAGTTCCCAGAAGTTATCTTTTCAGTATAAGGTGAGGCATTTTTCATGTTAGTCACCTCCCCCATCTTTGCCATCTTTTAATTAGCTAGATTTGTATTTCCTTGTGACTATAGTTGGCCCTCAGTATCTGTGGGATCTGTAGATTTAACAAACTGTGGATTGAAAATATTTGAAAAAAAAAATTCTAATAACTTCCAAAAAGCAAAAGTTGAATTTGCCACACCCTGGCAACTATTTGAATAGCATTTACATTGTATTTGGTATTATAAGTGAACTAGAGATGACTTAAAGTATATGGGAGGATGTGCATAGGTTATATGCAAATACTAGGTCATTTTATATAATGGACTTGAGCATCCATAGATTTTGGTACCCATGGGGGTTCCTGTAACCAATCACCCATGAATACCAACTGTACTTTGATACAAATTACATAATCATTCACTCTTCAGTTGTGACCTACAATTAGCTGTGCTAAATAAATTGGTGGAGTCCTTTCATAAGAGACTTTGGAAACAAGTGCAAAAGGAAGTGTTTTTGCAGGTCCTGCAAAAGGAGCTTTCAAAGCGGATCATTAAAACAGTGGTCACTATAAGCCAACATTACAATGTATGATTTGGATAATGAGAAGTCTAACAAATTATCTTGAGATAGAGAAAGTAGCACATTTTGCCAACAACTGGTGCAATTTATGAAACTGTGATATGTAAATCAAATTAGGTAATATGTTCAGCTAATGATGAAATTCAAAGACCAATGGCACTGGTTGCCCAACGAAAGAAAAATAATTTCAATAATTATAATAGCAATTATAATAAAAGTAGTCATAACAGTAATAACTTTTATCATTCATTTTGGTCATTGTGTGCCTGTCACCATGTTGTCTTTTTATATATCTAATTTTATTGCATTCTTATTATAACCATGAGAAACAACACAATATTACTATTTTTTCTCATAATTGGAAGAAATAGAGACTCAAGGAAAATAAAATATTTGCCCAGAATTACAGAGATAGTAAGTTGCAGAAATGGAATTTGTGCTGAGGATTTTTGGATTGAAAATTCTATGCTCATTTTTCTCGAGCTTTATTGAGATATAATTGATAAAACTGTCAATGCATACAAATGTCAGTGCATGGCATAATGATTTGATATACACATACATTGTGAAATTATTACCACTATTAAGCTAATTAACATACCCATCACCTCACAGAGTTACCATTTGTGTGTGTGTGTATATTGAAAATGCTTGAGATCTACTCTCTTAGCAAATTTCAACACTACAACACAATATTATTAACTATAGTCATCATGTTGTATATTAGATATCCTTAATTTATTCATCTTATAACTGAAAGTTTGTAACTTTTGACCAACATCTCCCCAGACCCAGTCCCTGGCAACCTCCATTCTACTCTGTTTCTATGTTTGACTTTTTTTTTTTTTTTAAGATTTCACACATTAGTAAGATCATACAGTATTTGAGAACATTATGACAAATGAAATAAGCCAGACAGAAAAAGGTAAACTCTATACAGGCAGACCTCAGAGATATAGCAGGTTTGGTTTCAGACCACCACAATAAATAAATATCATAATAAAGTGAGTCACACAAAGTTTCTGGTTTTCCAGTGCATATAAAAGTTATGTGTACACTGTACTATAGTCCATTAAGCTTGTAATAGCCATATGTCTAAAAAAAAAATTTAAAAACTTTATTACTAAAAAATGCTAATCATTATCTGAGCCCTCAGCAAGTCATAATCTTCTTGCAATAGGAACAACAAAGATCACAGATCACCATAACAAACATAATAATAATGAAAAAGTTGGAAATACTGGGAAAATTAACAAAATGTGACTCAGAGACAAAGTGAGCAAAGGCTATTGGAAAAATGATGCTGATAGACTTGCTTGATGCAGGGCTGCCATAAACATTCAATTTGTAAAAAAATACAATATCTGCAAAGTACAATAAAGTGAGGCACTTGCTTATATTTTTAATTGCTAAGATTATAAACTAAAAATGAACAAAATGGAAAAGTACAAAACTTTAGAATTCATGAGCTAGAAGTAATATGACAAGATGCCTAGTTAGTATATGACAGTACTGTTTTTTGGCTTTTTTTATTTGTGCATTTTTTAATGGAACCTAAGTTTACTCTTAAAAAATCCTAGTTTAGACAATATATTATATGGTCCGTCTAGCTAGATGCGTCTTTTGAAAGCATTTTGTGTAACACATGAATTTTACAAACACAATTCAATCTAGAAGAGATGATTTTTGTCTGTGATCTCATAGGTAGTTATTGGCAGCATGCTCTGAAAACTCTGTCCCCTCAACCTTCCAAAAATACTACTGAAATTTATTTCAACAACTCGATGGATATTTGATTACAGCCTACTTCAGGCATAGCCCTGTGCCAAACATTGTGAAGAATACGAAGAAGTGGAAAAATTTTCCATTGTCCCCAGGCAAGGGAGGATTTTTTGAGGAAACAAGACATATGCAACACATGGTAAATAACTTGATAGAATGATAACTGGGATATTGAAGATGAAACAAGATGATAAGTTAGAGAAAATGTTATCAATCATAAAGTGAGCATAGCATTGTATTGACATTAAATTAAGAAAACAAAAGTTAAATTCCAGTGGGTCCCTTGAGTATAGGAGCTAGATCTAAACTTTGTAACCATTTCATTGTAACCATTGTCAGTTATTTAACAGTCCGTTTCTCACTATCTCTGAGAAATATCCAATGATATCCATTTCAGAAGGCACTATCCCCTGCTGACTTTCAAAACCACTCACTAAGGATCTTTTCTCTCTACTAAATAGTAAATTTTTGTGACCAATGAATATAGCCATTTTTACTATGGGACTCATTAAGTTATCTAGAGTGTGTGTGTGTGTGTGTGTGTGTGTGTGTGTTTGTGTGAGTAGTAGTAGTAGTAGTAGTAGTAGCAGCAGCAGCAGCAGCAAGGATATGACTCATCTTCTGGGATACTGCCCAGTGCTAGGATACTAGCTGAGTACCATAATACAAGAAGATACTGATATCCAAATACACAAATATTTAAGTCTAGGTTATATAGATTGACTCACGTAATATTTCTGGTATAATTTCAATGGGATTTTATTGGAACCATACCCAGCAGTGCAAAGCAGAGTAGAAAATCAAATAAGAAAAAACTTCAAACAGTTTGTTTAGAGGTAGTACAGCAAAGAATTAAAATGGTGGTCAATTAAGTCAGTCCGATCTTAGTTTGAATATCAAACTAACCACCTTCTTACCCCCACTACTTTACTCTGACATTAGGCAAGTGAGATAATTCTGTAAACTTCTGTGCCCACAGTTTTAAAACATATATCTTTTTTTAAATATAAATTTATTGTATTTATTTTTGGCTGCATTGGGTCTTCATTGCTGCACTTGGGCTTTCTCTAGTTGCAGCGAGCGGGGGCTACTCTTTATTGCAGTGTGCAGGCTTCTCATTGTGGTGGCCTCTCTTGTTTTGGAGCATGGGCTCTAAGCATGTGAGCTTCATTAGTTGTGGTGCACGGGCTCAGTAGTTGTGGCTCGTGGGCTCAGTAGTTGTGGTGCACAGGCTTAGTTGCTCTGTGGCATGTGGGATCTTCCCAGACCAGGGATCGGAACTGTGTCCTCTGCATTGGTAGGTGGATTCTTAACCATTGCGCCACCAGGGAAGTCCCTAATATGTATATCTTAATGAAAATCATTTAGGGCTATCATTAGGACTAAATGAGAAAACACAAAGCGGATCCATTATATTAATTTCCAGCATATAAAAAAATAAGTAAATGGTGACATAATTTATTAAAGCCCCATCAAACAAACCGATATTAAAACTTTCTGTAGATGCAATTGAGTAAAATAAAATACAGTAAACTAAAATAAAAATGCACTTGGGTAGTAATTTGCTCTACAGCATCCTAAAGTGTGATAGTAATAAGAAAAAAAAAAAGTATGCTTAATGTTCATACTGAAACCCAGTGCCAGAAAAAGAAAAGATGTATGCTAAAGCAGCTTTGGAAATAAAACAAAAGCAGAGTGACCAGCTTTGGGGTGCAGTGATCAGAGACGACATTCATTTTGAACAAAGTATGAAAAACTCAATAGTATATATACCTGGCTTCACACAACCTCAACATATCCCAAAATAGCTACAAAGCAAAGGGTTGCACTAATATTTGAAACTGAATCCTAGGCAAGCCTATTTTGTGAGAGTCCTTTTCTGCATGATAGGGAATAGGACAGGTGTCCAATTAACCTACTCATTTTCACAGGGGCCAAAAGCTAAAGACCTTTTGATGCAGTGTGGGAAACCAAAGGACAGAGAACTGGAGTCAGCTTAAATAGCAAGGGCAATTTGCATGTGTCTTCAATCTACAGAGCTAATTGTAGAGTGAGGGATTCTTGGAAAGTGAAATAAAGGAGGTACTAATGAATAAGCAAATGTGAGATGTCCTGTAGAAATTCCAGATTTGGCATGCTGAGATCCATTATAAGATTTTATAAATCCCTTATGCTAGCTTGAATGGACTAGCTAAATATATTTACATAGAGAAACAGGGATAAACTATTTTAAAACTGCCTACATCACTGTTATTGCATATACAAAAGGGAAACGATATTAATGGTCTTACCTCCCCCAGGGGACATCAGAGATAATGAGTTTGAAAATGATTTCAGTGGAAATCAAGGAAAATACTATCCAGTGATTTTCAAAATGGAGTGAGAAGGATGACACAAAATTTTTTAAGAAAAAATTGAAATAAATTAATATATATTTACTTCATCATTTAGCATGTATGATCTGTATATTTTATAATACTCCTAATAGTTCAAAAGTACATATACATAACTTATAAATACATGCATGTGTAGATTAGAGATGCCTGCTCAAAAAAAATTAAGGGTAGCAGTATGTCTTCAAAAGGCTTTGAGACCACCATCATAGATGTTATTGAATTCCACCACCAAGTTTCCATCAGAGTCACAAATATATTGACAATCTTGGAATTTTATATGTTAATTTATAAAGACTTAAAGATGTTTTACTGGATCATTACTATGGTGTTCAGGGTTAAATCCTTTAGTGGGATTTCTCAAACTCCCACCCTGCGACTTTGCCACACAGTCTTAGGGGTACCCATGATAAACTCTTTCCCTGAGGCACCAGGTTACTCTGGCAGCTTGCTTTACTTAGATTCTTGATTCTCTTAGCAATCATTTCCTTCTGTTTCCTCGCACACTCACTCAACCTAGTTTTTCCCTCCATCACTGACAGAAACCATTTGTAAGACCTAGCCACATATTTCCTTCATTTCCTTCCTTTGTCCCCAGTGTACACCAGACATATGCAACCACTCATTCTCTGCTTTTTTTCTTCTTAACATTGAGCTCCCTCTTATTCTAATTATTATCAATATACTTATATGTGTGGGTGTGTGTGTGTGTATAGGTGTGTCCATGGCTCAGAGGACACTAACGTCCAACATTTTCCAGTGTTTCCCACAGAGCCATATCACCCTTCAGCAGAGAAAACAGTGATCCATACATAAGACAGTTCCAAAAATTGCTGAGAAAAAGCCAGTCAGATAAGCACAATAACAAAAATTGTAGTACAAGCCCCAGTATAAAGCCAGTGGTAGAAAGCAGTACGTACTGGATTTCTTAGCTTGTGTATAATGGATGCTTCAGACCAAAGGAGAAAAAGAGTAAATTTAGAATCCCTCACTTCTGTTTGACAATTGATCCATTAACAGGTAAAGTGAAGAGGGATATAGGTGGCATGCATATATAGCAATATCTGAAATTCCAAGTTTATGGGAATGCAAGCTGTGGTTTGTGGCTGTGCCTGTGACTGACAGATCCTTGCTGTGACAGCAGTGTTTCCACCACCCTTTCAAATGGAGGACTTCCCCTGGGATGTCTTGTCAGTCCTTGGCACTCTGACACTGCAGCCTGCCAGAGTGATGGCTTGCCTGGTCAGCCTGGCCTCTTCTGACTTAGGGGCACTATGTACAGATTTCTGAGGGGAAGGGTTGAGATGGGGATCTGCTCTGTATTACGTTGGGCAAGGTAGTTCCCAGCTGCTCTTTCTTTAAAAGGAAAAACACAATCCATTTAATACCGGCAAAAGTTTTTTGCCTTGGTTCCAACCAGTCTGGAGACAGACAAGGCATGTGTCTTTTTGTCATGGAGTTCTTCACTTCCCACCATTATGAACCAAGTCTGGTTAAAAATAAAAGAACTGGAATTTCCCTGGAAGTCCAGTGGTTAAGACTCCGTGCTTCCATTCAAGGCAGCACAGGTTCAATCCCTGGTCAGGGAACTAAGATCCTCCATGCTGCACAGCATGGTCAAAATGAACCACTCAAGATTATATTTAAATTTTAGTTACAAAATAAGTAAGTGATTTTCTACAGCATCCCCACTAAACATACACTAAGTGTACTATGATTTTATTCACATTTTTCCAAACAGTAGGATAAAAAGTAACACAAAGCAAATTAACTGCATGAACACACACACACACACACACACACACACACACACACACACACACACCAGACACCAGACACCAAAAAACAAGTTGATAGAAACAAACACAATGATAGAATTTGAATTACACATATCCTACAATCAAGTTCATACATAAAAGATATTGAAAGTGTTTTAGTGGAAGAAAACACCAGTTACAAATGGGGAAAACCAAGGTTTTGGCCTTGTTTCCAGTGAAAGAGCTTGAACAAATCAGTAATCCTCTTTGTGACTCATATTCTCATCTATAGAGAGGGCTAACAGTGCTTGCCCTCAAAGCACTGTTGTGATAGGAAATCTTTTGCATTTTTCTTTCGTTAACAAATGTGAAAGGTATCATATAAGTATTGTGATGTGAAATAGTACTTTCTTGTTGTTTAAAATTTCTTCTGAAACCCCCAAGCTGAAAACAGTTAAAAATAAATACCTCTTCTCCTCACTTCTAAATAAATGTACTGGACACATTTAGGCAAGATTTACTAGAATTTAATAACAGCAGTCTTTTAATCACCAGTCACATCATTTACCCAAAAGAATAAAATGAGAAAGAATAAAATGAGATTTTTGGAGAGGAATTCATTCAATCAGAAGAATGTATAGGAGGTGAAAATCTGTGTCACTTTTTCTCCCCTACTCTTGGGGGTAGAGGTATTTCCCACTACCACCCTTAGCCAAGTGAATGGTTTTCCAAAGAAACATTCATAGTGATGGGAATGGTTGCAAGAAACACACCTTCCTCTTATTCCAAAACTGGACAATTGTAAGCTCTTGTGAGACTAAGGGAGTGAAGCATAGCTTAGTGAGTGAGATCCTGGGACAAAGTAACATATATCTGCCAGATTTGGAGAAATTCTGGGACACAGAGGTACCTGAGGTAGCTGGTTCTTACCTTGAGAAGGCTGAATCCGGGGGCTGGATGGAGTAGATACATGGTAAGACAAGGAGGGAGGAAGGCAGTGGGAACAAACAGCAAAATATTTTTGCAGAGCAGGAAGGTACAATATTTTCCACAGAACGAAGGAGATACTGAGGAAGTAACTGTGTGAGATCTCTTAAAGAGGAGTCCTATAAGAGGGTTGCTTTACAGAGAAAGGTAACTCCAGCAGAGAAAAGCTAGAGATGATTCCCCAGTGTGCAAGAATGGGGGTGTTGGTTATGTAAAGGATAAAAGGGATCAGGTGGAAGTGCCCCTCCTATTTGGGAAGGATGCAGTATGAATAGGGATAAGGTCTCTAAAGAATTTTTCAGGACCCTATGGAATAGTCAACAATGAGATTAACAGAAGGCATGGCAGCCAAGTAGTTTCTGCCAACTAAATATATCTTTAATCCTGTCTCTTCAATTGCCTTTCCTTGTCTCTCCAGTTTTAATGCAACTTCAAACAGGAGGTGGAAACAAGTGGAGGAAGAGTGAAGAACAAATCTCATCTTGCTTTCTCACTGCAGACATCCAAGCCTCAGGCTTGAGTTGAGGGGATGTAAAGATCACTGAATTGCATGAAAAATGGAAGTTGTGATTTAGTGTAATTTAGACTGGATTTTAAAATCTAAAAATGAGACTATTCTTACATTTGAAAGGGGCTAGAAATTATGAGATCTTCCCAAAATGTTGAGAGACAAGTAAAAGATTCAACAGTGCCTGTCTGAAGGCACTAATAGGAAAAAAAATAAAGCTGTATCCTAATTAACAAGTTCAGTCCAACCCGTATATGCACAAACACATATCTATATCATTTATCTACTTCTCTATCTAGAAAATAGATGATAGATAGATAGATAGATAGATATTCACACACATGTACTGTGCACATATAATTTAGTATCTTACTATAGAGTACTTTTAATATTTTAATGTGCCTCTTCATTCATTACTGCTTAGTAACCACACCCTAATTTCCATGGGGAAGTATCCTTTTCTACTCTCTGTCCTTATAATTTGCATAGATTGGACATCTTCCAACTCCAGGTTTGGGTAGTGCCCTAGACCTATCCATTCAGTATATTTCCTATGATCTTGTCCACAATAATTATTTAGCAATAGGCTTGTGACCCAAAGACCAATCACATCCAATAAGATGGTGTTGTAAATATTTGGAAAAATAAGTTTTTGTTCACTAGAGTTGAAGCAAATAGAATGTCAACATAAAGCTGCTAAGAGCTATCTTGTGACTATGTGAAGGTAGCCTGCCTATGGACATAGAAAAAAAATTAGAAATGCATAGCAAAAATTTACAAAAGAGAAATTTTCTGGTAATTGATGAGTTGTTTGAGACCCTGGATTCAGGTGTGGCTGAAACCAAAACTAATTCTGTAATTTTAAGCCACCTCAGCTGATAGATTCCTTTTTTGTTTGTCAGTTTGAGTTACTTTTTTCCCATTTTCAATTAAAATGGTTCTTAGGAACATCCTCCTTAAAAGCTGAGGACTTTCATGGGTTTCCCTGGTGGTGCAGTGATTGAGAATCTGCCTGCCAATTCAGGGGATGAGGGTTCAAACACTGGTCCCACATGGATTCCACATGTCCCGGAGCAACTGAGCCCGTGCACTACAACTGCTGGGCCTATGCTCTGGAGTCCACGAGCCACAGCAGCTGAGCCCATGCAACACAACTGCTTAAGCCCTCTCACCTAGTGCCTGTGCTCCACAACAAGAGAAGCCACTGCAATGAGAAGCCCTGCACTGCAATGAAAAGTAGCCCCTGCTCACCGTGACTGGGGAAAGCCCGCTGACAGCAACGCAGCCAAAAATAAATTAATTAATTAATTAATTTCAAAAAAAGTTGAGGACTTTCACATGAACATGGATGATGGTTGTCAAGAAAAAGTATTAAGTAATGGCAACAATAGACGTGGAGGGGACTGATTAATCAGTAAATATTCTTTACAGTTAAATGGGCACCATATTCTCAGACTTTTGAAAGAATTTCTTTTATCTATCACACATAAGCTGTCCATGTATGACTACCTCTAAATTTTATAATTTTCTGGCCTATTAATTTAAAATATGCATATTGTTTTAGGATTTGCAGGCATGAGACATTTTTGGATTATAGTGCATTTCACTCCTTAAGTAAAGTTGCTCTTAGAGTTATTATTTTACAAATCATGATGAAAATGTACTAAACCCAAGCAATTTGAATTTGACTCCCTAGCTTTTTTCAATATTGTTTTGATGTTTATAAACCAGGAAAATAATTGACATAAGTGAATCTATAAAATTTGATTCTGTTTTGCCTGGTAGTGTAGCAGTTGCTGGTGGAAAAAGTAAGCATACCATACAAATGGAGAAGGAAGCATTCAGCAATTCTGTCAAGTTGAGTATAAAATTTCTAAATCCTCTTGCCATTGGATCTAAATTTAGAAAGTGAATTTCTCTAGCTTTTTCCTTACACACACTGATTTGAAAAGTGAAAATAAAATGCAGGAAATTTTGATGAATAAATTTCTGCTTATTTATTTTGTGTGATTCCATTATATATGCAAAATATTACTGATTAAACATGTACTTTAAATTATTTAAAATTTAAATTACTGATTAAAAATATAGAAAATACAAAACAGAAATATGTATCATCCATCATCCAAGTTATAGCTAGTATCTGAAAAGTGTTTCTTTTGCTTCAAGCACTGCTCTAAATGTTGCATATATATTAACTCACTTAACAAAACAATTTAATAAAACAATTACTCTTATGATATAATACTGATATCATCCTTCCTTTTTCAAAGCTGAGGAAATGATATATTATTACTTAAGAAAGTCAAGTATAACACAATGAGTCACAGATAAGACATGCTGACTAATTTGGATTCCAGTCTCCATTTCATAACTACTGTTTGTTTTCTACCATTTGATTCTCCTTCAAAGATGAATACCATTAATATGTTGACTTGCTGAATTCTTCTTATCTGCATTTGCTTATTAAGAATTATAATTGACTGTGTATAATACTTCTTAACTTACTTAACATTATTTCATAAGCATTTTCAAAGTCATTACATGGTATTTGTAAACATTTCAGTGATTATAATATACTCAAATGACTTGATGAGCCAATTAATTTAACTACTGCCATATCTTGGGGCAAAGAACTGTCTTTGAATTTTTACAATTAAAAAACAGTGTTGATACAATAAACATATTTTGGGGTATAAAGATTTTTCTTCTTTTCAGTTTATTTCCTCAGGAAAGTTTCCTAGATTGAGAATTGACAGACCAAAGTATTAATACTTGTTTGAATCACATACTGCCAAGTGTTTATTTCAAAAAAGTCATCTTAATTTACACTTTTACAATCTGTGATATTTTCTTTTGTTATTTTTATTGTTTCAAGGAAACTATAAACTATTTCATAGAATCTCCTTAATCATTATTGGAGGTAACACTAATTTAATGATTTTCTTCAAAGAGTAGAGATAGTTAAGCTTTCTGTGAATGTCTTTTGGAATTACTATACCTGAATGACCTACACAATGATAAATTAAAAGTAGCTGAAATTTTCTTATGCTGAAATCTTCAAATATTTTTATCCCAACTCTCCTCCCATGCCTTCACTTAATGCAGAATTTCTTTAAGACAAAACAAAACAAAACACAATACATACTATTTAACAACCTTGACTTTGTCAATCAATTATTTCTTTTTTTTCAAAATTTGTATTTGTTTAATTTTTAAAAGAGCCTGGCTGGGCCTTGAGTACTTCCATGGTGCCTAGTGAACACTAACAATGGGTTACTGAGACCAGAGGTCAGAGTTATAAAGCCACATTGCAGTTCTGTGGAGCTGAGTGGGGAAAATCTATATTTCTGACTCACCCACTGTCCCCATGTGAGCACTCAAAATTGCAGAGGTCTGCCCAGGAAAAAAAAAAAACAAAAAACCTCAGTTTACACCAAGGTTGAAAACAAACAAATATAAATCGTTTAAAGCACCACATCACTAAAGGCATTTATTTTGAAAGAATAAAAATGTAACTTGCAAATAAAGGGGGGCGGCACACAAATGAGCTGAGAACACAATGGTTGAAGAGGGAGGAGCTGTAAATACAGCCACGTACATGCCACATATCTCAGAGGGGCAGGCTCCTGAACACACTGGCTTCATAATATCAGACAGCCTACCAGAATCACAACTAGCTGCTGGACAATCATCGACAGGAAGACACTGAAACTCACCAAAGAAGATACCCCACATCCAAAGACAAAGGAGAAGCCACAATGAGATGGTAGGAGGGGTGCAACCACAGTTAAATCAAATCCCATAACTGCTGGGGGGGTGATGCACAGACTGCAGAACTATACCACAGAAGTCCACTCACTGAAGTGAAGGTTCTGAGCCCAATGTCAGGGTCTCAACCTGGTGGTCTGGCAATGGGAGGAGGAATTCTGAGAGAATCAGACTTGAAGATCAGTGAGACTTGATTGCAGGACTTCAACAGGACTGGGGGAAACAGAGACTCTACTCTTGGAGGGCACACACAAAGTAGTGTGTGCAATGGGACCCAGGGGAAGGAGCAGTGACCCCAGGGGAGATGGAACCACACCTACCTGCTAGTGTTGGAGGGTCTCCTGCAGAGGTGGGTGATAGCTGTGGCTCACCATGGGGACAAGGACACTGGCAGCAGAAGTTCTGGGAAGTACGCCTTGGTGTGAGCCTTCTCAGAGTTGGCCATTAGCCTCACCAAAGAGCCCTGGTAGGCTCCAGTGTTGGGTTGCCTCAGGCCAAACAAACAACGAGGAGGGAACCCAGCCCCACCCATCAGCAGTCAAGCGGATTAAAGTTTTACTGAGCTCTGCCCACCAGAGCAACAGTCAACTCTACCCACCACCAGTCCGTCCCATCAGGAAACTTGCACAAGCCTCTTAGATAGCCTCATCGAGCACAGGGCAGACAGCAGAAGAAAGAAGAACTACAATCCTGCAGCCTGTGGAACAAAAACCACATTCACAGAAAGATAGACAAGATGAAAAGGCAAAGAGCTATGTACCAGATGAGGGAACAAGATAAAGCCCCAGAAAAACAACTAAATGAAGTGGAGATAGGAAACCTTCCAGAAAAAGAATTCAGCATAATAATGGGGAAGATGCTCCAGGACCTTGGAAAAAGAATGGAGGCAAAGATTGAGAAGATGCAAGAAATGTTTAACAAAGACCTAGAAGAATTAAAGAACAAACAAACAGAGATGAACAATACAATAACTGAAATGAAAACTACACTAGAAGGAAAAAATAGCAGAATAACTGAGGCAGAAGAATGGATAAGTGACCTGGAAGACAAGATGGTGGAATTAACTGCTTCAGAGCAGAATAAAGAAAAAAGAATGAAGACAAATGAAGAAAACCTAAGAGACCTCTGGGACAACATTAAATGAAACAACATTTGCATTATAGGGGTCCCAGAAGGAGAAGAGAGAGAGAAAGGACCTGAGAAAATATTTGAAGAGATTATAGTTGAAAACTTCCCTAATATGGGAAAGAAAATAACCATCCAAGTCCAGGAAGAACAGAGAGTCACATACAGGATAAACCCAAAGAGAAACACGTCAAGACACACAGTAATCAAAATGGCAAAAATTAAAGACAAAGAAAAATTATTAAAAGCAGAAAGGGAAAAATGACAAATAACATACAAGGGAACTCCCATAAGGTTAACAGCTGATTTCTCAGCAGCAACTCTACAAGCCAGATGGGAGTGGCATGATATACTTAAAGTGATGAAAGGGAAGAACCTACAACCAAGATTACTCTACCCAGCAAGGACCTCATTCAGATTCAATGGAGAAATCAAAAGCTTAACAGACAAGCAGAAGCTAAGAGAATTCAACACCACCAAAGCAGCTCTACAACAAATGCTAAAGGAAGTTCTCTAAGTGGGAAACACAAGAGAAGAAAAGGATCTACAAAAACAAACACAAAACAATTAAGAAAATGGTCAGAGGAACAAACATATCAATAATTACCTTAAACGCGAATGGATTAAATGCTCCAACCAAAAGAAACAGGCTTGCTGAATGGATACAAAAACAAGACCCATCTATATGTTGTCTAAAAGGGACCCACTTCAGACCTGGGGACACATACAGACTGAAAGTGAGGGGATCAAAAAAGATATTCCATGCAAATGGAGATCAAAAGAAAGCTGGAGTAGCAATACTCATATCAGATGAAATAGACTTTAAAATAAAGAATGTTACAAGAGACAAGGAAGGACAGTACATAATGATCAAGGAATCAATCCAAGAAGAAGATATATCCATTATAAATATATATGCACCCAACATAGGAGCACCTCAATACATAAGGCAACTGCTAACAGCTATAAAAGAGGAAATCGACAGTAACACAATAATAGTGGGGAAATTTAACACCTCACATACACCAATGGACACATAATCCAAAATGAAAATAAATAGGGAAACAGAAGCTTTAAATGATGCAATAGACTAGATAGATTTAACTGATATTTTTAGGACATTCCATCCAAAAAACAGCAGATTACACTTTCTTCTCAAGTGCACACAGAACATTCTCTAGGATAGATCACATCTTGGGTCACAAACCAAGCCTCAGTAAATTTAAGAAAATTGAAATCATATCAAGCATCTTTTCTCACCCCAATGCTATGAGATTAGACATGAATTACAGGGAAAAAAATGAAAAAAAACACAAGCACATGGAGGCAAAACAATATGATAATAAATAACCAAGAGATCACCAAAGAAATCAAAGAGGAAATCAGAAAATACCTAGAGACAAATGACAATGAAAACACGATGATCCAAAACCTATGGGGTGCAGCAAAAGCAGTTCTAAGAGGGAAGTTTATATCTATAGAAGCCTACCTCAAGAAACAAGAAAAATCTCAAACAATCTAACATTACACCTAAAGGAACTAGAGAAAGAAGAACAAGCAAAACCCAAAGTTAGCAGAAGGAAACAAATCATAAAGATCAGAGCAGAAATAAATGAAATAGAAACCAAGAAAACAATAGCAAAGATCAACAAAACTAAAAGCTGGTTCTTTGAAAAGATAAACAAAATTGATAAACCATTAGCCAGACTCATCAAGAAAAAGACGGAGAGGACAGAAATCAATAAAATTAGAAATGAAAAAGGAGAAATTACAACAGACACCACAGAAATACACAGCATCCTAAGAGACTATGACAAGGAACTTTATGCCAATAAAATGTACAACTGGGAAGAAATGGACAAATTCTTAGAAAGGTATAACCTTCCAAGACTAAACCAGGAAGAAATAGAAAATATGGACAGACGAATCACAAGCACTTAAATTGAAACTGTGATTAAAAACTTTTAACAAACAAAAGTCCAGGAAAAGACGGCTGGACAGGGGAATTCTATTAAACATTTAGAGAACAGCTAACACCCATCCTTCTCAAACCCTTCCAAAATATAGCAGAGGGAGGCACACTCCCAAACTCATTCTATGAGGCCACCATCACCCTGATACCAAAACCAGACAAAGATACTACAAAAAAAGAAAATTACAGACCAATATCACTGATGAGTATAGATGCAAAAATCCTCAACAAAATAGTAGGCAACAGAATCCAATAAGACATTAAAAGGATCATACACCATGATCAACTGGGATTTATCCAAGTGATGCAAGGATTCTTCAATATACATAAATCATTCAATGTGATAAACCATATTAACAAATTGAAGAATGAAAACCATATGATCATCTCAATAGATGCAGAAAACGCTTATGACAAAATTGAACAACTGTTTATGATAAAAACTCTCCAGAAAGTGGGCATAGAGGGAACCTACCTCAACATAATAAAGGCCATATATGACAAACCCACAGCAAACATAATTGTCAATGGTGAAAAAATGAAAGCATTTCCTCTAAGATCAGGAAGAAGACAAGGATGTCCACTCTCAACACTATTATTCAACATAGTTTTGGATGTCATAGCAATGGCAGTCAGAGAAGAAAAAGAAATAAAAAATACAAATTGGAAAAGAAGAAGTAAAACTGTCACTGTTTGCAGATGACCTGATACTATACATATAGAATGCCAAAGATGCCACCAGGAAACTACTAGAGTAAATCAATGAATTTGGTAAAGTTGCAGGACACAAAATTAATGCACAGAAATCTCTTGCATTCCTATAAACTAATTATGAAAAATCTGAAAGAGAAATTAAGGAAACAATTCCATTTACCATTGCAACAAAAATAATAAAATACCTAGGAATAAACCTACCTAGGGAGACTAAAGACCTATAGGTAGAAAATTATAAGACACTGATGAAAGAAATTAAAGAGGATATCAGGGCTTCCCTGGTGGCACAGTGTTTGAGAGTCTGCCTGCCGATGCAGGGGACACGAGTTTGTGCCCTGGTCCAGGAAGATCCCATGTGCTATGGAGTGGCTGGGCCCATGAGCCATGGCCGCTGAGCCTGTGCATCCGGAGCCTGTGCTCTGCAATGGGAGAGGTCACAACAGTGAGAGGCCCTCATAATGCAAAAAAAAAAAGAGGATACCAACAGATGGAGAGATATACCATGTCCTTGGATTGGAAGAATCAATAGGGTGAAAATGACGATACTACCCAAAGCAATGTACAGATTCAATGCAATCTCTATCAAATTACCAATGGCATTTTTTATGGAACTAGAACAAAATGTCTTAAAATTTGTATGGAGACACAAAATACCCCAAATAGCCAAAACAGTCTTAAGGGGAAAAAAAACAGAGCTTGAGGAATCAGACTCCCTGACTTCAGACTATACTACAAAGCTACAATAATCAAGAAACTGGACAGCTACATGTAAAAGAGTGAAATTAGAACACTCCCTAACACCATACACAAAAATAAACTCAAAATGGATTTGAGACCTAAATGTAAGACTGGACACTATAAAACTCTTAGAGGAAAACATAGGAAAAACACTCTTTGACATAAATCACAGCAAGATCTTTTTTGATCCACCTCCTAGAGTAATGGTAATAAAAACAAAAATAAACAAATGGGACCTAATGAAATTTAAAAGCTTTTGCACAACAAAGAAAGCCATAAAGAAGATGAAAAAACAACCCTCAGAATGGGAGAAAGTATTTGCAAATGAATCAACAGACAAAGGATTAACCTCCAAAATATATAAACAGCTCATGCTGCTCAATATTAAAAATACAAACAACCCAATCAAAAATGGGTAGAAGACCTAAATAGACATTTCTCCAAAGAAGACATACAGATGGCCAAGAAGCACAGGAAAAGCTGCTCAACGTCACAAATTATTAGAGAAATGCAAATCAAACTACAATGAGGGATCACCTCACACCAGTTAGAATGGTCATCATCAGAAAATATACAAACAACAGATGCTGGAGAGTGTGTGGAGAAAAGGGAACCTTCTTGCACTGTTGGTGGGAATGTAAACTGCTACAGCCACTATAGAGAACAGTATGGACGTTCCTTTAAAAAACTAAATATAGAATTACCATATGATCCAGCAATCCCACTACTGGGCATATATCCAGAGAAAACCATAATTCAAAAAGACACATGCACCACAATGTTCATTGCAGCACTATTTACCATAGCCAAGTCATGGAAGCAACTTAAGTGCCCAGCGACAGACAAATGGATAAAGAAGATGTGGTACATATATACAATAGAATATTACTAAGCCATAAAAAGGAATGAAATTGGGTCATTTGTAGAAAAGTGGATGGATCTAGAGACTGTCATACAGAGTTAAGTAAGTCAGAAAGAGGAAAACAAGTATCATATATTAATGCATATATGTGGAACCTAGAAAAATGGTACAGATGAACCTGTTTGCAGGGCAGAAATTGAGACACAGATGTAGAGAACAAACATATGGACACCAAGGGAGAAAAGCAGTGGGGGGTTGAGGGTGGTGGTGTGATGAATTGGGCGATTGGGATTGACATGTATACACTGATGTGTATAAAATTGATGACTAATAAAGACCTGCTGTATAAAAAAATAAATAAAATAAAATTCAGAAAAAAAAATCAGACAGCCTGTTTGTTCACAATATTAAAAGGCATCTGGAATTAGCTACAGTAAGGGATTGAAAGTTGCCTGAAGAATGGACACAGAAAGGCTGTGTCTCTGGATGCCATGTCATTTGGGATGGTGGAGCTGCTGGGCCTTCCTACTGACCACTGTCTTGCAAAAAGTGCAGAAAAGGGAGGGATGGTTTTATTCATCTTCCATCATTCCTTTCACTGGGTCCTTCTGTCTCATCTCATCCAGCTGTCTCTTTGTCTCTTCTTCCATCCTTCAAATGTTCTCCATAGTCAGGTCAACCCAGTTATTGATCCAACAGAATAGCTGCCTGTGGAAGTTTGTAAACAGATGTCTCTCTTGCTTATGTATAAAATTTTCCACTTTGTTCTGTAGGCCCCACCCCTTGAACTTGACAGTATCCAGTTTATATGCACACAAGTATGGGCAGTCTTTCTGATTTACAAGTTCTTATTTCCAATTGGGGTCAAGGATCCTCGGCCTGTTTTGATAGATAAAAATTTTTCTGGATCTTCCTCTGCCTTGTAATTCTGTCTAAGTACTTCACTTTAATCTGCAATGTCTGTATATATGGCTTCCACATGTTTCCATGCCTCAGGCTCCAGTTTATGCACATTTTCCTGGGTGCCAAGATCTGGTTTATGCCAGGTTTCCATTTTAATCAGACAGTATTCTTTCAGGTACTCATTTGTAATAACAGTTCTGTAATAAAAGTAGTCATTACATGCTTTTTCATATATATCCAGGGCTCCATCTGGGGCCAGCATTCCAACAAACGTGGGCACTTTGCCCTGTAAGTGGTAGATCTTGTGCATGTACTGGCCTTTCTCACCGTTCTTTTCATAGGTCTCATTCACCAGAACCTCCACACTTTCACCACCACCCATTCCCATTTTCCCTGGCCTCCACCACAGAATACAGCTGCCCTACTTGACACTCTTCTACAGACGCAGGTAGGATGACTCCATACTCCTTGAACAGCATCATATTGCTTCCAGCTCAAGGGTTGCCCACTGCCTGCCCAGCTTCCCACAGCTTCTTGGCAGCCCCTCTCCTGGTGGTCCAGACTGCTGCCTGTGTGATTTCATCATGGTCTGCTGTCCCCACAGCTCTCTCTGCTGTCACCTCACCGGATCCTGCTGCCCCAGCCTCACCCCCTCCCGCCATTTATTTCTTTTAAAAATAAGCCCAGGTAATTTTTACAGAACTGTGCTTTTATTTTGTATGTGGTGCAGTTGTGTCTGTTATTTTTGTTTTTTGGTGTTTTTTTTGCATTGCATTACATATATTATTAATCCATTAATGTTTTTTCTAGTGATTTCTTTTTGAAACCAAAGACAATTCTTTGATAAAATCAATAAAATTGATGAAACCCCAAAGCCATACTGATCAGGAAAAAACAAAAGAGAGAGAAAGCACAAGTCATCAATTATAGGAATAAGAGAGGTGACATTACTACAGATTTTACAGACATTAAAATAATAGTCAGGGTGTGTTATGGGTAACTTTAGGCTAATACTGTGGACACTAACACATTGTAATGTTTTTTCCACTTCTCTGTAAATTTGTGTGTTCATGTGTGTTTGTGTATAATAGTAAAAAAAAAAAAGAATTTTAGATTTAAAGCAAGGGAGAAAATCATGCATTAGTACATGAAACCCAAATAAAATGGATTAAAAAAAGCTGGAGAAAATATTTGCAATATAATGACAATCCAAGGAGTATTAGTTCTAATATATAAGTAGCTTTGAATCTGTATAAGAAGATAAACATTCCTATTAAGAAAAAAAAGGAAATTTTCAAAGCGAAAAATTTTTAAATGGCCAATAAAAATAAATGTGTTTATATACAAATATATATAATAATCAAGCTCAAAGTTAAGTAAATATAAAGTATTCAACATTAGGTAGAATTTTCAGCTGTCACCTTTTCAAAACTATTTTAATGAAAATATTTAGTACTGGCAAGGTTATAGGTTAACATACTTATGCACTGCAACAGGCATTTTTTAAGAGAGTCTGGAAGTTATTATGTATCTGATAAAATATGTCACAACTCTTTCAAAAAGTACTTCAACATTTTTGACAATGAATTCCTCATCTAACATTTATGAAAAATTTGTTTATCAGAGTTTTAATTTCATGACATTTCATGAAATATTAGTCATCACAATGAACAATAATAAGGAATTGGTTAGATTACACTATACATATAATACTTTAATAGGCAAATGTTATAAATAATTATTTAGATGAGTATGTAATAAGAAGAAAAATTCTCACTTTATATTAGCAATTAAAAGACAAATTACAAAACAGCATATATAATGTAATCTCATATTTTTTGAAAAATTTTTTGAAGACTTTAGTAAAATTAAAATAATGCTTATTTCTAGCTAGTGTTTTAGGTGAGTTTTGTGTAAGTTTGTGTTTTTTTCCTTTATTATGCAAATTTATACAATAAACATTTATTAATTTTATGAACATTATAGAACCAAAAAAACTATTTTGTTGTTAAAAATATTTGCTTAGCATTTTTCTTGCTTGCTTTTTGTTTACTGGGTTGATTGTAGTAGATGGTGTGTTTTTGATTTAATGTAGTAAAATGTACATGGTTTGGAGTATTTCATTTTATGATTTTTACCCATTAGGCCATTATATCCTTCCTAAGTGTCTTCACTTAGAAAGAACAGTCAGAAAATATACTGAGAAGTGCCTTCCCTAAGTAAACAGAAGGAGAGTATTGAAACTAGCTACTGGGCAGAAAGGCTCATTTTGGGAATTCTGCTCTTAGGTCTCTAGGTTCCCATTCAAAGATGAGGTGCAACATTTTTACAGTTGAAATTCAAATAGTACAATTAACCATTCTATGTTTCCCCAAAGGAAACAGTATAGTTTCTTCCCACTGTCAAGGTTTGTATAGCTTAGGAAAGAAAAAAATTAAAGAAGAATCCATGATTGCTGCATCTGACTGCTTGACTGCTGGTTATGCTGGATGAGCACCTTTACCACAGCAAGCAAACTAATGAAACTTTCTGAACCTCAGTTTTCTCATCAGAAAATACCTGAGCATATTGATTTTTAATTTGCATAATTTTGTGAAGATTAAAGTGTTGAAAGCACCAGGTTTCCAACGTGGTTTGTTTTATCATGGTAGGTCTTATGATAGGGTACCCTTCAGCAAGCCTGAAACTAGAACAATGTGCTGTTTTCAACAATAGCACAGTAATCTCTTGAGGTCCCACTACATGGTAAATAATATGTGTGTAAATTTTTGAGACTCTTTTGCTCTTGTGACCTATTGAAAGAGTCTCATGACTTTAAGGTCATTTGTATATGCTGTTAAAATGAGACAGTGATTTACTTTACAGTTTAATATATCTCCCAAGACTCTTCTTTATTATTCATTACCTTAGTAGTTTATCTTAGATATTCCTAACTATGTTTGCTAAAGAAATTTTAGAATTGTATATAATGGCATTGCCTCAGGCAAAAACTTTGATTGATATTTCCATTGTACTGGTTTTCTCTGATTTAACTCAATAACATTTTTTTTGAATTTTGTTTTATTTTTATACAGCAGAATCTTAATACTTGTCTATTTTATACATATCAGTGTATACATGACAATCCTAATCTCCCAATTCATCCCACCACCCATGCCCCACTTTCCCCTTGCAGCATCCACATGTCTGTTCTCCATCTGCATCTCTACCTCTGCTCTGCAAACCAGTTCATCTGTACCATTTTTCTAGATTCCACATATATACATTAACATATGATATTTGTTTTTCTCTTTCTGACTTACTTCACTCTGTATGACAGACTCAATGTCCATACACATCTCTACAAATGACCCAGTTTCATTCCTTTTTATGGCTGAGTAATATTCCATTGTATATATGTACCACATCATCTTTATCCATTCATCTGTTGATGGGCATTTAGGTCGCTTCCATAACCTGGCTATTGTAAATACTGCTGCAATGAATATTGGGGTGCATGTGTCTTTTTGAATTATAGTTTTATCTGGGTATATTCCCAGCAGTGGGATTGCTGATCATATGGTAATTTTATTTTTAGTTTTTAAGGAACCTCCATACCATTCTCCATAGTGGCTGTATCAATTTACATTCCCACCAACAGTGTAGGAGTGTTCCCTTCTCTCCACATTCTCTCCAACATTTATTGTTTGTAGATATTTTGATGGCCATTCTGACTGTTGTGATGTGATACGTCATTGTAGTTATGATTTACGTCTCTCTAATAATTAGTGACGTTGAGTATCTTTCATGTGCTTTTTGGCCATCAGAATGTTTTCTTTGGAGAAATGTCTATTAAGGTCTTCCACCCATTTTTTTGATTGGGTTGTTGATTTTTTTTTGATATTGAGCTGCATGAGTTCTTTGTATATTTTGGAGATTAATCCTTTGTCAGCTGCTTTATTTGAAAATATTTTGTCCCATTCTGAAGGTTGTCTTTTCATCTTCTTTATAGTTTCCTTTGCTGTGCAAAAGCTTTTAAGTTTCATTAGATCCCATTTGTTTATTTTTATTTTATTTCCATTACTCTAGGAGGTGGGTCAAAAAAGATCTTGCTGTGATTTATGTCAAAGAGTGTTCTTCCTATGTTTTCCTCTAAGAGTTTTATATGTCTGGGCTGACATTTAGGTCTTTAATCCATTTTGAGTTTATTTTTGTGTATGGTGTTAGGGAGTGTTCTAATTTCATTCTTTTACATGTAGCTGTCCAGTTTTCCCAGCACCACTTATTGAATAGACTGTCTTTTCTCCATTGTATATCTCTGCCTCCTTTGTCATAGGTTAGTTGATCATAGGTGCGTGGGTTTATTTCTGGGCTTTCTATCCTGTTCCATTGATCTATATGTCTGTTCTTATGTGAGTACCATACTGTCTGGATTACTGTAGCTTTGTAGTATAGTCTGAAGTCAGGGAGTCTGATTCCTCAAGCTCTGTTTATTTCCCTCAAGATTGCTTTGGCTGTCTGGGGTCTTTAGTGTCTCCATACCAATTTTAATGGTTTTTGTTCTAGTTTTGTAAAAAATGCCATTAGTATTTTGATAGGGATTGCAATGAATCTGTAGATTGCTTTGGGTAGTAGAGTCATTTTCACAATATTTATTCTTCCAATCCAACAACATGATATATATCTCCATCTGTTGGTGTCTTCTTTGATTTCTTTCATCAGTGTCTTATAGTTTTCTGAGTACAGGTCTTTTGTCTCCTTAGGTAGGTTTATTCCTAGGTATTTTATTCATTTTGTTGCAATAGTGAATGGGATTGTTTCCTTCATTTTTCTTTTGGATCTTTCATTGCTAATGTATAGGAATGCAAGGGATTTCTATATACTGATTTCGTATCCTGCAACTTTACCAAATTCATTGATTAGCTCTAGTAGTTTTCTGGTGGCATCTTTAGGACTATCTTTGCATAGTATCATGTCATCTGCAAATGCAGACACTTTTACTTCTTCTTTTCTAGTTTGGATTCCTTTTATTTCTTTTTCTTCTCTGATTACTGTTTGTAAGACTTCCAAAACTATGTTGAATAAAAGTGGCAAGAGTGGACATTCTTGTCTTGTTCCTGATCTTAGAGGAAATGCTTTCAGCTTTTCACCATTGAGAATGATGTTTGTTGTGGGTTTGTTGTATATCGCCTTTATTATGTTGAGGTAGGTTCCCTCTCTGCCCATTTTCTGGAAAGTTTATATCATAAATGTTGTTGAATTTTGTCAAAAGCTTTTTCTGCATGGATTGAGATAATCATATGGTTTTTATTCTTCAATTTGTTAATATGGTGTAACATTGATTGATTGGCATATATTGAAGAATCCTTGCATCCCTGGGATAAATCCCAATTGATCATAATATATGATCCTTTTAATGTGTTGTTGGATTATTTTTGCTAATATTTTGTTGAGGATTTTTGCATCTATATTCATCAGTGTTATTGGGCTGTAATTTCTTTTTTTGTAGTATCTTTGTCTGATTTTGGTATCAGGGTGATGGTATCCTCATAGAATTAATTTGGAAGTATTCCTTCCTCTGTGAATTTTTGGAAGAGTTTGAGAAGGATGGGTGTTAGCTGTTTTCTAAATGTTTGATAGAATTCACGTGTGAAGACTTCTTTTCCTGGACTTTACTTTGTTGGAAGATTTTAATCACAGTTTCAATTTCATTACTTGTAATTGGTCTGTTCATATTTTCTATTTCTTCCTGGTTCAGTCTTGGAAGGTTATACCATTCTAAGAATTTGTCCATTTCTTCCAGGTTGTCCATTTTATTGGCATAGAGTTTCTTGTAGTAGTCTCTTATGATGCTTTGTATTTCTGTGATGTCTGTTGTAATTTCTCCTTTTTCATTTCTAATTTTATTGATTTGAGTCCTCTCCCTCTTTTTATTGATGAGTCTGCATTATGTTTTATCAAACTTGCTTATCTTCTCAAAGAAACAGCTTTTAGTTTTTTTTTTTTAATCTTTGCTACTGTTTTCTTTGTTTCTATTTTCTTTATTTCTGCTCTGATCTTTATGACTTCTTCCCTTCTGCTAACTTGGGTTTTGTTTATTCTTCTTTCTCTAATTCCTTTAAGTGTAAGGTTAGATTGTTTATTTGAGATTTTTCTTGTTTCTTGATGTAGGATTCTATTGCTATAAACTTCCCCCTCAGAACTGCTTTTGCTGCATCCCTTAGGTTATGGATCATTGTGTTTTTGTTATCATTTGTCTCTAGGTATTTTTTGATTTCCTGCTTTATTTCTTCAGTGATCTCTTGGTTATTTTGCAATGTACTGTTTACTCTCCATGTGTTTGTGTTTTTATGTCTTTTTCCCTGTAATATTTTTCTAATCTGATAGCATTGTGATCAGAAAAGATGCTTGATATGATTTCAATTTTCTTAAAGTTACTGAGCCTTGATTTGTGACCCAAGATGTTATCTAGCCTTGAGAATGTTCCATGTGCACTTGAGAAGAAAGTGTAATCTTCTGTTTTTCTGATTGGATGTCCTATAAATATCAATAAAATCTATCTGGTCTATTGTGTCATTTAAGCTTACATTTCCTTATTAATATTCTCTCTGGATGATATGTCCATTGGTGTAAGTGAGGTGTTAGAGTCCCCCAGTATTATGGTGTTACTGTCAATTTCCTCTTTTATAGCTGTTAACATTTGCCTTATGTATTGAGGTGCTCCTATATTGGGTGCATATATATTTATAATTGTTATATTTTCTTCTTGGTTAGATCGCTTCATCATTGTGTAGTGTCCTTCCTTGTCTCTTGTAACATTCATTATTTTAAAGTCTATTTTATCTGAGGGGAGAACTTCAAGATGGCAGAGATCAACTTCTTCCCCACAAATACATCAGAAATACAATTACATGTGGAACAACTCCTAAAATACACCTACTGAATGCTGGCAGAAGACCTCAGACTTCCCAAAAGGCAAGAAACTTCTTCCCCACAAATATATCAGAAATACAATTACATGTAGAACAACTCCTAAAGTACACCTACTGAATGCTGGCAGAAGACCTCAGACTTCCCAAAAGGCAAGAAACCCCTCATGTACCTGGGTAAGGCAGAAGATAAAAGGAAAGACAGAGACAAAAGAATAGGGACGGGACCTGCACCTCTGGGAGGGAGCTGTGAAGGAGGAAATGTTTCCACACACTAGGAAGCTCCTTCACTGGCAGAGACAGAAAGTGCAAGGGGGGAGGGGAAGCTTCAGAGTCACGGAAGAGAGCGCAGCAACAGGGGTGCAGAGGGCAAAGTGGAGAAGTTCCCATACAGAGGATCATTGCTGACCAGCACTCACCAGCCTGAGAGGCTTGTCTGCTCACCTACTGCAGCAGGTGTGTGCTGAGAGCTGAGGTTCTGGCTTCGAAGGTCAGATCCCAGGGAGAGGACTGGGGTTGGCTGGGGGAACACAGCCTGAAGGGGCTAGTGCACCACAGCTATCCTGGAAGGTGTCCGGGAAAATTTCTGGACCTGCCTAAGAGGCAAGAGACCATTTCTTCAGGATGCGTGAGAAGAGGGGATTCAGAGTACTGCTTAAACAAGCTCCAGAGATGGGTGCGAGCCATAGCTATCACCTCAGACACCAGAGACAGGCATGAGATGTTAAGGCTGCTGTTGCAGCCACCAATTGGCCTGTGTCCCAGGTCACTATCCACACCTCCCCTCTCAGGAGCCTGTGCAGCCTGCCATTGCCAGGGTCCCGTGATCCAGGGACAACTTCCCTGGGAGAGCACACGTCATGCCTCAGGCTGGTGCAACATTATGCGAGCCTCTGCTACCATAGGCTCACCCCACCTACTGTACCTCTCCCTCCCCCTGGCCTGAGTGAGCCAGAGCCCCCAATCAGCTGCTACTTTTAACTCTGTCCTGTCTGAGTGAAGAACAGATGCCCTCAGTTGACCTACATGCAGAGGCAGGGCCAAATCCAAAGCTGAACACCAGGAGCTGCATGAACAAAGAAAAGAAAGGGAAATTTCTCCCAACAGGCTCAAGAGCAGTGGATTAAATCTCCACAATCAACCTGATGTACCCTGGATCTGTGGAATACCTGAATAGACAATGAATAGTCCCAAAATTGACGTAGTGGGATTTGGGAGCAACTATAGACTTGGGGTTTGCTTTCTGCATCTAATTTGTTCCTGGTTTTATGTTTGTCTTAGTTTATTATTTAGAGTTTATTATCATTGGTAGTTTTTTTATTGACTTGATTGCTCTTTTCCTCCTTTTCCTGTTTTTATATATAGATATATAATTTTTTTTCCTTTTTTCTCTTTTTGTGAGTGTGTATATGTATGCTTCTTTTTGTGATTTTGTCTGTACAGCTTTGCTTTTACCATTTGTTCTAGGGTTCTGTCTTGTCCAGTTTTTTTTGTTTGTTTTTGTTTTATTTTTAGTACAGTTGTTAATGCTTGTATCACTGTTGGATTTGTTTTTTGGTTTGCTTGCTCTTTTTCTTTCTTTCTTTCTTTCTTTCATTCTTTCTTTTCTCTCTCTTATTTTCACTACTTTTTAATTTTTATTTCTTTTTTTATTTTTCCTTTTAATAACTTTATTTTCTTTCTTTCTTTCTTTTTTCTACTTTTTCTTCTGAGTTGTGTGACAGAGAGTGTCTTGGTGCTCCAGGCCTGTGTCTCTGAGGTGGGAGAGGCAAGTTCAGGACATTATTCCACCATAGAAGTCCCAGCTCCACATAATATCAAACAGCAAAAGCTCTCTCAGAGATCTCCATCTCAATTCTAAGACCCAGCTCCAGTCAACAATCAACAAGCTACAATTCTGGAAACACTATGCCAAACAACTAGCAAGAGAGGAACACAACCCCATCCATTAGCAGAGAGGCTGCCTAAAATCATAAGGTCACAGACACCCCAAAACACACCACCAGATGTGCTCCTGCTCACCAGAAAGAAAAGATCCAGCATCATCCACCAGAACACAGGTACTAGTCTCCTCCAGCAGGAAGCCTACACAACCCACTGAACAAACCTTAGCCACTGGGGACAGACACTAAAACAATGGGAACTATGAACCTGCAGCCTGTGAAAAGGAGGCCCCAAACACAGTAAGTGACACAAAATGAGAAACACACAGCAGATGAAGTAGCAAAGTAAAAACCCACCAGACCAAACAAATGAAGAGGAAATAGGCAGTCTACCTGAAGCAGAATTCAGAGTAATGATAGTAGAGATGATCCAAAATCTTGGAAACAGATTGGAGAAAATGCAAGAAATGTTTAAAAAGGACCAAGAAGAACTAAAGAGCAAACCAACAATGATGAACATGTAAAAAGTCCATGTAAAATAGATAGCTAGTGGGAAGTATCCACATAGCACAGGGAGATCAGCTCGATGCTGTGTGACCACCTAGAGGGGTGGGATAAGGAGGGTGGGAGGGAGACGCAAGAGGGAGGAGATATGGGGATATATGTTTATGTACAGCTGATTCACTTTGTTATAAAACAGACACTAACACACCATTGTTAAGCAATTATACTCCAGTAAAGTTAAAATAAATAAAATTTAAAAATAAAGTCTATTTTAACTAAGTATTGCTACTCCAGCATTCTTTTGATTCCCATTTGCATGGATTAACATTTTCCATCCCCTCACTTTCAGTGTATATGTCCCTAAGTCTGAAGTTGGTCTCTTGTAGACAGCATATATATGGGTCTTGTTACTGTATTCATTCAGCGAGGTTTTGTCTTTTGGTTGGAGCATTTAATCCATTCCCATTTAAGGTAATTATTGATATGTATGTTCCTATTTCCATTTTCTTAATTGTTTTAGGTCTGTTTTTGTAGGTCCTTTTCTTCTCTTGTGTTTCCCACTTAGAGAAGTTCCTTTAGCATTTATTTTAGAGGTGGTTTGGTGGTGCTGAATTCTCTTAGCTGTTGCTTGTCTGTAAAGCTTTTGATTTCTCCATCAAATCTGAATGAGATCCTTGCCTGGTACAGTAATCTTGGTTGTAGGTTCTTCCCTTTCATTACTTTAAATATGTCATGCTACTCCCTTCTGGCTTGTAGATTTTCTGCTGAGAAATCAGCTGTTAACCTTATGGGAGTTCCCTTGTATGTTATTTGTCATTTTTCCCTGTTGCTTTTAATATTTTTTCTTTGTCTTTAAATTTTGTCAGTTTGATTACTATATGTCTCAGCATGTTTCTTCTTGGGTTTATTCTGCCTCGGACTGTCTGCACTTCCTGTACTTGGGTGGCTATTTCCTTTCCCATGTTAGGGAAGTTTTTGACTATCATCTCTTCAAATATTTTCTTGGGTCCTTTCTCTCTCTCTTCTCCTTCTAGGACCCATATAATGTGAATGTTAGTACATTTAATGTTGTCCCAGCAGTCTCTTAGTCCATCTTCATTTATTTTCATTCTTTTTTGTTTATTCTATTCTGTGGCAGTGAATTCCACCATTCTGTGTTCCAGGTCACTTATCTGTTCTTCTGCCTCAGTTATTCTGCTATTGATTCCTTCTAGTGTATTTTTCATTTTAGTTATTGTATTGTTCATCTCTATTTGTTTGTTCTTTAATTCTTCTAGTTGTTTTTTCTTTAAAATTCTAGGTGTTTGTTCTTTAATTCTTCTAGGTCTTTGTTAAACATTCCTTGCATCTTCTTGATCTTTGCCTCCAATTTTTTCCCAAGGTTCTGGATCATCTTCACTATCATTATTCTGAATTCTTTTCCTGGAAGTTTGCCTATCTCCAGTTCATTTGGTTGTTTTTCTGGGGTTTTATCTTGTTCTTTCATCTGGTACATAGTCCTGTGCCTTTTCATTTTGTCTATCTTTCTATGAATGTGGTTTTCTTTCCACAGGCTGCAGGATTATAATTCTGCTTGTTTCTCAATAACTTTTTGTTTATATGATGGAAGTTTTGTGATGGATATTTTTAAAAATATAGTGACAAACTTATCAGGCAAAATTTATACACATGCAAATTAATCCTGTTTGGTTCTCAAAATCATGGTCCACTATGAACACTTAAAGAAATAGATTGACATAAAATTCCAATGAAACACACATTAGCTCTTACACATTCCGTCTACTGTCCAGTCTGGAATGAGTGGTCAGCATAGTCTGCAAACTGATAAAACCACTGGTAGACCATAAGCCATGAAACACATTTCTCTTTGTCATGTTCATGAGTGTGAGCTTGTTTGATATGTACTTACTGAAGTGCTCAAGCTTTTTGGCTTGCAATTAGAATGTTCCTCACAATGAAAACTAGCCCATGGGCCAACTATCCCTTGAAACCTCATAAGTAGAATTGGACGTAAGCTTCTCTCCCAGGAGAAGGAAACAAAATGTGTTTATATGATTATGAGTGCAGCGTAATGAAGGGCAGATGTTTGGGTCCAGTAATTCTTTAAAGATCATTTTCATTCATCCACTAAATTATTCATTCATTGACAAGAATTAGCACCTACTAAGTGTCAGACATTGTATAAGGTCTTCTTAGTGACAGAATATAAGAAACTAACGATCCATTCAAAAATTTTTTTAAAAAACTGTCTTTGTTTACTTAAGCTTGTGCTTCAGATTTTTGTGAGATGGATTTTTGCTTACCACAATCACAATTTTACCTGCTTGGATAGAAAGAAAAGAAAGATAAGAAAGAGCAGATTAAAAAGAATATAAGAAAACCATTTTCTACAATTCCTCCAGTAAAGTATATACATATATATTTATATCCCATATATATATTTATGTGTGTGTTTGTATATATATACACACATATATACAGAAGTTATATATATATATATATATATAAAGTACTTTATATGTGTTTGAAAAGTGCAGAAAAACTTTACTACTACAAATATTTAGGTTATATATATATCATACGTATATTTATGTTAAATATTTGTAATAATAAAGTTTTTCTATACTTTTCATCAGCCAGTCAGAACTGAGCCTGTCTACATATGAATAAAGATGTCATAAGGAACAGTTTTTACGATATGAGCCACAGTTACTGTTGCTATGGAATTCCCTCCAACTCCCCATGTTCCCTTTGGTCTGAAAGGGGCATCTGTTAGATTCAGACCTAACACACAAACCCCAACACTATTAGGGGGTTTACAGAATTGCTAAGTTAAAAGCAATATGGTACATGAATATGTGAACAGGGTAGCTCTTTTTCTGAAAGAGGGGTGGATCTTTATTCTGCTTTAGAGACAAGTGTCAGAACATATATTTTGTGATACAAAGGCTCAGAATGGGAAGGAAATTTTGAAAGACAAGTCCACCCCACTATATCTTGAAAACTCAGGAGTCTTTTTTTTTTTCTTTTTAAATCCCTCCTCCCTCCTTTCCCTCAAGGTTTTTAGGGTAAAAGCAAGAGACTATATTATGAATTGAAATACTTAGGAATGGGAGAAAATAAATACAAGGAAATAATAACTATCAGGGCTGCCAGCTGACATCACGCTACCTGCAAGTGAATCTACCCCAGTCCCTTGTGTTTCTTCAATGCATTGCATGATTTTAACAGTCACGGTGTCTAACTTTTAGCTTCCATTGTGCTTCTGGTGTAGCCAAAAACAATTCCTAAGTCAAGTGCTTTTCTTTTTACCTTTCCTCAAAATTTTAAGAGCTAATATGAAATACCAAAACACCACTAACTGAAAACTGATTTTGGAACGAATTACAAAGCCAGCTCAGTTGAGAAGAACACATGGAGAAGTTTCAATCAACTACCTCTGTCCCCACTGAAAGTCTCTGTTAAATTTCTCTGACTGGGGCTTAAGTAGTAATTTTCAGATCTCTTGCAATCCAAAGAAGAATAATTTGCAAATTTAGCTATTGAAACTTAAGGAACAACTTTACTAACAGGACTTTAATTCCAGGGTTAACACAGATAAAATTAACTATATCTTTGAAAGGATAATGTAAGTCAGATTTATTAAGTTATGGCCAAAGAAAAATATTTAATAATGTTTTATCTTTTCCATGAATTCTAAAATTCTTGGGTGTCAGACTAAATGTTTCACATAACAATCATAAGCTGTGGGTTTTATCATTCTAATTTAACAGACGTGAAAAATGAGGAAAATAATGTGACTAGGGCTCAGATCCAGAAAGGGTTATCTGATATACAAGGCTGGACTTCCAATTACAATACTTACCTTTTGTTGAGAATTTACTGTTTTCATGCTCTGCGCTAAGTGTGTTATGTGCATTGTCTCATTTAACATTTACATAAACTCTATGGTATAGTTGCAATTACTTCTCATTATTTTCTAGATGATAAACCTGAAGCTTAGAGAAGTAAATTAATATCCCCTGTGCCACACAACTAGTGAAGGCTAGAGCAGGATCTTAGCCAGTCTTTGACTCTGCACTCTTCATTCTCATCCACCAGACAGTGTCATTGTCACTATTTCATCTGTGTTTGAAAATAAAGTTCATATAGATTGTTATTAGTAACAGAATGAGTATATGGAAATGGAGAAGCAATAAGGGAGGTAAAACGTAGCATAGTACATAAGTATTGCAATTCAACATTGAGAAAGACATAGGAGAGTGAATCCAATTCCCCAGAGTGCTGGGACTCCTCTCTGTTTGTTAGGGTAGAAGGACATGTGGTTGAAAAGGTGGGCCAAACAAAGTCCTAAGTTTTCCAGTGAGTTCTTTTCTGCTTCTTTGTGTGTACTTGGGGAATGCCAAAGACATATATAGAGCTATGTATGGCAGAGAGGAGTTAAAGCAGACCATGCTCACTCACATACTTCCAAAACAAAAGAGAGATTTTCCAATTGGTTCAGCCTTGCTAAACATGCCAAAGACGTGTAAAGCATAACTTTTTCTACAAAAGCATCCTAAATACTTATATTAGAGATAGGGAAGGTACAATCCAGATACACCAAACCAGACCACTAGTATTTGTCTCTCAAACCAGCCAGACAGTAAGGTATCTAAGAGTTCAGATAGCCACATTCAGATAACTAAAAGCAGGAAGCTGACAGATACCATGAGTATCAGGGATGATCTGAAAATGTTGAATTAACTGATAATTTTTGGATATGCTACTTTCTTAAATCCTTTAACAGATGGTACTTTCCCCACTAGCTGCAGCAGCATCTATCACAAAGTTGAAAAATTATGAACCATCCACCTAAAGTAGAAATTTCTCTATGTGTAGATGATAATTTGTGATGAAATCAAGTACAGTAGTGAGGGAACAAGCTTGTCCCTTTGCGTTTGACTGTACAAGGAAATTAGGTTGCAGCCTCCAATTTTGCCCAGTGCTTAAACGGACCAAGAACCTATTTGAAGAGAAAAGGAAAATATGGTAGCAAGTTTTTTACTTCATGCATTTAATACATGTGTCTTGCTCGGTTAATGTTAACTTCTGAAAGATTCCATCCTCATACCATGATGCCAGTCAGATTGGTCTGACTCAGATGCACAAGAACACAAACCTTGCACTGATCTATGACTAAATCTTACCACAATTTACTATTAAAATTGAGCATTATCACACATTATTAGTAAAATTATTCCCTTGAAAGAATGGTTGCATGAAACCTCCCCACCTAGTGCCATGGGTAGCTTAATGAAATCCCTTCAGGTTTTGCTGGGCAATCTTTACTTTTTCAGGAGAACTCAAATAGCCATGTAAGTGCAAAGACATTAACATAAAAGGCTGCATAGATTCTGAAGATATTTTTAAGTTGATGAGAGACAGTATAAAGAATGTATTTTGACACATTTTGGTTTAGAAAAAAGCTTGACCCTTAATCGAGTTCTTAAAAAAAAATAGAAAACACAGTAACCTCAAGATACCAAAATAATAAAATTAACACTGACTTCAATGTACTAGAAAATTTTATTAAGAACTGAATACATACCAAGGACACTGCCAATATTTTCAGGGCACTCAATTTCACACTTCTGTGTAGTAGGGACTATCACTGGCCTTATTTCACCACTGAGGAAACTGAGGCTCAGAAAGGTGAGGTTAATTATGCAAAGTCACAAAGTAAGTAGCAGAGTCAAGATTGAATCCAGATATTCCAGATCAAGAGCTCATTATTTAAAACAATAAACTGATTTGAGTCTTTCTGCGGAAAAAAATCAAAAAGAAAAATGTTCTATTAGGTCTAGGATGCCATAATCCCAATTCAATAAAAGGATGCCTGAAAATCATCTATAATTAAAGGGCTCTACTGAAACTAAATCAGTGTTACAGAGACAAAAAAATATTAATGGATTATTATATCCTGGTCATATTTCAAAGGATTTTATTTATAAAGTACCAAAGAGCTATGTTAAGATATAGATTTCCCTGTGAGAGTGAATAGAAGTGAAGTAAGTGTATTTACAAACTCTTAAATGCCCTTCTCAGAGGCAAATTGAAGTCATGTGTGTAGAGCAATGTTAGATTACTAGGCTTATAATGTCAGGAAAACTGCTTAACATTTTTAAACCTATTTCTTTGTTGGTACACACACACACACACATCCTATTCTACTGTCTAAAGTGTTGTGAGGGTGGTATAAATGTCTAGTGAAGGAGAAATCTGCTGGCAGTAATAGTAAAATAAGTAATTTGGCCCCACCCAACCACTGAAAACAAGTAGAAAATTTGAATTTAAAAACTCTGCTCAAAAGCATCAGCATGGTGATAAGACAATGAGGAGTGAATGGATCAAGATGCTAGAGACAAGGAAACCCAAAGAAATAGCTCAACATTTGGGCTATATTTGCCCTAGGGCGAGGGCATCTGCACATTCTGGACAAGGCAGCTGAATAGCTGAGAAGTTGAGCAGAGTTTTGGACAGACCCTGAGGCTCAGGGGATAAAAATTGGAGCTCAGCAACACCCCCTACACACACACACACACACACACACACACAGGACATTGGGTTAAGAAGTCTAAAGTTTACACTCCAGGAGTAAAGGTGAGTCAAAACTAGATTGACCTTTATGATAACTGAAGCTCTGATTGGATACAGGAAATAATGGGCTTCTAGTGCACCAAAGGCAGGGTCTCTGTTGAAAGAGCACACAGTAGGGGATCTTAGGTGCTGTCAATGTTTTATTCTTGGCCTGAGTGGTGTTTACAAGAATTATTGACTTCATGACAGCTTATTGGTCTATACACTTATGATTTCCATGCTTTTCTCTACTAGGTTTTATCTTTCAGTAAAAGCATTTTTAAGATATTTATGGTAGGGACATAGTAAAGGGACAAAGTAGGTAATTAAATTGTTAATCCCACTAAGGGATCATAAGTAAAGAAAAAAAGTATAGGAGGCCCTGTAAGTTAGTAATCACTCAAGAAAGCAGATTTGTTTAACCACAAGACGAAGCAGGCTTGCTTAGTAACAAAACCATGCAACAGAAGCATGAGAAATGCCCCAAAACAATAAAACAATGGTGGAATGAGAACCACATCCTGCCCAGTAAGGTCAGTAAGTTAACGATTCCCAGGACATGCTCCTCTGTGCACACTAAAAACAAAAAAAAATTAAGGAAAGGTGACATTATCCTGAAACCTGAGATGATTTACCATATTTTAGTATATGTTACTGCCTTCTTGTGCATTTCCATTGTGCCGTGACAGTCCCAGTTTGACCACGTAGGGACAAGAAAACTCCCCCACCTGACATGGAGTAGGAACTGATGATGGAAGAATGACATCTAATCAAGAATGAGGAAAAAAGTGATCTTTTCCCCCTCCCCACTTTTCCTTTGATTATAAAACTGTAGCCAACTAAGTTCTGGGTGTGGCACTCCCTTGTCCATTCACTTGTATCTCTTACAAGCATCCTATACTAACAACTCTTTCCTTACCTGTCACTATACCTCTTGCTGATTTCTTTCTGCACCAAGACAGAGGAACCTATGCTCTACTAAGTACTGAGACCCATTCTGTCAGTTTCATTTATATTTAAGGCAAAAACAAACAAACAACCAAAAAAAAAACCCTTGTAATAATCTCTGGCATGTTAGAAGTTTATTCTTTCTATGGTATTTTAAAAAATTTTTTCAGTAGTTTATATAGATAGATAGATGATAGAAAATCTACAATACCAAGCTTTTAGATAAAAACGAACACACAATAAGTAAATAAACACAATAAAATACCAGTATAAATCCTGAAAATTCAGGACTATGTAATACTGAAATGAGGTTTCTGCTTCTTCCCCAGAGTTTGATAATGTGAGCCACAATGTTCACTGATGGCAAAGTACAAGGCAAAGAATTCATGACAGTGTACACTGCTGCCAGGTATGAAAAAAGAGAGAGAGAAAGCGCAAAGGAAGGAAGGAAGAAAGGAAGGAGAGGAGGGAGGTAGGGAGGAAAGAAGCCTTCTGAAAACCAGATCCCTGGAGCATTGAAACCATTCTATTTTCAGTAAGATGCCCAGGCTCCCAGCATACCCATTTCCAAAGACTTCTCAAGGGCCTGGCTTCCACCTAGAGGGTCACATCATGTGAGCATACCTAATTGTTCAGGAATGTCACTGAGCACAATCCATTAATGTGAAATCCTCTTGCCAAGGTTTCAGAATAAAAAAATATAATGACCTTATATTTTTTTTCTTTTAAAAGTGTCCATCTGTCTTAATCAGATTTAGTAGAGACAGGGGCAAACTAATCTCCCAGAAGAATTTAATGTGAGGTAGAAAGGAAATGCTAGCTATCCCTACCACCCAAAACAGCCAGAGGAGAGCTACCTTCTCTCATCCTCACTCCCAAGATTCTGTCAATTTCTACTCAATTGTTGAAACTTTTCCTTTCTTCAGACCATAACTTTGTGCTTTTAGAATGTAGCATTCTTGAACGCTTTGATTATCATCTTTGGAAACCAGGTAAACTGAAGCCCAAATACCAGCTCTATCAGCTATTCTATTTTTAGATATCAAGCATGCCACATCATTGAGCCTCACTTTCTGAATCTGTTAAATAGACATAATCACCAATGTCCCAGGGTTAATGTTAATGCATGAACAGCAAACATTTCAAGGCCTGAGACATGAAAATCTCAGCAAATGTTATTATGCTATTTCCTTCTGCTTCTCTCTCATTTTACTTGTTTTTTCAAAAGACTGTGTATTTGTGATTGGCTGTGCTATTATATTCCAAGGCAACCAGTTGATTCAATCAATGTAGATTTTGAATTACACTCAAACCATACCTCATGTTGCATTTTGGATCAAATAGAATGCTTAATGATTTGGAATTGAGGCTAGGTGAGCTGTATGGTGAGCAAGATGACCTTGACATTTCCCCCAGTTTGACTAAATTTTAGAAGACAGGCTTTCTGACTCTAAGCTCCTGACCTCCCCCTTTTTAACATTTACTTTAGAAACCTGTGATTGTAAATCCTTTCCTTACTACTTAGAGACATAAATCTTTTGAGAAAGTTTCTTGCCAGTTTTACATACCAGTAATGTCTTTCGGGGTGGGATGGGGAGGGTGGGAGGGAGGGAGACGCAAGAGGGAAGAGATATGGGAACATGTGTATATGTATAATTGATTCACTTTGTTATAAAGTAGAAACTAACACACCATTGTAAAGCAATTATACTCCAATAAAGATGTAAAAAAAAAGACCTGGGAACCATTTCTTTGAAATGTAATCATCAAAGAAGATAGTGCCTCTATCTCCCAGTTTCTGTGAGAAGATAGGGGCTTAACTTGCTCCAAATTGTAAAACTACATCCAGTCATGAATATATGAGAAAAATGAGAAAATTTCCTTCTTTTAGGTAAGGTCAATTAGCAAACATAGATGACCTACCCTCATATGGAGTTGGGTATTTCTACGTATTCAGATTTTGTCTATGTTCTCTCCCCTTTTGCTGACAATAGTATTGGAATACAATCAACTTCTGTCTACTGATTTTGTCCAGTATGATTTCCTTTTTTAACCATGGATACATAATTTTTTGCACATTGATATTATTCATGAATGAATATACTCCTGTAATGATTTATTCATATCTGTATACCTGTAAACTTATCAGAGTTTCTTAGACAGAAAGACTATAAACAATCGTAAAGGAAGAGTGCTAGATATAAATCAAAAGATATGTCATTGACTTAATGTATCAGTGAGTTGATAAGTGAATCAAGAAATATTAATTAAATTCAGAGAATTTGGAGTTAGTGTGAGTTTTTCCCTTCATCAATCAATCAATCTCTGTTTCTCACCTTCTCTCCCTCTCCTTTTATTCTCTTTCCAATCATTTATTTCCAAAGTCAAATGTAAGAGGTAATTAAAAATAAATAAACACATATACATGGTACACAGACAAACAATTCAAGTGAAACACATATTTTAAAATAGTATTTTTTAAAATGGTATAATATTCGTAACATACCATTTAATATGTGGCTCACTAAATGTTCAGCACCTCAAGCAGGGTCTGCTCTATTGTTTTTCACAGTCAGGTAAAGTTTCTTTCCCCTACTTTTAACTCATTTCCTATAGAAGTGCTGATTATCCAAAAGAAGAATTCAGTTCTGCTTTCTAAATGCAGATAGTATCAGCCATCTTGATATGTCTGTTTGCTCAATTGCTTTTCAATTGTAATACTGTCATAAATATCTTCCAATATACTTTTATTCCTAAGAAGTTATGTATTAATAATTAGTGAGTTAAACCTGTTCCATCTGTCACATCAGATTCTTTCCTTTCATAATAGGAACTTATGAACAGACTGTGCAGAATTTATAGGCTCTCTCTCTCTCTCTATCTCTTTTAATATGACTCTCACTTAAATTCTTTACTAAGCAGGCAGAGTTGTATCTAATATCCATGAGATGTTATTACTTTAAAAGAAAAAAAAAGAGGTAGAAATCAATGTTTGTTTGTTCAATAACAGGGCAAAAGTAAAGAGAACACGTTTGGAAACAGCAGGTGAGGTTTTCAATTTGGAAAGCAATCAGAATATCAGTTGTCTGCCTTCAAGGACAGAGCTCATAGCTATATACAAATGGGGGGGGGGATCTGAATGCAGCTCTTCTTTATTTTGAGTTTCACACATTTACAAAGACATTCCTGACACTCCTACGTATATTCTGATTCTGAATGCTAATTTAGTAGTCCCAGCTTTGATTGTTAACAGTCTGCCTAAGACTTGTTGGTTGCTTCTTGATATATCTTATCAAATTTCAAACTTACCTCAAAATTAAGAAATATGACTTTAAAATATGGGCACATATTAGCCATCCAAAAAAAGGCCCACTGAGCCCTGAAATTCAGTAAACTTTTACAGAGTCCCTACTCTTTGCCAAGCAGTGTAGCAGACATTGAGGATACAGAGATGCTTTGCTTACAATGAATGTCAGTGGTGTATTTTAAAAAGTTAAACCTGAATGTGGATTAAACCCAGAAAACTATAATGCTGTACATAATGTTAGGATCTCCTTACTTCCCCAGTATACTATAAAAAACAAGGTTATCTTTTGTTAAAAACAAGGTAACTAACCCAAAATGGAATCACTTAAGGTAAGCCCCATGTCAACAGCTGAGACTTAATTACAGTTTTGGATCTCTGAGAAATGGAATGTTAAAGAAGTCAGTCAGAAATTTCCTGATCAGCACTAGTTAGGTAATCTGTCTGAGAGATACTTGCTATCTCTAAAGGAGAGTAAATTTGCAATAACCAATCTACTTTTTTCCTAATATAACTTCCTTGTTCCTACTCCCTTCAGCCTCTAAAAGTCTTTCATTTTGTACAGCTCCTAAGAGCTCCTTTCTATCTGCGAGATTGAATGCTACCTGATTCAAATCAATTTTTGCTCAAATAAACTCTTACAATTTTTAATATGCCTATTTTAACAGTTCTGTTTTCAGAGAGGAAACTGAAGGAGACCGGTGAAGGCCTCCAGAAGCAAAAAGCAATCAGTAGTAGGTACCTGTTGAGTCCCTTGAGTTCACTGCTTTCTCACTGCCTCTGGAGATAGTAAGTCACCCTTGGATCCTAGCTGTGCAGTTTTTGCATTATGAGGTTTCAGACTTTATTTGAGCATTTCCTTTTCTGGACTGAGTCTGAAAACTTGCCAGAGTTGAGCTGGGTCTAACTTAATTTGGGCTGAATCTAGTGTGAGGCCTCAGATAAATAAAACAAAAAAAAATTAAAGACTAAACAAGCAGGCTAAACTAACCAAGGATAATCTTGAATAACTGTGGTCACAGTGGAGGACTTTTATCCTAGGTAAGCTTAACCATTTATGAGGTGCTCTAGAGAAAAAGCGGTCTTAGCCAAGTATTCATAAAGGCTACAGGGAAAATTATTTTCCTCCTCTAAAGGTGAAGGGGATGAGACTCACTGGGACACCTCACTAACTCTAGAGCCTGCAGATGGGATTCTGGGAAAACCGGCAGAAGCCAGCAAAGAGTGAGATTGCTTGCCAAAGTCAGCTCTCATCTTTATCCGTTGTGCCTAGTTAAGAAGGGTAGGTAAAATTTCATGCTGCCCCTTTCTTTCAAAATTCAGATTGGAAGGCAGAAAACATTTGTAAGAATTAGATCTTTGAATTTTGACTTGTGAATTTGCTTTCGGGTATGCATTTGTTGTCCATCCTTTCTCCCCAAGGGACAGCTATTGCTTTCTTGTTTGTATCATTTTGAGTCCTGATAACTTGACTTGGCAGCTGTCAGGTTGTGAATCCCCAAAATATTGCCAAACAGAAATGTGGAGTGCACCCCGTTTGTGGCTAGATATGGCTAGACAGAAATGTGGGTTAGGCTCCATTTGTGGCTAGGGTCCTACCACTGTTGCCAACTCTCAGAAGAATTGACAATGTCTTTTTTTTTTTATTCCATTCATCTGTTTGTTTATTTTTTCAGCAATTCCACACTATTTTAGTTTCAGTATCTTTATAAGAAGACTTGCTATCTGGTGGTACAAGTTCCCTAGCATTTGTTTAAGTTATTCTTTCTTTTGGTTTATCTGTGAGAGTTCCTCTGGATCTTGGCAGAGTAGTATCTTTTGCACTCTCTTTGGGGAAACTCTTGCATTCATGGGGTTCTTCAAAACTACCAGGAATATATACTGTTTGTCCTGGCTGAAACCTGACAAAATACTTGAAAGAACTTTTTTAAAAATTAGCTCCATGGTCAGACGTTGGCCAAATTGGAAGCTGATAGTCAAAGACTGATGGGAACTTTTTTTTTTAACCTAAGCTAAAAATGAAACTGTGAACCCAGAGTGAAATAAAAACATTCTGAAGCCTTTGTGAAAAGACTTACTAAAACATTCCAAAGACACACAGGTCTAAATCTAAAACATAGCAGGTTTTTTTGGTTTACACCTTAGTTGAAGATCTTCTGATACAAAGAATCAAATTGAAAATTTGTTTGTCTCCTGATATTCAGGCTGCAACAGAATTCTTTGAGGAATAAAAATCAATTGTAGTTGTCTTACAAATCTAGTGTTTATGAGAACAGAAATGTGGCTCTAGAAACAATTCAAAGCCCACTTATCCTTTCTACCAATCCCCAAACTTCCCTATTCATTTCAAAAAGCTTGAAGATATTGTAAAATATCTAGATTAAGGAAACAAAAATCCTTCTTAGTTAAACTTACATTCTTTCTCTGTGCCTTTTGAGATGTAAATTATTCTACTTGGTCTTCTCCAGAAACCAAGGAAATTCTTACCAGAAAAAATAAATAAATAAATAAATAAATAAGACCATTTTGAAAACTAGGACTATGAAAAATCTTAATAATCTTTTCCACAAATATTAAAGCTTTAGCCATTTGAGCATGTAACCTTAACTTGCTCCATCTGCCAGAAACACAATTTGGATCTAATTGTTCTTTTACGAAGTCATGAGTTTTGCATTATTACCTGTCTGTTGGCTAAAATTTTGAAACAAAAGCTGTTTGTGTCTATCTTTATGTTTGTGGATGTCTATGTATGTATGTTATAAATGTGTGTTTTTTTTCTTACCTCCAGATGTATAGCCAAAATTAATTTGTAAAGAGCTCTATTTAATTGGCTTAAAGAAAGTTAAACATTTATATAAATCAGGTATACTTTCATAAATATAGAACCTAATCCAAATGCTTTCCAAGTTCATGTGATCTATAATAATCTCCAGTAAATAAAAGCTAGTGTAAGGTTTGTTGGTTTAATTAAAACAGACACGTCTTTAGAACTATCAATATAAAATATACTGCAGGTATGCAACTCTTATTCTACCTAGGTTTAAAGTCAAATAAGCTCATGCTATCTCTCTTACAGGGTTTATCAACAAAAAAGATAACTTAAGATGACGGTTAGTTGTTTAATGTCTCATGAACTTCTCATGAGTAATCTAAACATGATTGTTAAGAACAAGTAAATTAAAGAGATTATGATAAAAGTTTATAAATAAACTTTGCCAATAATAATTATGTTTTATGGTACATTTACTTAAAACTATTTTCCAAAATCTTTTTGGCAACCTGAAACATTAAAGATATACTGAGATAAGTTAAATGATATATATTCATTGAATATCTAGATCATTTTCAAATAAGATAAAGTACTAAAATATGAATTATTGAACACAAGTTTACCTACTTTTGGCTTTTTATTACAAAGGAACAAAAGTTTTTGGGTTTATCAGTAAACATGTGCCACAAGTGCCACATTGAAAAGTTTACTGTGAGGAAGATTATACTTCTAGAAATTATAAAATGTATCTATAAATTTGCCAATCTACAGAATGCTGGTGTAACAGATAGTCCACAATTGCTTACTTCTTAGTTTTCACCAGGAATAAAGGATTCTAAGTGTTAATAATTCTATTCAATATAAGTAATTAAAACTACTTAGAAATAATGAGTGAAAGGAGACTGTGTATGAAAACTAGGTAAGGAAAGTAAAATGATTGATTGTTCCAGAAAGAGAAAGAGGATGAAACATGGGACAATATCTGAATTGATATAAAAAAAAATCTCTAAGTTTGTGAAAATGAAAACTTGGGAAAGGAACTTCATTTGTGGTCAAGCTGGTTAAGATTGGAATGATATGGGGATATATGTATATGTATAACTGATTCACTTTGTTATAAAGCAGAAACTAACACATGATTGTAAAGCAATTATACTCCAATAAAGATGTTAAAAAAAAATTGGAATGGCTTTATTTGTTTTTTTAATGTTTTAAAATCAAGTGTACACTGGTGCAAAATTAGAAATTGGTTTTCTCTCTGTTAAAAGTATAATTTTTTTCAATTATTTGTCTGCTCTTAATAAGAAATTGTAAACAAAGGTTTTCTTTACTTTGAAAGTAATCATCCTGGACAGCAAAGATTTTGTGTCTTACCAAAATAATTTACTGTGTTCATGTTGTCTTTATCAGGTCTTTGATTACTTTAGACAACCAAGTCTTCTCAATATTTAAAGAACTAAATTTTTTTTTATAACTATGCAACCTCTGTATTTGACTTTAACATCTTCTGTTGCCACTTTGGTTATATAGATACTTAAGTATTATTTCATAATGATCTGTGATCCTATTTAATCAAATATTCAAACTTTTTGACATTTTGACAACTTCCCCAAATCAAAATCTAAATGGAGTTTTTTGACTTTAAATAACTGTGAGATTTCCCAGAAGGGCCCTGGAAAATCTCAAAGGATTTATCTCTCACCTTGTAAAAGAGTGATATTAAACTAATTAGGTTTATTTGACATGTTAAATTACATAGGAGCATTGTCAAATAAGTGATGATAAATCTTAGGTTATATGTGTATAGATGCATGTTAGTAATATGTGTTCTAGAAGTTGCATGAAATTTCTAAAATTTCTTATATGTACTGGTTTAATGTTATCAGTCATAATTTCAGTTTTCATCTTAAAATACATGCCACAGAAATAAGCAAATTTCTTTATCAATTTCATTACAGTTAACTCTCAACATATCTTTAACCATGGACATTTCTACATCTTTTGTCATTTATAAACAATTATTGTTTTACTCTGATTCTTTTACAAAAGTGTGATTCATGAAAAGCACCCTGTCAAGTACATTTGACAACTGACATGGCTGTCAAATTACAAGGTACTGAAACCTGGGTGAATATTTCACAACTAAACCATGTTCCACCCAACATCAGGTCCTGTGCAAATGCTGGAGACCTCAAAATCAAATTGCCTAATAAAAGAAGTAGTGGACATTAAAATAGACCACTTTCTTCCAAGATGTCAGATTGAGATCATTTCTTTCCAGTCCTCCTTTGTTCTCTGATCATCCTTTTTCTAGTTCTTACATTATGAAGTTCTTTATGATTCGTTTTTTCACTTCTTGTTTTGCTCTGGGCTGGCATATATCTCAGGCCATTGCAAAGAGATTGCCTCCAAATCTCCAAATGACTGTTGCATTTGCCATGATGCTGGTAATCCTGTAGTTCTTCATACCTTATACTTCTCCTTATGTCTAATGTCTCAGTTACTCTGGAATAAACTCCACCCTTTATCATCAGGCTCCCTAATGCCAGGGTCTATCTTCCTGTCTCTGCTTAACAATTCCAAGCCCAGAGAACATTACCTCTTGGTTCTGGACAAAGAAAAGGACGAGGCAAAAGTAACAAGAATAAAACTTCTTGTGCCGTCTACAGAACTTAAATTTTACTGCCTTCCATGGCTATTATCTTTCCAGTTCTGAGTCACAGGCTCAAACAGGAATTACCAAGAGGTATTCATGATTCAAAATTCACTTCCTTTGGTATATCCCTATTCCCTGGCTAGTAGTAAGTGCAAATGAGGTTATGATCAGAAACTTCTCCTTAACTCTTGAAAATATTTCAAAATCTGCTACTAAAGAAATAACTGTCCAACAGAAATCCTTAGACTCTATATCCAAAGTTGTCCTTGATAATAGGATAGCTCTTGATTATCTTTTAGCTGAGCAAGGTGTTTGTGCTATGGCCAACACCACTTGCTGCACTTGGACTGACACTTCTTAGGGAGTTGAGACTTAGCTACATAAGACAGTTGGCTTAAGAAAGTGACTCTTTCAATGGGGTCTTTTTGTGACTTATTTGATTCTGATTGGCTTGGGTCTTAAAGACCATCTTCCAAAATGCATTCCAAACATTGGGAATTATCCTGGTTATACATAATCATAGTAGTCTCCCTAGTGTGCTATATTATCTATAAAGCATTAGATTCATGTTTGCAGCCTCTACTCAGCAAGCAAATGATCTCCCTAAAAATACAATGTCAGAAAAGAAACAAAGAGAATGACCAACTTAAAGAATGTGAACCTGACATCACAATCTTTGAGTGCCACACAAAGATTCAGTAAAAACTGGAAGAACTCCAGAGTGGTAGCTGAGAAAATCCTTATGCCTATTTTTTAGCTGTTTTGTATTTTGTATTTTTTTTAATTATATCTCTCAGTTATGCTAAGAATCTGATCAAAAGGGGGGAATTGTTAAAAACAAGGCAACAGGCCCAGAACGGAGTTGCTTAGACTAAGGCCTACAACACCAAGCTGAGATATTTATAGTGTTGGATCTCCCAGAAAATGGAATCCTAAAGCAGTCAATTAAGAAATGCCTGATCAGCACTAGTTAGGTAATCTATCTGATAGACTCCTGTCATCCCCTAAAGGGAAGTAACTTTGCAATAACTATTCTATTTTTTTTTTTTGGCCTAATATAACTTCCTTGTTCCCATTCCCTTTTGTCTATAAAAGTCTTTTCATTTTGCACAGCTCCTTTGGAGCATCTTCCTATCTGTTAGATTGAATGCTGCCTGATTCGAATCAATTTTTGCTCAAATAGGCTTTCAAAATTTTTATTAGCCTCAGTTTATCTTTTAACACTGTTAAATTAATGCATATAAAAATAAAAATAAGTTAAACTGTATTTAGCACAGTATTTATTTTTTTTATTGGAGATACATGCATCATATAAGCAGCATTGGAGCCATGAATTAACTAATAAAGAGAAGGGGAGGGGTTGCAGTGTTTTTGCAAGCCCTTCATGACTATAGGAAAATATCTGGTTGGACTTGGAATAAAATGTGAGAATTGAGCATTGATTTCCTTCCTGCAGCATTGTAAGAACATCGTTTTCAACACCATTTGTGAAAGGCAGCCTCTGATTTCTTCGGCTAAAAGGAGGCAACCTTATGATTTGAACCCAGAATGTATATATTCTGTTTGACAGGTTAACATATCACAAATGCAGAAACATTTGTTCCTATATAGATTTTGATAGAAACTAAATGCAAAGAGAAAAGATGAGATTTAAGGCCTTTGATAGTTCGCATATTGTATCTGTGGGGGATCCTGGAAAGAAACAAAGGGCATAGTAGAATAGGAGTAATTGAGAGGAGTTTAGAAAGGCATTATTTATAAAGATACAGCCAGAGTTAAATAAAAGCAATGAGAGAGGAGAGGAGGAAAAGGAGAAGGGAAGGATATTAGATCTGAAGGAGGCAAGAGGAGGGAGGAATTACTGAAAAGGATGACTACCTGATAATAGTGTCACTTTTAGAAGAGAGACATAGTCAACTTCTACCAGGGAGGAACCAGGATAGTCCTATTCTCACTCTTCTTCCCTTGGGATTTTGCTGCTGTCTTCCATTGACTGAATCCAACAGGGAGGCAGAGGGAAAGAAGCTCATTGATGCTATTCAAACAAGTGAGTCTTTCAGGAACAGAGAAGGGTGGAGAAGATTGGGTCTAGAGAGGCAAACAGAAAATGTCCAGCACAGTCCACACTTTGACCTTTAGCGTCCACTTTTGTCTTTTGTCCAGATGAGGGTACCCAAAGTCTCATCAGTTACTGTATCATCACAGAACAGTATCATTTTTTTCATACTTTGAACTGCAACTGAAGACCTTTTTCATTATTAGAACTCTTTAAATAATTAAACAGGAAAAAAAGAAGGAAACAAAAACATTAATCTAAAATGTAGCTATTACAGTCCCTATCTCCATATCTGTTCTATATATGATCCCAGGGCTTAATTTGATAATCAGGCCTCCTTCTCCAACTACTCATTACATGTTGATACCTTCTGACAGCATCTTTTCTAGAAGGATTATTTGCTTGGTGCATTCTTTATCAAAATTTTAATACTATTGTCATAGCCTGTTTGAGCTATTATAACAAAGTACCATAGATTATAGATCTGTTGACTTAGAAACAGCAGACATTTATTTCTCACAATTCTGGAGGTTGGAAAATCCAAGATCAAGTTGCTGGCAGATTCTGTGTCTGCTGAGGGCATGTGTCTGGGTTCGCAGAGGGTGACTTCTCACCGTGTACCACGTGTTAGAAAGGACAAGGAGTATAACTGATCCACTTTGTTATAAAGCAGAAACTAACACACCATTGTAAAGCAATTATACTCCAATAAAGATGTTAAAAAAAATCAGGGAAACACAATAAAAGAATAAACTACTCATATAATGATATGTGTCCAAATGCCAGATACCAAAGAATACACACTGTGTGTTTCCATGTATGTCATATATGGTGATAGAGGTCAGTTTAGGTGTTGCCCTCGGGGAGTATGGAACAGAAAGAAGTAACAGAGAACATTGTAGGGTGTTAGAAATATTTTATAATATCTTGACCTGGTGTTGGATACATGGGTGCATAGAGATGTAAAAATTCAGTTATTAGCAATGAAATTGGTGTTTATTCTTTGTATGCATACATTAAAAAAAAAAAAAACTCCAGTAGGATAATTAGGCTGTCAGTTGTATGAAGTAAATTTTGGTCAAGGAATAGCCAAGGTAGTAATGCAGTAATAAGTTATAAATGTGCTCACTGTGCACTAGAATGTCACGATTGGAATACAAGAAATATGTGTAAGAAAAAAGACAAATATTCAATATTGATGGTTGAATGAACTGAATAAATTAGATGACTCTCCTTTCAATTTAAGAAGTTTGCCAGTGTTTGGATACCTTTGAACAAGGAAAAAATGGAAATAAAATTTTTATTAAGAAAAAAAAAAAATGAAAGGACAAGGACTCTCTCTGGGGTGTTTTTTATAAGGGTGTTAATCTCATTCATGAGGGTTTTGCCTTCATGGCCTAATTACTTCCTAAAACTCCACTTCCTAATATCATCATAATGGGAATTAGGTTTTAACTTATGAATTGGGGGTGGGGGTCACAAATATTCAGAACAAAGCAACTGTGAAGTCTAGATCCTTAGTCCTAGGAATATAGAGTACTGCAATTTTCCAGTGTCCAAATACAATGGACAGAGTAGTAAGGGGCAATCTAGTCTTTCCATAGAGTTCCCAGACAGAGTCTTCTTTGCTCTCATTATATGATAACAACCCAAATTCTCTCAAATAAATTACTCAAACTCCTACATCTCTGTTGTCTGAAGAATCCAAAATATCTAGGAAATAGTCCAAAGGCCAGGTCTTAGCTCCTTATTTAACAGAACTATGCTATGAAGCAGAAACATTTCTATCTTGAGACTAGGGTTTCTAACCCACTCGGGGGAACTTTGTTGACATAGAAAGCAAGAATTATTTAAGTAGGTTATAGGTGTAGTAGTGATGGTGTCAATATCACCTATACCTGTTGTTTCCCAACTAAGCATTCAGGTTTAGATGTTACCATATCATAGCTATTGATTGAAAACTTACATCCCATGATAGAACCCCAAACTCATAGAGTGCCATATCCAAGATGGTACCCCAATTTATCCTTTAGCAGACCATTTTACTATTCTACCAAGCCAGCTCTCTCTGGATAATAAGACATAAGGGAAGATCAATGGTTTCTATGAAATGAACATTTTGCTTCACTTTTTTTCCCATAAAATGCATTTTCTGATGATCAACAATATTGTACTTCAATGAATAATGCAATCTGCAAGCCACAAATAATGATGGCAGAATTGCTGTGAGTGGGGAAGGTAAGTCTGTACCTGGAGAGTAAAGGTCTATCCTTATAATGATAAAGATAACAAATCACGGTCCTTTCCAAAATGAAAAGGAATGGTGCTAATCTAGGGCTTAACATTGGCTTTTGCTTCTCATTTTTAAATTATTACTTTGTCTAATTAGTCACTAAGTACAATGATTTCTTCTTCATATCTTTCTTTCTTGCTTGCTTATCTATGCATCATCTATCTATCTCCCTATCTATCTATCATCTATCTACTTCCTTTCATCCTTTCTTTTCTTTCTTTCTTTTTTTTTTTTGTTCTTTTCTTGCACATCTGTATTGCTGGAATCCTTATTAAATGATCAGTTTTCTAAAAAGTCAATAAAGTGACCATTATTTTAAAATATGTAAAAAAAAAAGTAAATACAACAATAAATATGCAACCATTGCATCAGCTATCTCAGTAAAAAAATCAAAAGGTAAGAGATTGTAGTGACCTAGATTATGCTTTTTTTTCTTTATTTTTCCCAGAAAACTTATATTACCATGAGTTTTATAATAGAAAATCAAAGGGATCATGGAATTTTGTTTAACTTATGCTCAGAATTTCTTCAAAGGCAGCTAAGTTCTTGATAGTTTCTAAAAATAATACAGCTACACTGTATGAGGGTTCCCTTTCCTCCACACCCTCTCCAGCATTTATTGTTTGTAGATTTTTTGATGATGGCCATTCTAACTGGTGTGAGATGATATCTCATTGTAGTTTTGATTTGCATTTCTCTAATGGTTAATTATATTGATCATTCTTTCATGTGTTGTTGGCAATCTGTATATCTTCTTTGGAGAAGTGTCTACTTAGGTCTTCTGCCCATTTTTGGATGGGGTTGTTTGGTTTTTTTTTATATTGAGCTGCTTGAGCTGCTTGTAAATTTTGGGGAGTGATCCTTTGTCAGTTGCTTCATTTGCATATATTTTCTCCTATTTTGAGGGTTGTCTTTTTGTCTTTTTTATGGTTTCCTTTGCTGTGCAACAGCTTTTATGTTTAATTAGGTCCCATTTGTTTATTTTTGTTTTTATTTCCATTTCTCTAGGAGGTGGGGGAAAAAAGATCTTGCTGTGACTTATGGCATAGAGTGTTCTGCCAATGTTTTCCTCTAAGAGTTTGATAGAAAAAACAAACAAAAAAAATGGTCATGAAGAACCTCGGGGAAAGACAGGAATAAAGACACAGACTTACTAGAGAATGGACTTCAGGACACAGGGAGGGGGAAGGGTAAGCTGGGACAAAGTGAGAGAGTGGTAGTGTGTATATGGATATATATACACTATCAAATGTAAAATAGATAGCTAGTGGGAAGCAGCTGCATAGAACAGGGAGATCAGCTCGGTGCTTTGTGATCACCTAGAAGGGGGGGATAGGGAGTGTGGGAGAGAGGGAGACACAAGAGGGAAGAGATATGGTGATATATGTATATGTATAACTGATTCACTTTGTTGTAAAGCAGAAACACACCATTGTGAAGCAATTATACTCCAATAAAAATGTTTTTTAAAAAAAGTAAAATAAAATAAAGATATGGTTACCAGTTTAGTAAAAAAAGAAATAAAAAATTAGTATGAAATTACTTACTCTCACATTAGAACAAAATTTGAAAAATAAATAAATTTAAAAAATTAAAAAAATTAAAATGATACAGCTAAAACTTTAGGGATAATATCAGACACTCTTTAAAACCAGAAGAATGCCACTTAGTGTGCTGAACTATTAAATTATTTCTAGTAACCTAATGACTTAAAAAAGATATTCAATCTTCCCGTAGTCTCAAATTATTCTTCAGTTGGAATTTAAGATAGTAGAAATTGATGTACCATGTATACAAATAATGTGTTTGATATAGCTAATTGCTTCCTGAACCAAATTGCAGGTAACTAAATTTTATGCTACCCCAAACCTAATGTCTCCATTTCTAGTTATATGTTTCAAAAAAAGATAGTGTTATCAAATATTAAAATAAATCTAAATTATCTTCTCTTTAAAATATTTCTATTATAAAACACTAACTTTTTATAATGCCTTTTAAAAATTTGTTTTATATCTTTATTGGAGTAAAATTGTTTTACAATGTTGTGTTAGTTTCTGCTGTACACAAAGTGAATTAGCTATATGGATACCTATATCCATATATCCCTTCTCTCTTGAGTGTCCCTCCCACTCTCCTTATCTTACCCCTCTAGGTCATCACAAAGCATCGAGCTGATCTCCCTGTGTTATGCAGCAGCTTCCCACTAGCCATACATTTTATATTTGGTGGTGTATATATGTCAATTCTAGTCTCTCATTTTGTCCCAGCTCTCACTTCCCCCACAGTGTCCTCAAGTCCGTTCTCTATGTCTGCGCCTTTATTCCTGCCCTGCCACGAGGTTCATCAGTACTGTTTTTTTCAGATTCCATATATGTGGGTTAGCATACAGTGTTTGTTTTTTTTTCTTTCTGACTTACTGCACTTGGTATGACAGACTCTAGGTCCATCCACCTCATTACAAATAACTCAATTTTGTTCCTTTTTATGGTTGAGTAATATTCCATTGTATATATGTGCCACATCTTCTTTATCCATTCATATGTTGATGGACATTTAGGCTACTTCCATGTCCTGACTATTCTAAATCATGCTGAAATGAGCATTTTGGTACATGTCTCTTTTTGAATTATGGTTTTCTCAGGGTATATGCCCAGTAGTGGGATTGCTGGGTCATATGGTCGTTCTATTTTTAATTTTTTAGGGAACCTCCACACTGTTCTCCATAGTGGCTTATCAATTCACATTCCCATCAACAGTGGAGGAGGGTTCTCTTTTCTCCATACCATCTACAGAATTTATTATTTGTAGATATTTTGATGATGGCCATTCTGACCGGTGTGAGGTTATATCTCATTGTAGTTTTGATTCTAATTTCTCTAATGATTAGTGATGTTGAGCATCTTTTCATGTGTTTGTTGGCAATCTGTATGTCTACTTTGGTGAAATGTCTATTTAGGTCTTTGACCCATTTTTGGATTAGGCTGTTTGTTTCTTTGATATTGAGGTGCATGAGCTGCACATATATTTTGGAGATTAATCCTTTGTCATTTGCTTCATTTGCAAATATTTTCTCACATTCTGAGAGTTGTCTTTTCATCTTTTTTATGGTTTCCTTTTCTGTGCGACAGCTTCTAAGTTTCATTAGGTCCCATTTGTTTATTTTTTATTTTATCTCCATTAATCTAAGAGGTAAGTCAAAAAGGATCTTGCTGTGATTTATGTCATAGAGTGTTCTGCTTATGTTTTCCACTAAGAGTTTTATAGTGTTTGGGTTTCCATTTAGGTCTTTGATCCATTTTCAATTTATTTTTGAGTATGGTGTTAAGAAATGTTCTACTTTCATTCTTTTACATGTAGCTGTCCAGTTTTCCCAGCACCATGTACTGAAAAGGCTGTCTTTTCTCCATTGTATATTCTTGCTTCCTTTTTCAAGATAAGGTGACCATATGTGTGTGCATTTATCTCTGGGCTTTCTATCCTGTTCCATTGATCTATATTTCTGTTTTTGTGCCAATACCATACTGTCTTGATTACTGTAGCTTTGTAGTATAGTCTGACATCAGGGAGCCTGATTCCTCCAACTCCATTTTTCTTTCTCAAGATTGCTTTGGCTATTCGGGGTCTTTTGTGTTTCCATACAAATTTTAAATTTTTTTGTTCTAGTCCTGTGAAAACTGCCAGTGGTAATTTGATAGGGATTGCACTGAATCTGTAGATTGCTTTGTGCATTATGGTCATTTTCACAATGTTGATTCTACCAATCTTTCCATTTGTTTGTATCATCTTTGATTTCTTTCATCAGTGTCTTATAGTTTTCTGCATACTGATCTTTTGCTTCCTTAGGTAGGTTTATTCCTAGGTATTTTATTCTTTTTGTTGCAATGGTAAATGGGAGGGTTTCCTTAATTTCTCTTTCAGATTTTTCATCATTAGTGTATAGGAATGCTAGAAATTTCTGTGCATTAATTTTGTATCCTTCTACTTTACCAAATTTATTGATTAGCTCTAGTAGTTTTCTGGTAGCATCTTTAGGATTTTCTATGTATAGTATCATGTCATCTGCAAACAATGACAATTTTACTTCTTCTTTTCCAATTTGGATTCCTCTTATTTCTTTTCTTCTCTGATTGCCATGGCTAAAATTTCTAAATCTATGTTGAATTATACTGGTGAGAGTGGGCAACCTTGTCTACTTTCTGATCTTAGAGGAAATACTTAAAGTTTTTCACCATTGATAATGATGTTAGCTGAGGCTTTGTCATATATAGCTTTTGTTATGTTGATGTAGGTTCCCTCTATGCCCACATTCTGGAGAGTTTTTATCCTAAATGGATGTTGAATTTTGTCAAAAGCTTTTTCTGCAACTGTTGAAATTATCATATTTTTTTATCCTTCAATTTGTGAATAATAAAACATTGATTTTTAAGATGAATCACAATATATTCATTCAAAACTAACAAAAACAAATAATATACAAATAGTATTATATTAGTGTATGTATTGCATCTGAACAGGTGGTATAAGGAAAATTATTTTAATTCGTATACTACTGTTATGAGTTGAATTGTATCCCCCTAAAATTTATGTGTTTAAGTTCAAACTCCCAGTACCTCAGAATGTGACCTTATTTGGAAATAGTGTTACTGCAGATATAATTAGTTAAGATAAAATCATAATGATATAGGGTGGGCCCCTAATCCAATATGACTTATAAAAAGCAGAACTTGGACACAGACGCACACAGGAAGAACCCATGTTAAGACTGGAGTTATACTGTCACAGCCAAGGAGAGAGGCCTGGAACATATTCTTTCCTAGTATCTGCAGGCAGAAAATGGCCTTGCCAAAGACTCAGGAGTCTTTTAGACTCCATATCTGTGAGACAATAAATTTCTATTATTTAAACTACTCAGTCTGTGGTACTTCTCATGGCAGTCCTAGAAAAAATAATACAAGTACTAAAGGAGGTTGGTAATGAAGCATTAATATTTTATGATAGATAGTTGTATTGCTCTTACTCATGAGAAACCCATTTAAAGGAGAAGAAGAGAAGAATATGGAGAAAAAATTAAAAGCAGGCAAACTAACAATTTATTTAAGAAGATTCGTAAGAAAGTGTTGTCACTTTTTTGCTGAAGTTTCCACTCCAAAGTGTGACACAAGGACTGATTTCCATGGGAAACAGTGTCATGAAGGAGTGCAGCTGGTGGAGAAAAATAATGACCAAAATGCTACATTAAACTTCAGATTAACAGTCAACTCTAAATTAGGTTCAAGTCATTGCTCTAATAAATAATGTGCACATCTCATGTACACATATACTTCTTATTATGTGCATTTAAATCATGAGAGTTAAATATTCAAATACTTGAAGTTTAAGAAAATTTTCCTCTGCAGGTCTCATAAGACTTCCCAAGAAACTAATTCCTTCTTCTAGTTGGCCATGGAGGACTCCAATCCAACATGCTTATCATCAAAATGATAATCAGGTTCCAGATAGCATAAACCCACAAGGATTTCCAGTAACCCTCTCTGAATTATAACAACAATAACCAACAGGCAAAAATAAGCCCAATATAGTTCCAACATGAAAATATAAAAATAACTTATTTCTACACATATCTGGCAAAATAAAAAAAATTTAAAAAACAAAACACATACATTTGAGAGAAAACAGCATTTGGGATAAGGTTTGTTTGCCCTGTGGCTTCTGAAACTGTGGAATATTGCTTTGTGTTTTGTTTGTATTTTATTTTGAAAAACAGGAGTCAAGTCATTTTTTTAGAGATAATGTAAATTATGTCCGTGAATTAATGCAAAGTATCAGAGATCGATGCACAACACTGACAAACTGTTTTTGGTGAATTACCCTTGCCATTGTGGTTTTACCATATACTGAAGGACATTACAAGAAAGAACTTTATAGGCTGGTTCTTATTTCTGGCAGGAAAGAAATGGTAAACCCAAAGGCTAATGGAAGAGAGCCTGGAGAAGGAATGATTAACAGTTTGTAGGGTTAAAGAACCAACAAAGAATAGCAATGCATCACTAGATCTGAAGAAGCAAGAGAAAGAATGCTGTTACCAGAACCATATAAGAGCTGTGACTGTGGGAGAAACCAACCCAACAGGACCTCTTGCCTGAGATGGAGAAATGTAACCACTGCTGAAACCTTCAGCCCTGCGAGGTGAGAGCAGGATGAATAAAGACCCTGAACTACTTCTCCTCTGCCCATGGTCTCTTGTTGGTTTCTCTTAAAATGCAACAATGTTCAATAGACGGAGCCCAAGGAGACGAGCCTCCAAAGGCACAGAGCAGGCAAAAGACAATGGAGAATGAATATAATGGTTCAACTGGTTATTCTATTTAGTAAAAGAGTGTTGTTGCAAATACTCCTCACTTCAGTGCTACAGTATCATCTTTATGAAAGTCCATTGTGAAAAATTTTCTATAAGTTTCATTATCAGAAATAACTCTGCTTATCTCATATTTCTCCTTATCTAATAGTCACCGTAAGCTATTAAATTCTCTCTTTGCTTTGGTTCACAGGAGACTTGAAGTTCCGTGCATGTGCTATGTCTAACATAATATACAGGTTTAATGGCATGAAATAGCTACAATCTTTGTCCTTTTTTAAAAAGTATCTAATTTTTCATTTTTTATATATTTTTGATGTGTTCTATATATTGTATAAACAAATAAAAATAACAAACAAATTGAAAAAAAATAACCTCTTCATCAAAATGCAAAGCTTCTGTTCTTCAAATAACCATTTAGAAAATGAAAAGGCAAACCACAGACTGGGGGAAAAAATTACAATATATATCTCTGACAAAGAATATGCATGCAGAATATGTGAAGACTCATACAAATCAATGTTAAAGATAAACATTAAGAAAAAGGTTTTGAATAAATACTTCATAAAAGAAGACACAGGAAGGACCAAAATCACATAAAATAATATACACTGTTATTGGCCACAGTGTAAACCCTTAAGAGATAGTACATCAAACCCACAGGAATGGTTTTAAGAAAAATTTACAATACCAAATGTTAGAGAGAATGTGAAGCAACTGAAACTCTGATCCATCATTTTTGAGAGTACAAAATATTACAACTTTTTGAAAAACTACTTGACAATTCTATTTTCTTATAGTTAAACACACCTATAATATGACTCAATAATTCTATTCCCACACATTTACTCAGGAAAGATGATAATGTATGTCCCCATAAAGATTTGTTTTAGAAAAATCATAAGAGATTTATATACCATGGGAAAATTCTGGAAACAACTGGAATGTTCAAAACAAGGAGAATTAATAAACATATTGCAGTATAATACGTTATAATGGAATACTAGTCTGCAATGTAAGTTTAAAAAAAGACAAGAGGCTCCAAATTGAGTCACTTGCATAAGTCCAAAACACCAAACCGAGACTTATTAACATTATTAGTTTTGGCCTCTCCCAGGAGTGGAATTTTAAACTTGTCAATCTGGCGTTACCTAATCAAAACTAATGAGGTAATCTACCTGATAGACCCCCCACCCCCGCAGTCCCCTAAATGAAAGTGACCTTGCCACAACCTACACTTTGCTAGTAATTTCCTTGTCCCACCCGTTTCTGCCTATAAAATTCTCCTCACTTGGTACAGCTCCTTGAATCTCCTTTCTATTTGTTACATTGCATGCTGCCCAATTCATGGATTGTTGAATAAATTCAATAAGATCTTTAAAATTAATATACAGCAGCACAAATTAATTTTAAAAATATAATGCTGAACTAAAAAAAAAAAAAAAAAGTTTTACACCAACGAGTACCTGCCATACAACTGCATTTATGTGAAGTTTTAGAATAGGAAAAACAAATTCATGATGATAGAAATTAAATCAGTGAATGCTTCTAGTCATGTTGGAGTGGTGGTGACAGACTGAATAAAGGGGCACAAATAAAGTTTCTCTGATTATGGAAATATTTTAAATCATGATTTGAGGTGATGGTTAGAGGGGAATATACATTAGCAAAATCTCAGTAAGCTCTACACTTAAGATATGCACATTTTATCATATGTAAATTCAATAGAAAGTATTAAGAGTAAATTTTTTTTTTTAAATAGGAAGACATGATAAGAAACTCAATCAAATCTGAATAGAACTAAATTTCTCAACTATCTGCCCAGGACCTCAAACCTCTGAACTAACGTACAGTTTAAGAAATGTGTTATAGTAATTTTGTGAACCATTAACTATTATTGGCGGTGAATTTCTTTTAATTCATTTCAACAAGCACTTACTGAGTTCCTACTCTGAGAAAGACACTAAAGGATAATGGTGAAACAGAGACAAAATAAGATTCCTTATCATCAAGCAATTGTCTAACAGGGTTTGAGAGACTCCAGAAAGAACTATTTCAAGGGCTATTTAAAAATATTAAATTTAGCTAGGACAGGTGACAAAGTCATAATCATTATAGCAAAACCTAATATAGTATCTGAGATATCGGGCAGGAGGAACTTGTAAAAGCAAATGTTATTAAATAGTAGTTAAGATACCACTTTAAGACAAAATTAGGAAAAGATATATGTAAAACTGAGCTTCTTACTCCTATTTGAGTCCTTCAACCTATCCGAAAACTGGTATTTTATTTTATTATTGTTATTATTTTTTTTTTTGCGGTACGCAGACCTCTCACTGTTGTGGCCTCTCTCGTTGTGGAGCACAGGCTCCTGACGCGCAGGCTCAGCGGCCATGGCTCACAGGCCCAGCCCCTCTGCGGCATGTGGGATCTTCTCAGACCAGGACACGAACCCATGTGCCCTGCATTGGCAGGTGGACTCTCAACCACTGCGCCACCAGGGAAGACCAAAAAACTGATATGTTAAAACAGGTATGAGGTTGGAGGCAACTCACTAAATACTCTTGAGGCTTTCTGTTGTCATAACTACTAAAGTAGATGCTGGGAAAGAGAGATATAACTTTCTAGGTAAATTTGTAGGTAAATGGGGATTTAAGTGTTTTCTATGGTGGACTTTTATTTTCTTTCTAAGTAGTAAATCAAAATATACAATGACAATAATAACAATACCTACAAAAAAGTGTAGTGATTAAGAGACTTAGAATCCTGGCTCTGCCACTTACTAGCTGTGATCAAGTCATTAAGCCTTAACTTCTCATCTGAAAATGGAAATAATTTAGAGTACCTACATCATAGAGTGTTTCTGAGAATAAAGTATGTACTTTATATAAAATACATAGAAATTCCACAAACAGTCAATAAATGTTTATTATTATACTTAAAGAACCATAAAGCCCTTTTGCATACTGCCTAGCATTTGGTGACAACTTAATATACATTCTTATAATAATATTCATTATCTTAAATTTCACTTTAATTAATAATGATTATTATTATTTTAACCTCAGCACTGCCTATGATGTCTGGTAATACAAATATGCATTCAATAAATAAGCAAAAACGCACATTAAAAAAAGAAGTTGAAATTGTCATGTGACCTGACTTTTTTTTAGAGAAAATCAACACATTTCAAAATAAATTCTGGGGATATAATTAAATGCTCTGCAAATGACATATAGAGTAATGTGAAATAAAAACAAAGACATTTTGTGTGGTAAGGAAAAGGGAAAATTTCTTATGCAAAATGATCTGAATTGATCCGGAAGGATAATGGAATAGAGAGTCCTTTTAAAGAGCAAAATCAATACCCTGATATAAAAGAGATTTTAACTTATTTATAGTGAGAAAATTGACAGAAAATAAACTAAAAGATATGTGATAGTCTTGGAAAGCAAATCAGGACTTGTAAAAGGAAGAGAATATCAATAATTGAACTTGTAACAAAATGACTTCTCATTTCTTCCCATACATTTTAATTTAGAGCAAAATGACATAAGGAAGTCAACAGAATGCCAAAAACAGTGTAAGAAGTAGCAATGTCAAGGATGTAAAAGCAAAACATGGTATGTAAGGTTTGTTTGATGCCAGTTTATCCGGTTTCAGTTATTGATCTTTGTCTGCCAGTCACCAATCTACATCTTTTCTGTTTGTCAACTGATTCCTGCAAACCATGTGTACAAACACACACACACACACACACACACACTTGAATAGAACATGAACCCAACTCCCTTGAAGGGATAAACCAAAACAGAGATCTGGAAACCACTTTATGGACAACAGTGCTGTGAGAAAAACGGCAAGTTGTCTCCCTTTGGGAAAGCAACTGCTCTGGAGGCTGCCAGGAGACTGTGTCCTGGCTATTAAATTTGACAGCTGTGTTCCTGGAGAAATCTTCAAAATGTTTTCAGAGGCATGAAATGTTATACAAACTTATGACATTGTAAGTGTTAGTGAACGGGAGCACAGAATTCCCTCAGAAGTATGGGGTTTGAGGACAAAAGTCTGCACTGGAATGCTATGTCACTTAATAGCTGAATGACTGGAATAAAAGTGCCCAACATATTTAATTTCACAGGCATTGTTTCTTCTTCCATAAAATAAGGCTATTCATTTTACATGAAAGAATTCTTGGGAGTTTTAAATACTATAAAACTCTGGCTCAGTACTCTACCCATACATGTTCCACATACGTTATCATAGAGAGAATGATTTTTTGCATTACTTTCCCAAAGAAGCCTATTACCATTTTTTGTTAGAATTTATACCTTTTTTAAAATTACTCTTTTTTTCTACTATTTTGCACAGAACACACAAGGGAGAGAATACCAAAGAAAGTAGAGAAGTGTAAAGAGAAGGAAAGGAAAGAGGATGAGCAAGAGAAGAATGTTTCTGGGTAGCCAGGATACACATAGCTGCCAAGTCTTTAGGTATAGCATGAAAAATTCTGCAGCTCCGGACCTTTGAACACTGTGGAATGGTTACTTTGCATTTAACGAATGCAAAGATGGCTCTTAATAACACTTAAGTGTTTTGCATAGTTGAATGATATTATTTATATGTTAGTTATTTTTTCCATTCCTTCTCCCTCTTCCATTTCCACTCCTTTTCAGATGTTCCATTCTGTGCTCCTTATCTTGTAAAAGGATAGTCACAATATAAACCACAAAAAAAGCCTAGTAGGCTCTAACTTTTAAATTCCAAGTGTTTAAACATTTATAGACCAGAGACTACACAAATGTTTGGGGAAAACAAGAGGGAGAAAAAAAGACCTTTCCACAGAGTTTTACTAAATATCACCCACTACTATTCAGATTGAAAAAAAGATTTCTTCAGTGTTAGAAAAGGGAGAAAAAATGGAGAAGAGGTAATGAAAGTTTCATAGGCCTAAGAGAGGGAGCAAGAGACTAGAGAGGTTTAGGGAACTTAAAAGCTGAGAAGATTTAGAACCTGCTTGTGGGCCCTGGGTCTTCCCTAGGTAGGCAACAAGATCCCAGCTATATTCAGACTCATAGACAGTATTTTAAATCAGTTTTACATGGGAAGAAAGGGAATTTCTTAATTGGAATATGCATGGTCCTGGATTAATAGATATCTCAGTAGACAATGTCTTAGCAGATCAGTTGATGACAAGGTAGGTACTAACATCCTGAGAAGCTTGATCCTATGTGAGATTCCTTTCCCAGGACACTTGTACTTTAGTTCATTAGGGCTTGAAATAGAAATAAAGGTAAATTTCTTGAACTTCAGAGTCTGTGAATTGAGATTCATACCTACTGATTTTTTATTGTGATAATATATATAACAAAATTTATTAATATAAAATTTATGTTAATAATTAACATAAAATTTCAACCATTTTAATTGTATTAAGTACATTCACACTTTTGTGCAACCATCACTATCATCCACCTTCAGAATTTTTTCAACTTCTCCAACTAAAATTTTGATCTATTGAACACAAACTTTTAATTTCCACCTCCTCTTAGTCCCTAGCAACCCCCATTCTATTTTCTGTTCCTATGAGTCTGAATACTCTAGGTACTTAATATGAGTGGAATCATACAATATTTGTCCTTTTGTGACTGGTTCATTTCACTTAGCATAATGTTGTCAATGTTCATCCATGTTGTAGCATGTGTCAGAATTTCCTTGCTTTTTAAAGGCTGAATAATAGTCTATTGTATTCTATTCTATTGTAATAATATGATATATCCATTCATGATATCCATTCATGTGTTGATGGACACTTGTGTTGCTTCCACTTTTTGACTATTATGTCTTGATTTTCTTAATCTATAGGGAGAAACAATGACTTTTGTCTTCCAGAAATATATTTGCATTTAGCATTTGTTGTATTTTTTCCTATTTGCTCCCTCTTTATGGTTTCAGGTCTTTTATAATTCATCATTATCCTTTAAAGTCTTGGAGAGATGGTTGAATCAGTAATCAGCTATGTTTAATTATAAGTTAATGGTATTGATTTTAATTTCAAAGGTCTAATTAACTTTCTTCAACTTTTCCCTTACAATTGTCTTTTTTTATGATGATGATGTTTTTTAAATCAAAGGACACTTAAGGTGGAACCTGACATTAAATAGTGGCTCCTGATTATTAAAGAGCAGCTTTATTACTCCTTCATCCCCACCCTTCTCTCCCCCACATTTTTAGATCTAAAGAACCAAAGGGAAGTTGGAGGAAAAATGGAAATTAGTGTTTGTTGATTTGCTCTTAGTTGATTTGATCAGTGGCAAAAGGAAACATGATAGGTCAAAAAAGCTATGGTTTAAGACAAATGTGTGTAAAACAGGGAATTCTGATATGAACACTGTCCTCGGGCTTGTTTCATTCTGTTGTGACTTTCTAAGTGTTCTTATCCACTGCATTCAGAATATTTGTAATAGGGTCGTGAGAGTTATGAATGTGAATTACCAGTGTTGGGTCCTCTGCTAGGGAGTAAGACTTATACTTCTTGCTATCCCTGGGACTACTCTTCCCTTTTACTATGTACTTTGACACAAAGTTCTTATTTAATCCTCCAGTAACACATTTTAATTACATTTCTGCTATGGTCTAAATGTTTGAGTCTCCCCAAAATTCACATGTTGAAATTCAAAATCCTAAGGTGATGGTATTAGGAGGTGGGGTTTTAGGGAGGTGATTTGACCTTGAGGGTAGAATCCTCATGAATGTGATTAGTGCCTTTATAAAAGAGGCCTGAAATGCTCCCTTGCTGCTTCCATCATGTAAGGACACCGTGAAAAGACAACCATCTAAGAGGTGGTTCCTCACCAGACACCAAATCTACCAGCACTTGGCCTCGGACTTCCCAGCCTTCAGAACTCTGAGAAATAATTTACTACTGTTTATAAGACACTCAGTCTATGGTATTCTGTTATAGCAGCCTGAATGAATTAAGACAATTTCTAACAATTATCTTGGATGATTTTATAAAGGAAAGCTCATGTTTATTTTTTTTGGATAAAGTTTAAAATGATTTTTTAATACTTAAAAATAAACAATGTTGATAGATTTTTAAATGAATTTGGGGGTAACTCACAACTTTACATTATTGAGCCTTTCCTTGTAGGAATATGATCCTTCTCTTCATGTCTTAAAATCTTCCTTTGTGTTCTTCAGAAGAGTTTAGAGATGTAAGGTAAACTCTGTATTTCTTAACTTTATAACTAGGTAATTTTGATGTTGTTGATGTTGGGAGTAACACCTTTGCTTAACCATCACTGCATGTTGATAATGTGGCAAGCACTGTACTAAGCAACTTAACAGTATTAATTTATTTAATTCTCACAACAATTTTGTAAGTTAAGTAAGAGCTATGTGGAAACTGATTTAAAGACTATGGAAATGACACTTAAAATATGGAATTAGCCAAAGTCATGCAGCAAGCATATGGCAAAGCCAGGATATAAAACTAATTTTAAATATTTCCACATCACTCTATATTTTTTATCATTATACTCTTTTATTCTGCCCCCTTTATTTAAGGAAACGCATACACAAACACACACTGAGTTTTAACTAACAGACTACAATATCTTCCATGAGATAATCCTAACTTCATAGGACATGTTGATATAGGAACTGTTTGTAGATATTTTTTTTTCTTTTGGCCATGCCACGTGGCTTGTAGGATCATACTTCCCTCACCAGGGATTGAACCTGGGCCACAGCAGTGAACGCACTGAGTCCTAACCATTGAACCACCAGGGAATTCCCAGTTTGTAGATATTGTTTAGAAAATAATTAGTCTGACAGAGTTAGCCTTATAAACCTCATAGTTAATTGACTATGAACCTTTCTTATTTAACAATTTGGGTGACTTGGGGTGGGCGGTGGATAAAATGATGGCACTGACCATACTTATCTAAATTATAGTTCTTACCCTGGAAATTCCCATAGATGTATGTTAAAAAAAATTATAATATCCAAAATGATTTAAGTGTTCTACATAATAATTAGTAATCATAAAATAATCATAAATATAATAATCATAAATAGGGTTCCACTGCTGTAAAATTTTGAAGGAATGTCTTTTATAGGTTTACATTGCTATCTTTGTCATTTGGACAGAAAGAAGGAAAGAACTAAATTATTTTGTATTTATAATGCTTACTGCAGTAATAAGGAATACAACTCTCAAAATCCAACTAATTTCTCTGCTTTTAAGTTCCCACAAAACCTTATAGAAAGGTTGCAGAATATAAGGTTAATATACAAGAGCCAATTGTTTCTCTATATACCAAAAAAGAACAAGTGGAATTTGAAATTAAAAACACAATATCATTTACATTAGCATTCTTGAAAATGAAATAGTCAGGTGTAAATCTAACAAAATATGTATAAGATTTTTTGAGGAAAACAACACTTGACTCTAATGAATAAAATCAAAGAAGATCTTTAAAAATGGAGAGAAAGGACATCAAAGATAGAGCTGAATAAGACATCCTTGTTCATGCCCCCCCCACACAACAACAAAAATTTGGTATCGGGCTTCCCTGGTGGCGCAGTGGTTGTGAGTCCACCTGCCCATGCAGGGGACACGGGTTTGTGCCTCAGTCCGGGAAGATCCCACATGCCGTGGAGCGGCTGGGCCTGTGAGCTATGGCCACTGAGCTTGTGCGTACGGAGCCTGTGCTCCGCAACGGGAGAGGCCACAGCAGTGAGAGGCCCACGTACCAAAAAAAAAAAATGGTATCTATTCACAGACTAAAGTGTCTTTGTGGGAGCTGCGGGATCCAGCACCATATGTTAAGGGATCCAGCAGGAACCTCACCCACCTGCACATTGAGTAATAGGCTTACAGACCTTGGTTCTAGCTGTTGACCATGAAGTGGTACATGAACTAGCTCCAGATTCTCTAAGCCATGGTCCAAGAGACCCTGGAGAACCCTGTCTCAGACAATCACCTACAGAAAAAAAGAGCCTTTCTGGAAGTCTAGGTTTCCAATGGAGAAGTTTCAGCACACTGTTGCAGCAAACAAGTATGAGTTTAGATACATTGGAGATGGTTAGAAGAAAAGTTTGACTTTACTCACATCAAACTTTTTCCAAGGTGGCACAGTTCAGGGACAAGAGAGACCTTTTCAGCTCATAATTTTTCCGAATTCAATACCTCACTTTCAACAATGAACAACTCATCAAGACAGAAAAATCAATAAGGAAGTGTTGGACTTGAACTATACTTTGGATCAAATTAACCTAACAGATATAAACAGAAGAACATTACATCCAACAGAGGCAGAATACACACTCTTATCAAACACACACAAAGCATTCTCTAGATATAGCATATGGTAGGACACAAAACAAGTCTTTCTTTTAATTGAAGTAGAGTTGATGTACAGCATAATATGTTACAAGTGTACAACATAATGATTCAAAATTTTTAAAGGTTATATTCTCTTTATTGTTACTATAAAATGTTGACTATATTTCCTATATTGTATAATATACACTTGTAGCTTATTTTATACATAATAGTTTGTACCTATTAATCCCTTACACCAACATTGTTTCTCTCCACTTCCCTCTTCCCACTGGTAACCACTAGTTTGTTTTCTACATCTGTGAGTCTGCTTCTTTTTTGTTATCTTTCCTAGTTTGTTGTATTTTTTAGATTTCACATATAAGTGATATCATACAGTATTTGTATTTCTGTCTGACTTATTTCACTTAGCATAATGCTCTCCAAGTTTATTCATGTTGCTGCAAATGGCAAAATTTCATTCTTTTTTATGGCTGAGTAGTGTTCCATGGCATTTTTCTGAGAATTAGAACCAATAATTTTAAAATTTGTTTGGAAACACAGAATACCCCCAAATAGCCAAAACAATCCTGAGAAAGAAGAATAGAGCTGGAGTATTCACACTCCCTGACTTCAAACTATACTACAAAGCTACAGTAACCAAAACAGTATGGTACTGGAGCAAAGCTGGGTACATAGATGAATGAAACAGACTAGAGAGTCTAGAAATAAACCCACACACTTATGGTCCATTAGTCTACAACAAAGGAGGCAAGAATATACAATGGAGAAAAGACAGTCTCTTCAAAAAGTGGTGTTGAGAAAGTTGGACACCTACAGGTAAATGAATGAATTAGAACTTTTTTTCACACAAAAACTCATTTTATAAGGCCAGCATAATCTTGATATTAAAGTCAGATAAGGACAATACAAGAAAACTACAGGCCAATATACTTGATGAATGTAGTTGCAAAAATTCTCAATAAAATATTAGTCAGCCAAATTCAACAGTGAATTAAAAGAATTATACACCATGATTGAGTAGGATTTATCCCAGGGATGCAAGGATGGCTCAATGTACACAAATCAATAAATATAATACACTAAATTAATAGAATGAGAGATAAAAAAATTATGATTATTTCAATAAATGCATAAAAATCATTTCATAAAGTTCAACCTCTTTTCCTGATTAAAAACTCTCAACAAATTGAAGGGAGAAGGAAAATAATTCAGCTTAATAAAGGCTGAATATGGCAACTGACTAACATCATACTCAATGGTGAAAGGTTAAATCTTTTTCTCTGAGATCAGGGAAAATACAAGGGTGATCCCAGACCTCTTGTATTCAACATAGTACCAGAAGTCCTAGCCAGAGCATTTAGGCAAGAAAAATAAATAAAACGCATCTGAATTGGAAAAAAAGAAATGAAATTGTCTTTGCCTGCAGATGATATGATCTTATATATAGAAACCCTAAAGATTCCACCAGAAAAATGAGTACTAATAAATTTTAAAATTTCAGGATTGAAAATCAATTTATAGAAATCAGTTGCATTTCTATACACTAACAGTAAAGTATCTGAAAAGAAAAAGACACAAATAAATGGAAATAAATATAACGTGTTCATGAATTGGAAGAAATAATATTGTTAAAATTATTGTTAAAAATATTGTTCAAACATTTAATAATATTGTTAAAATACTACCCAAAGCCATCTATAGATTCAATGCAATACTTATCAAAAATTCCAGTGAATTTTTCACAGAAACAGAAAAAAAAAATCCTAAAATTTGTGTGGAACCACAAAAGACCCTGCATGGCCAAAGCAACATGAAAGAAAGACAAAGCTGAAGGCATCACACTTCCTTTCAAACAATATTTTTAAACTGTACCATTTGAAACACTGTGGTACTGGCATAAAAAGACAAATAGACCAATGGAACAGAATGAGAGCTCAGAAATAAACTCTCTCGTATATAGTCAAGTAATATTTGACAGTGGAGTCAAGTTTACTCAATGGGGAAAGGATAGTCTCTTTAATAAGTGGTGTAGATAAAAGTGGATAATCACATACAAAATAATAAAATTAAATCCCTACCTTATGACACTAAAATATTAATTTTCAGTAAAGATCTCAATATAACACTTGAGAGTGTAAAACTTCTAGAATAAAAAAGGGAGAAATCTCCTTGACTTTGGTATTGGCAATGAGTCTTTGGGATATGGCACCAAAATAAAGGCAACATAAACAAAATAAACAAGGGGGACTATATCAAACTAAAGAAAAAAAAACAAAACAAAAACAAACAAACAAAAAAAACAATCTACACAAACAACCAAAAAGAAAAAAGGCAACCTATGAATGGGAGAAAATGTTTGAAAAGCATGTATCTGCAAACAGATATCAAAAATATATCCAAAATATATATGGAACTCATGTAACTCAAATCCAAATAAAATAACCTGATTTTAAAATGCCATAGGGGGCTTCCCTGGTGGCACAGTGGTTGGGGGTCCACCTGCCAATACAGTGGACATGGGTTTGGGCCCTCATCTGGAAAGATCCCACATGCCACAGAGCATCTAAGCCCATGCCCCACAACTGCTGATCCTGTGATCTGGAGCCCATGAGCCACAACTGCTAAGCCTGCGTGCCATAACTACTTAAGCCTGTGTGCCAGGATCCTGTGCTCCACAACAAGAGAAGCCACCACAATGAGAGGCCCACGCACCTCAACGAAGAGTGGCCCCCACTTGCCTCAACTAGAGAAGGTCCATGTGCAGCAATGAAGACCCAATGTGCCAAAAATAAATAAATTTAAAATGCCAGAGGAAATGAATAGCCATTTTTTCCAAAGAATACATACAAATTGCCCAGATTTGAAAAATTACTCAACATCATTAATCATCAGGGAAATGCAAATCAAAAACATATTGAGATATTACCTCTCACTTGTTAGAATAGCTACTTTAAAAAGGCAAGTGATAATAAGTGTTGGTTAGGATGTGGTGAAAAAGGAACCCTTGTGCATCAGTAATGGAAATGCAAATTTTTACAACACTATGGAAAACTGTATGGAGGTTCCTCAAAAAATTAAAAGTAGAACTATCATATAATGCAGCTAAAAGTGTTCTGTACCCCAATTCAATTTTCAGTGTGTGTGTGTGTGTGTGTGTGTGTGTGTGTGTGTGTTTGTAGGAGTTTACACAAAGTTGTTCTCCTATACCAGCTGGGTGTCCTACAATTCAATTTAATTCTGACACTACCTATCAAGAGATATAATCAGATTCCACTGGTTAAGGGCTCAGTCCCACAGACTGCCCTCCACTTTAGATGCCAATCACAAGACCAGGTTGTTACCTGTGCTCCTGACCAACTGGCTACCAATTGGAGGGTCCCACAACCCTTCTTTGGGTTTGATTAATTTACTAGAGTGGCTCATAGGAATCAGGAAACCCACTAGATTACTGGTTTATTACAAAAAAAAATTATTAAAGAATGTGAATCAATAGCCAGATGAAGAGAACAAAGGAGCTTCTCTCCTCATGGAGTTTGTGGCTTACATGACGTGGTGATAATGTGAAAGACTTCTGCTTCCCTAAGTTGGAAGCTCTTTAAACTCCCTCCTTTGGTCTTTTATGGCACCAAAAGTAAATACAAATACTTATTTTATGCACTTAAAATATCATTGGTGGAACTCCACAAGTTTTAGCAATTGCCTAAATAAGTTCCCTAGCCAATTCAACATACAGTATTTCTGGAAAGAATTAAGTATGATAATTATGCTGCCCACATATTTTCCTTTAATGTTTACAATAACCAAGGAAAAATTGATGCAAGATAATAAATACAGATAATATTTTCTTCTTAAGACATGTCTCTCTAAGAGAGACATTATGAACATCAGCTACAAATTACTATATCCATTTAAAGCTAAAATTAAAATTAAAAACTAGTAAGTAGCAAATGGAGATTTGTGCCACACAGACTGTTAACTGCAGAAATAAGTAGCTTCTAACAATGGGGACTTTCCCATTTAGGGATAATAATTTCAAATTATTTTTTTTCCTTTATTTGATACAGCAATGTTGTCATGACCTTCACCCACTTTGGGAGTTTGGTAATATTTTCACTTATGTCTTCTCTCCATGGGAATAAATGATTCTAAACTTGAAATCTCAGTACCTATGTGAAAAATAACTTTATAAATACTTCAAACACTTACATTTGTACCAACAAATGTTCTAATATGAATAAAAAAAGCATTCCCTTTCAAACACAGAAATGCATAACTAGAAACCAGATAACAGGAGTCCTACACATACAGTTCACTGTCAATTCTCAGAAGTATTTTACATAATCTTCAATGGCACTATAATTATATATGTTTCTTATTAGGTTTTGCCTAACTTGGTGTTTCTATAGCTGTTTACTAGTAAATCTAAGTATTTGTTGATTCAGCTATAATCTTTGATATATGACAATCATCAATATTAATACAAATATTTTAAACCAATTTTATGCATTTATACATTCATTTCACCAACATTCCTTGAACAACCATTATTTGTCAGACACTTTCCTTGGCCCAGGAGATAATAAGAAAAGTTACACCTGATATCCTCTGCCCTTAAAATATAATTTTGGAAAAGAAAACAAACAAGAAAATATATTTTAATTCAAAGCAATAAGTCTGTTGTGAGAGCATGCTGTTAAGACTATATTGTGTGTATGTCTGCATGTGTGTGTGTGTGTATGTGTGTGTTTTAACATAATGTAAGTTCATTGTCTTAATTTGGGTTGCCTGCAAAACAGATGCTAAGCAGGGATTTGGGTTCAAGTACTTTATTAAAGAGGTAATCACAGGAAGTCCTCTAAATGATTGATTTATGCAGGAACTCTATTCAGTGGTCTGTACAGTAGGACTAAAGCAATTGTTCTCAAATGTTAAGAGTACCTCAGTTTGAGGGCTTATAGTACAGATGGCTGGGCCCCACACTCAGAGCTTCTCATTCAGCAAGTCTGTCGTGGAGTACAAGTACTTGCATTTTCATAAATTCCTACCTGATGATGAGGATGGGGAGGGTGTCTCAAGACATTTTAGGAACCAATGGCTTAGTAGGTGTGAGCAGGGCACAAGAGCATAAGCTACATTCACACATATTCAAATACTTTTGATATCCTTATTCTATCTAAACATCACAATTTTCTCATGCTTTCAACCATTTATTTCATCAACAATTGAACTTGCATAAGTTTCAGTCACACATAAACTTGGAAAGGCCTTGTGCTCTTATTAACTAGTCTTTAACCAGGTGATTAAATCCAGGTGGTTAATTAGAAAATATGTGACTGGTACAATGCACTTATTTTATTTTAATATGGGGGGAGGAGATTCTTGTAGCTATAAACTAAATGTTCATCTTTGATTTGAAGGAGCAGGGTGCAAAGGTTACATTTATTGCACAAAAAAATGTCCTCTGGAATAATAGCTTTTGGGTCCTAGATCAGGATGTGTGAGGAGAGAAAGCATGTGCATGTGTATTAATGATATACATGAATAGCAAGAATAACTATATTGTGTTTATATATATTTGATAAAATTCTTCCAAGCATGAAATCAGAATTTTTCTCTGCATCAAGCAAAGTATTTCCACGAGGTTCACGGAGTTGGAATAAAAACAAAAGTCTCAAATCAGTTTGGTAAAATAATTATGTATATATTAATATTTTACTGCTTTTGAATAAAGAATGTCTTGTAGAGAAATCTTTTATTCAGTTCTTGCCTGTGTCTACACTACAGGTAAAAAATCCATTTATGAAGGGAATTTTTAAAACAAAATGAGTGTTTGTATTTATGTGGGGAACGTGGTAACAAAGGAATGTACTTAACTGCAGTATGCTATTTGTTTTCACAAAACACACATGCAATTTTCTATTCTGACTGTACATTCAAATCCATGTAAAGAGGGCACTTTATTTTCCAAGGACACTGAGTAGAATAATGTAAACTGACTGAAAAGAGAGAAACTTTACTACTGCATATACTCTGGGTCTTTAAAGGCACCAGAATTAGGAAAGCTAAGTGATAATATCAGCTACATAAACTGTTCATTTTAATATATAATTCTAGATGGTAAGGGTCTGAGACAATTGTACTAAGTCTCTCCACTGAATATTTAGTTATTTCAATAAAATTGAGATATGCAAAGGAACAACATATGATAAATAAAACCTCTGTGCAAGGATACCCTGATTGTAAACATAAGTGTTGTATCCCTTAATGTTCATAGGCTAAGAAACTAAAGAGTAAAATTAATCTTCTCTTATTAGAGGCATTTAAATAATGCAATTTAAGTATCTATCCTGAAAAAAGATAATTAAATACTTCTTTAGGGTCAACATATACATATTAAATAAAACTTTCTTCCCTGAATCTTATTTTTAAATCTAATTTTGCTTACATGACTGATTCTCTTTCTTTTTGCTGAAATCCCAGTTATTTCAGTGCTCTAGTTTTCAACTAGGTGTTACATTCCAATTCAGTTCCATGCTTCAAACCCTGTATTCTTTAGGAGAAGGCTTTGTGATTTGCCACGCCTTTTCTGGTTTTACGAGGATTCAACTTAAGCCAGGTTTTAAAAAAAACAGCTATATAGGGAATGCCACTGATCCTTCATTAAATATTGAGAATTTACAGCCAGAAAATGGGGGAAGTATGGGGAGAAGAAGCAAAACTTGTGATTTAACACACAGATTCATTCAACAATTGCCAACCCCTTTTTTACCCCAGTTGCTGTGAAGCATCTTTAGTGTGTGTCATTTCATTCATTTCAGACAGCAGCATTCTGAGATTGTTGTTATCTCCTCATAGTATGCTCATTAACATGTTCATACCTGTTCAAACTGCCTCCTCTCTTGAAAGCTGTTTTGCATGCATCCTACCTCCACTGCAAGTGCTCTTAGCCTGAAAAAAACTCAAACTTCAAGACCAATTGCAAATGTCCTTTTCATTATAAAATGTTCTTATGTTTTCTACTTCCCAATATGAAACATTCTCTACTCTCTGTGCTCAGTGAACATTGTTTACAGGTTCAAATCTATATTACAGTGCTTGTCACTTTGATTATAGTTTATAGCATATGTACCTGCTCCTCCACAAAGTCTATGAACTATTGGGAAGAATGCAAAAAACCTGTTCTTATTTTTTATTAGTCAATAAAGTAAAAAATGTTTCCATGGGCTACCTTCTTCTTTGTAATTCAGTTCTGCTCAGTTCAAACAATATTTATTAAGTACATAATGTTGCCTTATAAATTGAGATAGTCCTCAAGAATTCAAAGATGGATTAATATTTTGAATTTATGATAAGAGTGGCAGTTATGTATGCAGGCTATTTCATACAACAGAAATATGTTGTGGAGTTTTCCTGAGCAAGAAGTGTTGTTTAGCCTAACACACAAAAAATATGGTAGATTCTGGATTAGAAGAGGATGGGTCTTTTATCAAGCCTAAGTATCAGGAGACATAGGAATGAACAAAGGGTTAATCTTGGTAGAATATGGGTCTGAGCCTAGACAATCTTCTGAACCCAGAAAGTGTGTTTGTGTTTCTGTATGTCTACAAAAAGAGCTATGTACTAAGGTTTCTAAAAGATTTTACAGCTGAAGATAAACATTATCCAGTGATAAACTACTGCCTGGTCAGTGTAATCATAGTAGTCCTAGGCAATTGAAATGCTTTTGTCCAGTGGAGAATAAACATAACATGTAGCCAGTTTGCCAGGTTTTAGGAACAATGACCCTTTCAGGCTGATTCAGTCCAGCCAGCTATGGTGGCCAGATAATCTCTGCATTGTCTCTCAAGGCTAACATATTTTGTAGTTATTTCTTGCTCCATTTTCCAGTGTCTTTTTTTCCTAGCCATAAAAATGGTTAAATTCAATCATTTGGATTGAATGTGTACCCTGAAGCTTGGGTGGTAGAAAGTCTTATGATAGCAAAAAGGAGGGTAAGAATCATTTATTTTGAACTGGGAAAAGTTTGAACCAACTGACAGTGAAGTGAAAAAAGTTCACAAAATGTGATCCAGCCAGACTCTTAAATCTTAAATGCTACCAAACATTTGCTCAATGCTATTCCAAAATCCTTAGTCAAATGAGAACATTTCTAAGAGAATTTAAAAATTCATATTTTGTTTTGGATCAGTAATATTCATATTAGTGCCCCCAGTCTTTCTTCCTCTTTGACATCCAGACTAGGTTCAAAATTGCCTCTTTTGTTTCTTATCCTTCCTCCACCCCCACTCCCACCTGGAAGTTTTCTACCATTGCTATACTATGTCTTTTATTTTCTTTTTAAATGGAGGGAAACATACCTTTGAGAAAATAGGAAAAAGAAAATTATAGTGGAGTAGCAAGAAAAAAAAAAGGCAATAGAAAGAGAAGAAGTACATGGTCTAGGGCTAGTTAGGGATATTTGGAGTGGGGGAAGGAAGTCCTGAAGAAAGTGGCACCAGGAACAAAGGAGATAAATGCAAAAAGAATGTGATTTTTAAATGAGGGCTATATAGCCCCTTCACTGTTTGAGAAATATGTGCAAAGAACTATTTATTTTTCAAACTTATATTTTAATTACTGGGCTATTTTTTTTTCAACCAAAGAAGTACTTTGAGTCTGAACTATATGGGTTCTGATTTCAATAGAACTGAATGTTTATTTTCTTTCCCCAGATGTTCCATATGGAATAAATGGCCTCATTTGGGCAACACACTATTGTAAACTAAAACTGAGAGACTTTCAGATAGGTCTCTAAAAAGAGAATGGGACAACTGGTAATACTTTTGTGTACTGGACAACTTAATTATTGACACTTAAGAAGTGTAGAATCCTTGCTAACTTAAAGTATGGCATTAAAGAGCATATTCAGTGGTCAAAATATTTATGATTGATTTAACAAAATGTATAAACACTATGTATTATGCATTCCTAGAAAAGGTGAATGGAAAGAGAGCTAATAGGAGGTATATGTTATTCTATCTACTTGTAAGGCCACCATATGCAAACAAAAGTTAATTTAAATAGCCAAATATGGTATAAAAATTTAATATATATTTATGATTATGTTCTTTAGTGAGTCTGTGGTCTATTGATTTTTTTTAATTTATTGAAGTATAGTTAATTTACAATGTTGTGTTAATTTCTGCTGTACAACAAAGTGACTCAGTTATATATAGATACACTCTTTTGCATATTCTTCTCCATTATGGTTTGTCTTAGGATATTGAATATAGTTCCCTGTGCTATAGAGTAGGACCTTGTTGTTTATCCATCCTATATGTAATAGTTCACCTCTGCTAATCTCAAACTCCCAATCCTTCCCTCCCTAACCCATCTCCCCCACTGGCAACCACAATTCTGTTCTCTAAGTCTGTGAGTCTGTTTCTATTTCATAGATATGTTCATTTGTGTCATATTTTAGATTCCATATATAAGGGATATCATATGGTATTTGTCTTTTTCTGATTTACTTCACTTAGTATGATAATCTCTAGGTCCATCCATGTTGCTGCAAATGGCATTATTTCATTGTTTTTGATAGCTGAGTAATATTCCATTGTATATATGTACCCCATCTTCTTTATCCATTCATCTGTCGATGGACATTTAGGTTGTTTCCATGTCTTGGCTATTGTAAATAGTGCTGCTATGAATATAGGGATGCATGTATCTTTTTAAACTATAGTTTTGTCTAGGCATATGCCCAGAAGTCAGATTGCTGGATCATGGTAACTTTATTATTAGTTTTTTTGAGAAACCTCCATATGGTTTTTCATAGTGGCTGCACCAATTTACATTCCCACCAACAGTGTCAGAGGGTTCCATTTTCTCCACAACCTCTCCAGCATTTGTTATTTGTAGACTTTTTAATGATGGCTATTCTGACCTGTGTGAGGTGATACTTCATCGTAGTTTTGATTTGAATTTATCAAATAATTAGCAATGTTGAGAATGTTTTCATGTGCCTATTGGCCATCCATATGTCTTCTTTGGAGAAATGTCTATTTAGGTCTTCTGCCCATGTTTTGATTGTGTTTTTTTTGTTGTTTGTTTTTGTTGTTGTTGAGTTGTGTTGTTGAGCTATTTGTATATTTTGGAAATTAAGCCCTTGTCATAAATAGCTATTATTATGTTGAGATATGTTCCCTATATACACACTTTCATAAGGGTTTTTATCATGAATGCTGAATTTTATCAAATGATTTTTCTGCATCTATTGAGATGATCATGTGGTTTTTGTCCTTTCTTTTGTTGATGCAGTGTATCACATTGATTGATTTGAGTACGCTGAACCATCCTTTTGACCCTGGGATGAATCCAAAGGTATGTGACCTCTTTTATGTGTTGTTGGATTCAGTTTGCTAACATTTTGTTGAGGATTTTGTGTTTGTATTCATCAAAGATATTGGCCTGTAACTTTTTTTTTTTTTTTTGGTAGCATCTTTGTCTGGTTTTGGTATAAGGGTGATGGTGGCTTCAGAGAATGTTTTTGGGAGTGTTCCTTACACTTCAATCTTTCGGAAGAATTTGAGAAGGATAGGTATAAGTTCTTCTTTGTATGTTTGGTGGAATACCCTGCCATCTGGCCCTGAACTTTTGTTTGTAGGGAGGGTTTTTTTGTTGTTTTTGTTTGTTTGTTTGGGGTTTTTTTTAGAGATTCTATTTCATTTCTAGTGATTGGTCTGTTCAAGTTATCTGCTTCTTGATTCAGTTTTGGTGGGCTGTATGTTTCTAGAAAGTTGTCCATTTCTTCTAGATTGTCAAATTTGTTGGCATGTAATTGTTCATAGTATTCTCTTATGTTTTCTTTTATTTCTGTGGTATCAGTTGTGATTTCCCCTCTTGCATTTCTTAATTTGTTTATTTCTGTCTTCTCTCTTTTCTTCTTGGTGTGCCTGGCCAGAGGTTTTCAATTTTGTTTGCCCTTTCAAAGAACCAGCTCTTGGTATATTGATTTTTTCTACTGATTTTTTAAACTCTATTTTATTTATTTCCTCTCTTATCTTTATTGTCTCCTCCTTTGTGCTGACTTTAGATTTTGTTTGTTCTTCTTTTTCTAATTCTTTTAGGTGGTGGGTTAGGTTGTTTGAGATTTTTCTTGTTTCTGAAAGAAGACCTGTATCACTATGTATTGGGTTTGCCAAAAAGTTCATTTGGTTAGTGAATACATTGTTCAATAAAGGTCATCTTGAAAATGAAAAATGTGTCTTTTGTTTTTACTTAAAAGCAAATGAACTTTTTGGCTGACCCAGTGCTTCTCTCTGAGAACTGCTGTTGCTGCATCCCATAGATTTTGTATGGTTGTGCTTTCATTGTCATTTGCCTCAAGGTATTTTGAAATTTCTTTTTTTTTATTTCATAGTTTACCCATTTGTTTTTTTAGTAGCATGTTGTTTAATCTCCATATAATTGATTTTTTCTCATTTCTTTTTCTGTGGTTGATTTCTAGTTTCATACTGTGTGGACAGAAAAGATACTTGAAATAATTTCTATACTATTAAATTTGTTGAGGCTTGTTTTGTGCCATAGTATGAGGTCAATTCTAGAGAATTCTCCATGTACACTTGAAAAGAATGTGCATTCTGCTTTTTTTGGACCTAATGTCTTGAAAATATCAATTAAGTCTAACTATTCTGTTGTATCATTTAGGATCTCTGTTGCCTTATTGATCTTTTGTCTCATAGATCTGTCCATTGATGTGAGTGGGGTGATAAGTCTCCTGCTGTTATTGTATTCCTGTTAATTTCTCCCTTTATGTCTGTTAGTATTTGTTTTATATATGTGGGTGCTCCTATATTGGGTGCATAGTTGTTGATAGGTATAATATCCTCTCCTTGTATTTATCCTTTTATCATTATATAGTGTCCTTCTTTATCTTTCTTTATGGCCTTTGTTTTAAAGTCTATTTTCTCTGATATGAGTATTGCAACCTCTGCTTTCTTGTTATTTCACGTTTGCATGAAATATATTTTTTCATCCCCTCACTTTCATTCTATGTATGTCCTTTGCCTTAAAGAGGGCTCTTGTAGGAAGTATATTGTAGACTTTTGTTTTTTTTTAATCCAATCTACCACTCTGTGTCTTTTGATCGGAGAATTTAGTTCATTGACATTTAAGGTAATTATTGATAGATACATAATTATTGCTGTTTTACCTTGTTTCCTGGTTGATTTTATATTTCTTCTTTGTCCTTCTTTTTCTTTTTTCTTTCACTTTGTGGTTTGATGATTTTCTTTTGTATTATGCTATGTTCTCTTCTTTTTGGTTTTGTGAATCTGTTGTATGTTTTTGATTTGTGGTTGCCCTGTTTTTCAAGTATGTTAACCCCTTCCTATACCTACTTGCTTTAGACCGGTAGTCAAATAGGCTAAAACACATTCTAGAAAAAAATTTATATTTTCTTACTCTCCTCCCCACATTTTATGATTTTGATATCCTCTTTTGCATCTTCATGTTCATCCTTTTGTTGTTCATTGTGGTTATCATAATTTTCACAGAAATATTTGTATTTTTTTTTAATCTGTGTCCTAGCTTATTTAAGTGGTTTACTTTCCAACTGTGATTTTTCTCTTTCCTATAGATTCTTTTTTTTTTTTTTTCTATTTAGAGAAGTCTTTCAGTATTTCTTTTAGGATAGGTTTAGTATTGCTGTATTCTTCTAGTTTTTGATTGTCTGAGAAATTCTTTATCTCTCCTTCTATTCTAAATGATAATCTTGCTAGGTAGAGTATCCGAGGTTGCAGATTTTTCCCTTTCAGAACTTTTAATATATCTAGCTAGTCCCTTCTGACCTGCAATGTTTCTGTAGAGAAATCAGCTGATAGCCTTATGGGAGTTTCCTTGTAATTAATTCTATGTTTTTCTCTTGTTGCCTTTAGAATACTCTCTTTATCTTTAACTTTTACCATTTTAATTATAATATGTCTTGGTGTAGGTCTGTTTGGGTTTATCTTGTTTGGGACCCTCTGTGCTTCCTGTATCTTGATATCTGTTTCCTTATTTAGATTTGGGAATTTTTCAGCCATAATTTGTTTAAATACATTTTCAATCTCCTTTTTTCTCTTTCTGAGATCCCTATTATGTGTAGATTGGCAAGCTTTATATTATCCCATTGGTCTCTTATAATGCTTTCTTTTTTTTTTTTTTATTTGGGTTTCTGTCTGCTGTTCTAACTGGGAGATTTCCATTATTCTATCTTCCAGATCACTTATTCATTCTTCTGGATTATTCATTCTGCTATTCATAGCCTTTAGTTCACCTTTCATCTCTTTGAAAGAATTCTCTAATTTTTCTTGGTTCCTTCTTATAGTTTATAGTTCCTTTTTACAGTAATCTGCATTTCTGTCCATAGCCTTTTTTAATTCCTTCAGCATTTTCCTTGTCTCCTTTTTGAACTCGTGTCTACAAGAGTGAAGTAGTCTGTTTCATTGTTTGTTCTTTCAGGGGAATTCTCTCAATCTTTTAATTGGGAGTAGTTCTTCTGCTTCTTCATTTTACTTTATTTCTCTTGCTCTATGAGTTTAGGAGAAACAGTTATCTACCATGGTCTTAGAGGTCTATTTTTATGTGGGAATATCCCTGTATAGTCTGCATGGGTTTAATATTTTTTGGTGTGAGGGCTGTTTTTAGTATGGATGCCTGTCAAATTTTCCTCAGTGTATGCTGGCCATTATCCCCTTGATGAGGTGTGACTGATGTTGTGGTGACCACAGCCTGCACTGGATATTGAGTGGGGCCTCTTCTTTGCTCTGTGGTCGTTACTGCCATGTCAGGGACAGGTTCTTCTCCTTAGATGTTGGAGTAGAAGCCTCCAGATCTGTTTCTGAACTGCATTTCTGAGCTGTGGTGCATGATAGACAGGATTGGAGCACTCCCACTGGGAGAGGAGCCACTGAGTATTCCTCCACCAGAGTTGTTCACTGGTGAGTGTGCTCTGTTGTGTCACCTTTTACCTACTGTGTGGGCTTACAAAGCACACTGTTGTTGACACTGCCTTTGACCCTTCTCAATCATGGTTTATGCCAGCAATTGACCCTGGTGTCTCCCAGGTGTTGTTTTCACAAGGCCACCAGTGCAGATCCACTTAAGTCAGGTCCCAGGACTACAGTAGTCATGCACGTGGACCCTCTGTGGGAGCTATGGAGGCAGTTCAGATCCTGGCCTGGCCCAACCCCCATGTGTACATGCCCATGAAGCCCACAGTTGCTAAGGTCAGACCTATCTCAGCCACATGAACACCTGTTGTCCATTCAGATGTTCTGCAGGCACCGAATTTACAAAGCTGGTGGTGAAGGTGTAAATCCACAATTCACACAGCCACAGGGAGAGATTTCAGCTTTGCTTCCTAAGTCACACGGTCCCTGGGGTGATTTCAGCTGCACCTCTGCATGTGGGCAACCCACTGGCATCTGCTCCCAGGGTCTGCTGAGGTGGCATCCAGAGTGAATGAGCCTTCCCAGGCAGAAGCCTCCCCTGGAGCCCCCGGAGACAGGGGCCATCACATGGAGAAAGAGGCTGCAATGGTAGCCCCACCTTTCCTTTCACATACCACTTTAACAATGACACTTCCCTTCTATGGCAGCCCAGACTTCTTCCAAAAACACTCCTGGTTATGACACCCCACACTGCAGTCACTTCTGACTGTCTCCATGCAGCCCAACAGCAGTACTCTCCCCTTGGTCTGTCCTCTAAACACTGTGTTCCAGCACCCAGATCCCACCTGTACTAGAGGACGCATGTCTCAGGTTGGGGGGCGCATGGCGGTGGCAGAGATTATCTGTGTAGGTCTTTCTCTATCCTGCCTGCCACAAACCAGTTTTTGCACTCTTCTCTCAGCCTCTGAAGCACCTTTTATGACCCAGCTTATCTCCCTGCCATTGGGGGCCTTCCCAGGGTGTGGAAACCTCTCCTGTCCTTCAGCTCCCTCCCAGGGGCGCAGGTCCAATCTCACTTCCTTTATTTTTTTTCTTGTTGTCCTACCTGGTTACGTAGAGATCTTTCCTATCTTTTCAGGTGTATGAGGTCTTCTGATCGTGTTTGTGATGTGTTCTGTGAGAATTGTTACATTTCCAGATGTATTCTTTTGTGCTGTGTGTGTGTGTTAGTTTCTGCTTTATAACAAAGTGAATCAGCTATACATAAACATATAACCCCATATCTCTTCCCTCTTGCATCTCCCTCCCTCCCACCCTCCCTATCCCACACATCTAGGTGGTCACAAAGCACCAAGCTGATCTCCCTGTGCTATGCGGCTGATTCCCACTAGCTATCTATTTTACATTTGGTAGTGTATATATGTCCATGCCACTCTCTCACTTTGTCCCAGCTTACCCTTCCCCCTCCTCATGTCCTCAAGCCCATTCTCTGTGTCTGCATCTTTATTCCTGTCCTGCCCCTAGGTTCTTTAGAACATTTTTTTTTCACACACTCTCATGCTTACTTTGAAGTAATAGCATGTATTATAATAGGCTATATCAAGGTTTCTCAATCTGAGCACTATTTGGACCAGATGATTCTTTTTTTTTTTTTGCAGTATGTGGGCCTCTCACTGTTGTGGCCTCTCCCGTTGCGGAGCACATGCTCCGGAGGCGCAGGCTCAGCGGCCATGGCTCACGGGCCTAGCCGCCCCGCAGCTTGTGGGATCTTCCCGGACCGGGGCATGAACCCACGTCCCCTGCATTGGCAGGTGGACTCTCAACAACTGTGCCACCAGGGAAGCCCTGGACCAGATAGTTCTTAGTTGTGGAGTCTGTACTGTGCAATGTAGAATGCTTGGCAACATCCCTGGCCTTTACCCATTACATGCCAGTTTTAATCCTCTCCCCAGTTGTGGCAATTAAAACTATCTCTAGATACTGTCAGATATTCCCTGGGGTCAAAATGACTCCTGGTTGAGAATTACTGGGCTGTATTATACCACAAGAATAAATAATTCCACAATCTCAATGGCTTAATACCCCAAATGTTTATATCTTGCTCACATAAATTCTACTGGGCAACTTTCCAGGGCACTTGTACTCTATGCTGTGGCTCAGTATTCTGAGCTACTTTGGTTTTATGGTAATTCCAATCAACACATGCTTCCTAGATCATCATGGAAAGTAAAGGGAGAGTGTAAAATTGAACACAAGCTCTTAAATATTTATGTCCAGAAGTGACATTTTTCACTTCTGTTCACATTTCATTGATCAGAGCAATTCACATGGCCATGTCTACCTTTAAGTGGGTGAGAAGTAAGATCTCCCTCCAAGAAGATTAATGAACATACTGTTGTCTAGTGCAAGTATTAACTGTTAAACTCCACTTTCTTCAATGAACTATGCTACCAAAAAGAACTATAGTACTGTCAAGGGTAGAGAGGCAGGATAGTATGAGATTGTGTATTCTGGAACAAAAATACTTGGCACTGAACCCCAGATTTATAGCTGTCAGTGTAGACACAACGTGTCTAATACTCACTGTGCCTAAGTTTCCTCATCTGTAAAATAAGAGATAATAAAAGTATCTAACTCACAGGGAGTTACAAGAGTGAAATGTGTTAGCATTTTTAAAGCCCTTAGAAAAGTTTCTAAAACATAATAAACACTTTTAAATGTGTTTAAATAAAAAGAAATAGTATACAGAGAGAATAATTGTATACATTTTTTTATAAAGAGGGTGAAAACAGTTCAAAAAGTGATGTGTATTCAGAGGAATTTGTAGACTTTTAATATGACAACTCCACAAATAAAAATGTCAAGAAAGGCATGTTTCCAGTATAACTTGGAGCTGCTTACCAAATTCAGGAAAATAAATCAATAAATGTTGAAAAATGTTTGAAAGTATATTATTAAGTTTAACCTAGACAAAATGAGATAGCAATGTACTTGCTGTCTGTTCATCAAAGTCCTGTTACAACTGTTAAATATTAACTATAAATGAAAATATGTGTCTTCTTGCTTATTATTAGAACTTTACTAAAATATTTCCTTTAAAAAAGTACTCAATACTAGTTAATACATCCACCCATTTAAAGTATCATGAAAATACTAATACCTAATTGTTTAGTCTATAGTAGTGTTTGTTCAACATTTCCTTTCATGAAATCTCGTTAATGTTTTATTCAGATAACATCACCCCTCACTATCATTTACTACTGGGTTAAGGTTGCAGGGTCAGCACCACTGATACAAAATAACTGAGTTACAACACACTTTTTTTTTCTCTTTCTGCTGTTGGATTTCTTTTAGAAGACATTTAAGGAATCGTTTTCATTCTGACTCTATAAAAATGAATGTTCTTCCATTTGCACTATATTTGTGACTTGGTTTCCTAAATTTCTCAGATTCACCTGCTTTACAACTTTTAGAGCATTAAACATACTTAGACACTGGCTTCCATCTTATTTATAATTTTATCTGTATGTCACCCCTTCAGCAGAATTCTGATCTAGTCTTTCTGATCTTGGCTTCTTTTGTCCCTCTTTGATTGTTATAACAACATAAAGCTTCAGATGGACAAATTTCCTATTTGTACCCAACTTCCAAGTATCTTATTGGTCTGCTTGAGATTAGAAGGGAAGATTCAGAAAGAGTAAAAAATTTATCTCATTAGGTTATATTTTTAAAGTGTCATAATCATGTGATGAGACTGTTAAAAATGTATGTTGCTAAGATTCACCTCAGACCTGGTGAATCAGAATCTCTGGGTATGAATCATTGGAAATCCATATTATTAAGAAACTCTCCAGATGATTTATACACATACCACATCACTGTAACCAGATAATAGGATTCTACTATATATCTAAAATTCATTTATAGAAAAAATTAAAATGAGCAAAATGAATTATATGAAATATTTGTCATCAAACATATAAAATCATTTTTATATTCGCTTTACAAAAACTACATACATATGTCTTTAACAATAAGTCAAAGTGTAGGTCATGATTTGACCTGATCAATTATTTTACTAGGTTTAGAAATATTATCAGTAGAAAAATACCAGATTTATATACTTAGAGAAAAGAATAGCAAAAATGTGTCTCATTGTATGCATGGAGTTTTTAGTATGTATTCGCTTCTCTGTGGCTTTATCTTCAAAAATATTTTGAAAACATTTCTAAATAATAGATTATAGGCTCTTGGAGAGCAAAGGCAGTGCTTCCTTCCATTTCTAAAATGTCCTACTGTGATGAAATGTCCTGAATTGTCTTTAAACATTACTGATGATAAACTATTCTAAACAGTTCTACTCCAGACCATTGTTAACAGAATTTCCTTTTGAAATGATCATCTATAATCTATTTATACATTAGGATAATTGACAAGGAAAGAGAGAGCTCTGATGTCAAACTTTGTATTTTAAGATGTGACTGAGACTTACTTCTCTTTTAATAGTTAAGATGCCTGGCTTTGATATAGTTATCAAGATGAATGGTTTAGAGTAAGGATAATCAACAGTTTCAAGTTCAGATCAATAAAGTAAATGTATTCAAAGGTATAACCTTATAACCTTTCCCTATATTACAACATTTTCCACAGTCAACTTTCCTTTATGTCGGCATAACAATCACAGCCCACAAGGAGAAGGGGCAACATTGTTAGAAGTACAAAAACAAGACTCTAAATGAAACTCCTCACAACTTGAAGACATATGTCCTTGGCCATCTCTTTTTTAATTATATTTTATTTTATATTTTTAAACATCTTTATTGCAGCATAATTGCTTTAAAACGGTGTGTTAGTTTCCGCTTTATAACACAGTGAATCCGTTATACATATACATGTATTCCCATATCTCTCCCTCTTGCATCTTCCTCCCTCCCACCCTCCCTATCCCAAACCTCTACGTGGTCACACAGCACCGAGCTGATCTTCCTGTGCTATGCAGCTGCTTTCCACTAGCTATCTATTTTACACTTGGTAGTGAATATATGTCCATGCCACTCTCTCACTTTGTCCCAGCTTAACCTTCTCCCTCTCCGTATCCTCAAGTCCATTCTCTAGTAGGTCTGCATCTTTATTCCCGTCTTGCCCCTAGGTTCTTCATGACATTTTTGTTGTTGTTGTTGTTGTTGTTGTTAGATTCCATACATATGTGTTAGCATACGGTATTTGTTTTTCTCTTTCTGACTTACTTCACTCTGTATGACAGATTCTAGGTCCATCCACCTCACTACAAATAACTCAGTTTCATTTCTTTTTATGGTTGAGTAATATTCCATTGTATATATGTGCCAAATCTCCTTTATCCATTCATCTGTCAATGGACACTTAGGTTGCTTCCATGTCCTTCCTATTATAAATAGAGTTGGGATGAACATGGTGGTACATGACTCTTTTAGAATTATGGTTTTCTCAGGGTATATGCCCAGTAGTGGAATTGCTGGGACATATGGTAGTTCTATTTGTAGTTTTTTAATGATCATCCATACTGTTCTCCATAGCGGCTGTATCACTTTACATTCCCAACAGTGCAAGAGGGTTCCCTTTTCTCCACACCCTCTCCAGCATTTATTGTTTGCAGATTTTTTGATGATGGCCATTTTGACCAGTATGAGATGATATCTCATTATAGTTTTGATTTGCATTTCTATAATGATTAATGATGTTGAGCATTCTTTCATGTGTTTGTTGGCAATCTGTATATCTTCTTTGGAGAAATGGCTATTTAGGTCTTCTACCCATTTTTGGATTGGGTTGTTTGTTCTTGTGATATTGAGCTACATGAGCTGCATGCAAATATTGGAGATTAATCCTCTGTCAGTTGTTTCATTTGCAAATATTTTCACCCATTCTGAGGGTGGTCTTTTGTTCTTGTTTATCATTTCCTTTGCTTTACAAAAGCTTTTAAGTTTCATTAGGTCCCATTTGTTTATTTTTCTTTTTATTTCCATTTCTCTAGGAGTTGGGTCAAAAAGGATCTTGCTGTGATTTATATCATGGAGTGTTCTGCCTATGTTTTCCTCTGAGAGTTTAATAGTGTCTGGCCTTATATTTAGGTCTTTAATCCATTTTCAGTTTATTTGTGTGTATGGTGTTAGGGAGTGTTCTAATTTCATTCTTTTACATGTATCTGTCCAGTTTTCCTGGCACCACTTATTGAAGAGGCTGTCTTTTCTCCACTGTATATTCTTGCCTCCATTATCAAAGATAAGGTGACTATATGTGTGTGGGTTTATCTCTGTGCTTTCTATCCTGTTCCATTGATCTATATTTCTGTTTCTGTGCTAGTACCATACAGTCTTGAATAGTGTGTTTTTTTAGTATAATCTGAAGTCAGGGAGCCTGATTCCTACAACTCTGTTTTTCTTTCTCAAGATTGCTTTGACCCTTCAGGATCCTTTGTGTTTCCTTACAAATTGTGAGATGCTTTGTTCTAGTTCTCTGGAAAATGCCAGTGGTAATTTGATAGGGATTGCATTGAATCTGCAGATTGCTTTGGGTAGTATAGCCATTTTCACAATGTTGATTCTTCCAATCCAAGAACGTGGTCTATCTCTCCATCTATGTGAATCATCTTTAATTTCTTTCATCAGTGTCTTATAATTTTCGACATACAGGTCTTTTGTCTCCTTAGGTAGGTTTATTCCTAGATATTTTATTCTTTTTGTTGCAATGGTAAATGGGAGTGTTTTCTTACGTTCAATTTCAGATTTTTCATCATTAGCGTATAGGATTGCAAGAGATTTCAGTGCATTAGATTTGTATCCTGCTACTTTACCAAATTCATTGATTAGCTATAGTGGTTTTCTGGTAGCATCTTTAGTATTCTCTATGTATAGTATCATGTCACCTGCAAACAGTGACAGATTTGCTTCTTCTTTTCTGATTTGGATTCCTTTTATTTCTTTTTCTTCTCTGATTGCTATGGCTGAAACTTCCAAATCTAGGTTGAATAATAGTGGTGAGAGTGGGAAACCTTGTCTTTTTCCCAATCTTAGTAGAAATGGTTTCAGTTTTTCACCATTGAGGATGATGTAGGCTGTAGGTTTGTCATATATTGCCTTTATTATGTTGAGGGAAGTTTCCTCTATGTTTACTTTCTGGAGGGTTTTTATCATAAATGGGTGTTGAATATTGTCAAAAGCTTTATATGCATGTATTGAGATGCTCTCATGGGTTTTCTCCTTCAGTTTGATAATATGGTGTATCACATTGATTGATTTGCATATATTGAAGAATCCCTGCATCCCTGGGATAAACCCCACTTGATCATGGTGTATGATCATTTTAATCTGCTCTTGGATTCTGTTTTTCAGTAGTTTGTTGAGGATTTTGCATCTATGTTCATCAGTGATATTGGCCTGTAGTTTTATTTCTTTGTTACGTCTTTTTCTGGTTTTGGTACCAGGGTGATGGTGGCCTTGTACAATAAGTTTGGGAGTGTTCCACATTCTGCTATATTTTGGAAGAGTTTGAGAAGGATAGGTTTTAGCTCTCTAAATGTTTGATAGAATTCGTCTGTGAAGCCATCTGGCTCTGGGCTTTTGTTTGTTGGAATTTTTTTTTAACATATTTATTGGGGTATAATTGCTTTATAATAGTGTGTTAGTTTCTGCTTTATAACAAAGTGAATCAGTTATACATATACATATGTTCCCATATCTCTTCCCTCTTGCGTCTCCCTCCTTCCCACCCTCCCTATCCCACCACTGCCGGCAGTCACAAAGCACCAAGCTGATCTCGCTGTGCCATGCGGCTGCTTCTCACTAGCTATCTACCTTACGTTTGGTAGTGTATATATGTCCATGCCTCTCTCTCACTTTGTAACACCTCGCCCTTCCCCCTCCCCATATCCTCAAGTCCGTTCTCTAGTAGGTCTGTGTCTTTATTCCTGTCTTAACCCTAGGTTCTTCATGACATTTTTTGTTTATTCTTAAATTCCATACATATGTGTTAGCATACGGTATTTGTCTTTCTCTTTCTGACTTACTTTACTCTGTATGACAGACTCTAGGTCTATCCACCTCATTACAAATAGCTCAATTTTGTTTCTTTTTCTAGCTGAGTAATATTCCATTGTATATATGTGCCACATCTTTATCCATTCATCCAAAATGGGCACTTAGGTTGTTTCCATTTTCAGGCTATTGTAAATAGAGCTGCAATGAACATTTTGGTACATGACTCTTTTTGAATTATGGTTTTCTCAGGGTATATGCCCAGTAGTGGGATTGCTGGGTCATATGGTAGTTCTATTTGTAGTTTTTTAAGGAACCTCCATATTGTTCTCCATAGTGGCTGTACCAATTCACATTCTCACCAGCAGTGCAAGGGTGTTCCCTTTTCTCCACACCCTCTCCAGCTTTATTGTTTCTAGATTTTTTGATGATAGCCATTCTGACTGGTGTGAGATGATATCTCATTGTAGTTTTGATTTGCATTTCTCTAATGATTAATGATGCTGAGCATTCTTTCATGTGTTTGTTGGCAGTCTGTATATCTTCTTTGGAGAAATGTCTATTTAGGTCTTCTGCCCTTTTTTGGATTGGGTTGTTTGTTTTTTTGTTATTGAGCTGCATGAGCTGTTTGTAAATTTTGGAAATTAATCCTTTGTCAGTTGCTTCATTTGCAAATATTTTCTCCCATTCTGAGGGTTGTCTTTTGGCCTTGTTTATGGTTTCCTTTGCTGTGCAAAAGCTTTGAAGTTTCATTAGATCCCATTGGTTTAATTTTGTTTTTATTTCCATTTATCTAGGAGGTGAATCAAAAAGGATCTTGCTGTGATTTATGTCATGGAGTGTTCTGCCTATGTTTTCCTCTAAGCGTTTGATAGTTTCTGGCCTTACATTTAGGTCTTTAATCCATTTTGAGCTTATTTTTGTGTATGGTGTTGGGAGTGATATAATCTCATACTTTTACATGTACCTGTCCAGTTTTCCCAGCACCACTTATTGAAGAGGCTGTCCTTTCTCCACTGTACATTCCTCCCTCCTTTATCAAACATAAGGTGACCATATGTGCATGGGTTTATCTCTGAGATTTTTATCCTGTTCCATTGATCTATCTTTCTGCTTTTGTGCCAGTACCATACTGTCTGATTACTGTAGCTTTGTAGTATACTCTGAAGTCAGGTAACCTGATTCCTCCAGCTCCATTTTTCGTTCTCAAGATTGCCTTGGCTATTTGGGGTCTTTTGTGTTTCCACACAAATTGAGAAATTTTTTGTTCTAAGTTCTGTGAAAAATGACAGTGGTAGTTTGATAGGATTTGCATTGAATCTGTAGATTGCTTTGGGTAGTAGAGTCATTTTCACAATGTTGATTCTTCCAATCCAAGAACATGGTATATCTCTCCATCTATTTGTATAAACTTTAATTTCTTTCATCAGTGTCTTATAATTTGGTGCATACAGGTCTTTTGTCTCCTTAGGTAGGTTTATTCCTAGATATTTTATTCTTATCCTTGCAATGGTAAATGGGAGTGTTTTCTTGATGTCACTTTCAGATTTTTCATCATTAGTGTATAGGAATGCCAGAGATTTCTGGGCATTAATTTTGTATCCTGCAACTTTACCTAATTCATTGATTAACTCTAGTAGTTTTCTGGTAGCATCTTTAGGATTCTCTATGTATAGTATCATGTCATCTGCAAATAGTGACAGCTTTACTTCTTCTTTTCCGATTTGGATTCCCTTTATTTCCTTTTCTTCTCTGATTGCTGTGGCTAAAACTTCCAAAACTATGTTGAATAAGAGCGGTGAGAGTGGGCAACCTTTTCTTGCTCCTGATCTTAGTGGAAATGCTTTCAGTTTTTCACCATTAAGGATGATGTTGGCTATGGGTTTGTCATATATGGCCTTCATTATGTTGAGAAAAGTTCCCTCTATGTCTACTTTCTGCAGGGTTTTTATCATAAATGGGTGTTGAATTTTGTTAAAAGATTTCTCTGCATCTCATGAGATGAGCATATGGTTTTTCTCCTTCAATTTGTTAATATGGTTTATCACATTGATTTGCATATATTGAAGAATCCTTGCATTCCTGGAATAAACCCCGCTTGATCTTGGTGTATGATCCTTTTAATGTGCTGTGAATTCTGTTTCCTAGTATTTTGTTGAGGATTTTTGTATTTATGTTTATCAGTGATATTGGCCTAGAGTTTTCTTTCTTTGTGATATCCTTGTCTGGTTTTGGTATCAAGGTGATGGTGGCCTCGTAGAATGGATTTGGGAGTGTTCCTCCCTCTGCTATATTTTTGAAGAGTTTGAGTAGAATATATGTTAGCTCTTCTCTTAATGTTTGATAGAATTCTCCTGTGAAGCCATCTGGTCCTGGGTTTTTGTTTGTTGGAAGATTTTTAATCACAGTTTCAATTTTAGTGTTTGTGATTGGTCTGTTCATATTTTCTATTTCTTCCTGATTCAGTCTTGGCAGGATGTGCATTTCTAAGAATTTGTCCATTTCTTCCAGGTTGTCCATTTTATTGACATAGAATTGCTTGCAGTAATCTCACATAACCTTTTGTATTTCTGCAGTGTCAGTTGTTACTTTTCCTTTTTCATTTTTAATTCTATTGATTTGAGTCTTCTCCCTTTTTTTTTTTTTTTTTGATGAGTCTGGCTAATGGTTTATCTATTTTGTTTATCTTCTCAAAGAACCAGCTTTTAGTTTTATTGATATTTGCTATCATTTCCTTCATTTCTTTTTCATGTATTTCTGATCTGATCTTCACGGTTTCTTTTCTTCTTCTAACTTTGGGTTTTTTTTGTTCTTCCTTGTCTAATTGCTTTAAGTGCAAGGTTCGGTTGTTTATTTGAGATGTTTCCTGTTTCTTAAGGTGGGCTTGTATTGCTATAAACTTCCCTCCTAGAAGTGCTTTTGCTGCATCCCATTTGTTTTGGGTTGTCATGTCTCCATTGTCATTTTTTTCTAGGTATTATTTTATTTCCTCTTTGATTTCTTCAGTGATCACTTCGTTATTAAGTAGTGTATTGTTTAGCCTCCAAGTGTTTGTATTTTTTATAGATCTTTTCCTGTAATTGAGATCTAGTATCATAGCACTGTGGTCGGAAAAGACACTTGATAAAATTTCAATTTTCTTAAATTTACCAAAACTTGATTTGTGACCCAAGATATGATCTATCCTGGAGAATGTTCCATGAGCACTAGAGAAAAATGTGTATTCTGTTGTTTTAGGATGGAGTGTCCTATAAATATCAATTAAGTCCATCTTGTTTAATGTATCATTTAAAGCTTATGTTTCCTTATATATTTACATTTTGGATGATCTGTCCATTGGTGAAAGTGGGGTGTTAAATTCCCCTATTATTTATGTGTTACTGTCGATTTCCCCTTTTATGGCTGTTAGTATTTGCCTTATGTATTGAGGTGATCCTATGTTGGCCACATAAATATTTACAATTTTTATATCTTCTTCTTGGATCGATCCCTTGATCATTATGTAGTGTCCATCTTTGTCTCTTGTAATAGTCTTTTTTTTAAAGTCTATTTTGTCTGATATGAGAATTGCTACTCCAGCTTTCTTTTGGTTTCCATTTGCATGGAATATCTTTTTCCATCCCCTCACTTTCAGTCTGTATGTGTCTCTAGGTCTGAAGTGGGTTTCTTGTAGGCAGCATATATATGGGTCTTGTTTTTGTATCCATTCAGTCAATCTGTGTCTTTTGGTGGGAGCATTTAGTCCATTTACATTCAACGTAATTATCGATATGTATGTTCCTATTCCCATTTTCTAAATTGTTTTGGGTTCGTTATTGTAAGTTTTTTCCTTCTCTTGTGTTTCTTGCCTAGAGAAGTTCCTTTAGCATTTGTTGTAAAGCTGGTTTGGTGGTGCTGAACTCTCTCATCTTTTGCTTGTCTGTAAAGGTTTTAATTTCTTCACCAAATCTGAATGAGATCCTTGCTGGGTAGAGTAATCTTGGTTGCAGGTTTCTCTCCTTCATCACTTTAAGTGTGTCCTGCCACTCCCTTCTGGCTTGCAGAGTTTCTGCTGAAAGACCAGCTGTTAACCTTATGGGAATTCCCTTGTGTGTTATTTGTTGTTTTTCCCTTGCTGCTTTTAATATGCTTTCTTTGTATTTAATTTTTGACAGTTTGATTAATATATGTCTTGGCATATATCTCCTTGGATTTATCCTGTATTGGACTCTCTGTGCTTCTTGGACTTGATTAACTATTTCCTTTCCCATATTAGGGAAGTTTTCAACTATAATCTCTTCAAATATTTTCTCACTCCCTTTCTTTTTCTCTTCTTCTTCTGGAACCCCTATAATTCGAATGTTGGTGCGTTTAATGTTGTCCCAGAGGTCTCTGAGACTGTCCTCAGTTCTTTTCATTCTTTTTTCTTTATTCTGCTCTGCAGTAGTTATTTCCACTATTTTATCTTCCAGGTCACTTATCCGTTCTTCTGCCTCAGTTATGCTGCTATTGATCCCATCTAGAGTACTTTTAATTTCATTTATTGTGTTGTTCATCATTGCTTGTTTCATCTTTATTTCTTCTAGGTCCTTGTTAACTGTTTCTTGCATTTTGTCCATTCTATTTCCAAGATTTCTGATCATCCTTACTATCATTATTCTGAATTCTTTTTCAGGTAGACTGCCTATTTCCTCTTCATTTGTTAGGTCTGGTGCATTTTTATCTTGCTTCTTTATCTGCTGTGTGTTTTTCTGTCTTCTCATTTTGCTTATCTTACTGTGTTTGGGGTCTCCTTTTTGCAGGCTGCATGTTCATAGTTCCCGTTGTGTTTGGTCTGTCCCCAGTGGCTAAGGTTGGTTCAGTGGGTTGTGTAGGCTTCCTGGTGGAGGGGACTAGTGCCTGTGTTCTGGTGGATGAGGCTGGATCTTGTCTCTCTGGTGGGCAGGTTCACGTCTGGTGGTGTGTTTTGGGGTGTCTGTGGACTTATTATGATTTTAGATAGCCTCTCTGCTAATGGGTGGGGTTGTGTTCCTGTTTTGCTAGTTGTTTGTCATAGAGTGTCCAGCACTGTAGCTTGCTGGTCATTGAGTGAAGTTGGGTGCTGGCATTGAGATGGAGATCTCTGGGTGATTTTCACCATTTGATATTATGTGGAGCTGGGAGGTCTCTTGTGGACCAGTGTCCTGAAGTTGGCTCTCCCACCTCAGAGGCACAGCACTGACTCCTGGCTGCAGCACCAAGAACCTTTCCTCTACATGGCTCAGAATAAAAGGGAGAAAAAGTAGAGAGAAAGAATTAGTAGAAGTAGGAAGAAAGAAAGTAAGAAAGAAAGAAAGAAAGAAAGAAAGAAAGAAAGAAAGAAAGAAAG